>NC_071390.1:109418429-109718429 GCF_022682495.2 Desmodus rotundus
GAAGATACAGTCCTGGCCAGTATGGCCCATTTGGTTGGAGTGTTGTCTCTTAACTGAATGGTTGCAGGTTTGATCCCGGATTGGGTACGTGCAATTCCGGGTCTAGCTGAGCATGCCCCGTCTGGTCGTGTGTGATCCCCAGTCTGGGCACGTCTGGGAGCCAAGTGATGGATGCTTCTCTCTGGCATCGATGTTTTCTCTCTCTCCCTTCTTCTCTCCCCTCCTGTCTCTCTAAAAGCAATGAAAAGATGTCCTCAGCTGAGAATTAAAAAAAAGAAAAAGAAAAAGAAAAAGAAGAAAACATAGGAAGATACGTCATTAACATCCAGGTAGAATTTCCAAACCTAGATTTGGGTGATAATGATGCATAACTAAATTATTTTCAGCATTTCTCCAGAGAGTAGAAGAAAGGTTGGGTATTTGTACGTCTGAGTGAATTTATCTCTGCAGGATTTCCTAACTCTTCCCACGTCATGAACTCTGTAGGACATGCTTGTCGTTAGTTGTACAGCATGTGGGATAAACTTGTGGAAGCTGTCTGGGGCTTGGAGGTGACTGGCTCTGCCCCCTCAGGCCAGGCTGCCATTTGTGTCCAACTGCCCTAAAGCTGAGGGGATGAATCTCTGGCACACCCTGCAACACTAGTTGGAATTCCCCAACTACAAGGCCTGGAGAATTTGTTATGTTAAATGTGTTAAGGTGTTTTTACACAATGGAGCCATTGTGATTTTTTAAAAAAAAATCAGCCTTAGACCTGTTATAGGAACTTTGTACCTATATGTGCCTACAGGTTCCTGTATGTGTGGGGAACTTTGGGAAGAAAAAAAACCTACCCGAACTTTCTAGGTACCCAAACTCACTTTGTTAAAAGGAACTTGGATCCAAGTGATACCTTACTAAAAGTGTTTCTGCACTTAAGAAAGCCACTTAAAATGTTTGATTTGTGTTACAAAAGTGGAATCGTTACTCTCTTTCCCTTAAAATGTGATGTAAAAAATGTTAGCCATCAGAGCCTTTAGTCTCACTAGAAAATATTGATACACTTTTCAGGCTCAGTGCTGAGTGCATCCTGATGGAAAAAGCAATGTCTACATTTGTGGTTTCTTCTTAAGCCATTTTTTTTTCTTTGATTAATGTGTATCTTCTTAGCAGGTAAAATTCTGCCTCTGATGTCATGAAATTCTATCTCTTCTTCCCAACCAGTCCAACTTTATTCTTTCAGTAGGATCAATTCTTTATTTTGTGTTTTAAATTTCTGAATATCTGTTTTGAAAAAATACATATTATTTATTTTGGAACCATTTGAGACTAGGTTGCATTTACCATGCTTCTCCTCTACCCATTTTGTATGTCGGTATATAATTCTAAAGAACAGGATGTTCTCTTATGTAACTGTATTAAAACTATTAAGTAGATAAGTTATGTTTAGCTAGTCTACAGTTCTTTTTCCCTGTTGACAGTTTCCCCAATAATGTCATTTAGAGCAGTTTTGCCCCTCCAGGACAGGATTCAGCTGAGTGTTATTCACACATTGCATTTAGTTATCAAGGTTTTTGAATCTCCTCTAATCTGGAATAGTTCCTCAGATGTTTTTTAATCTTTCATGATATGGTGTTTTTGAAGAACTAGTATTTTATTGTCTGAGGGTTCCCCTAGTGAGATTTGTCCCACCATGTGTGACTGGTTTGGGGGGCATTCCTTTGGGAAATTCACCTGGAAAAGGAAGGAAGACTGCATAGCCATCTCTAGATTTCCTTCCTGCTTAATCTTTTAACAAAAAAGTTTCCTACTTCATCTTTACTTGAAATAGGATTCAAACTTCTTGAATAAGAACAGGATTTCTGGTTCTGCTTTACTAGTTTCTGTCTTGCTTTTATTGCAAAGGCTTGAGAAAAATGGCAGTGAAATACAGACTATGAGATGACCTTGAAAGTAGACATTTGGCTTTTATCAAGAGAAATTCCTTTTTTGCTGTTTCTATTTTGGATTATGTTGACAAAATCTCAAGATGTTGTTAAATAAATAATATCAAGGTATAAGGTATAGCACTATTGAATTGTTTTGTAACAGTAAACCAGCTGTAGCTCTTCATATATAAACTGAGATTGCTTTACTAAAGATTAGCCTTTTTCATTATGTGGTGCCTCCTTGTCTTTGTTCTCATAAATTTTCTTTAGCTAAAAAATAGAAGAAATGAACATATCAAGATTCTGATTCTCATTAAGTTTTAGAGATTTATGAGTTATATTAGGTCTTAATGTGAAACGTCAGGATACTTAACATCCATAGTTATAGCTTTTAAAAGTTTAGTAATTGCAAGGTGTATTGAAAACTAGAAAATTAATTTGGAATATTATGCAAAGTATAAGAGATTGAAATACTGGGTTTTTTTAGACAAGTTTGAGGCACATGCTGTAAATTTATTTCTTAAAACATTTTAAGAGTGATGCTTGAGTCTGATTTTAAAACAACTTTAAAGGAAGAGATATGATTTTGAATAAATAATAATTATATTTTTATTTCTTACTAACAGATATTTAATGAGCACCTCTATGTTTACTGCTACTGTATTGGTCTTTGGGAATATAGGCAAAAACAAGACAGACATAACTCTTGACCTCATAGAGCATATAACTAGTGGGAAACACAGATGCTGACAAGTAGTGTGCTATTATTAATACAAAAAGGGAAATGCAGAAGTTTGCAGGAGCAAAGGAACTGACCTGCAAGGAGGGCAAAAAGACCACCAGTAGGACATCATATTTCAGTTGAGTCCTGGCTAAGTGAAAATGAAGAGGGAGAGGGTTTTAAGCAGGGGAATAAAATGTGTAAAGTCCTTAAGTTGACAGGTTGATATTAAGAAATTAAGGAAAATTCAGCATTGATTGAAGTAGGTGGTTGGAGGAGATTAAGTTCTTCATTTTGGCTTAGTTTAATACTCTGCTGTTGCCTTCATTTTATACTTAATTTTACCTAATCTTATGTAAACTAATATGTTCTCTTCATCTTCCCCAATCTACCTCCCTTTTGTTTAAAAGTATAACAATAACATTAAAATAAACACATTCGGAAATGGGGGGAAAAACTCATTGTAACCCCACTATATTGAAGGAACCATTTGCTTTTTTTGTGTATAACCCTCTGGTATTGCCCAGATAATATATATTTTATATAATAAAATTCATAGTTTATATGCAATTTTATATTTGGATTTATAACATTGAATTGTCTTAGGCAGTTATATTTCTGTAACTGTTTTTCATAATTACAATTCATGATTATCATATTCCTTAAAGGTAATGATGAATCATTTCCCTATATTTTGGTTATTTAGGATGGTTCGATTTTTAAAAAATATTTGCAGAAACGCCCTGGCTGGTATGGCTCTGGAATGAGTGTGGGCCTGCGAACCAAAGGGTTGCTGGTTTGATTCCCAGTCAGGACACATGCCTGGGTTGTGGGCCAGGACCCCAGTAGGGGGCGTGGAAGAGGCAACCACACATCGATGTTTCTCTCCCATTCTTTCTCCCTCCCTTTCCCTCTCTAAAAGTGAATAAGTAAAATCTTTTAAAATGTGTATTTGCAGAATGAATATCACTGGTTAATTTTCCCTTTTTCTTGAAAGACAAAAAACAAGTGCAGAATTAATCTTAGGCTAAGTTTATAGTATGGAAATGTTTTTGCCTATGTATTCCTGTCTTTCTTTGGGGTTTTTTTGAAGATTTTATTTATTTATTTGTTTGTTTGTTTGTTTTTAGAGAGAGGGGAAGGGAGGGAGAGAAATATTGATGTGTGAGAGATACATCGATTAGTTGCCTTTCGCATACCCCCTACTAGGGACCTGGCCTGCAACCCAGGCATGTGCCCTGACTAGGAATTGAACCAGCAACCTTTCAGTTGGCAGGGTGGTGTTCAATCCACTGAGCCACACCAGCCAGGTTCTGTCTTTCTTAAAAGACAGTAGAGGGGGTGTGAGCGTGGGTCCTAGAAGCAATCCCCTTCAGATACTGAGGGACAACTGAGTTAAATTTGGGGGCAGTCCAAAGTTAATACATGTGGATTTTTAACTGTGTGGGGATCAGCTCCTCTAACTCCCATGTTGTTTTAGGGTCAACTGTACTATGTTTGGCCTTTAATTCACACTAATTTTCCATTTAAGGGTACATTCTCCTGTCATCCTATACTTACTTGGAGGAGTCATGTCAACTATAACTCAGTAATTAATTTTGTATATGTTTAATGTCAGTTGCTCTTGGTAGAATGGGAGGAGGTTAATCATCCCTGTAATAACTTCCAACTGTCACTGTACCTATTAGGTTCCTACTAGGCATTTTACTACTACTAAGTGCTTAATACATTTTGTATGGATGAACACAATTTTATTGCCTTAAAATGCACTTATGGTTTGCAGTGAATACATTAAGAATTTCTTGATATTGTGAAGATACATTGAGATAATATATTTTTATTTCTCACGTCTGTGAAGCATATTTTGCACATATTTAAAACAGTTTCCACTGAGCTACAGAGTTGAGAGGTTTATCGGTTGCTTTTTATAAATAAAATGAATTGCTCTTTGGTAAAGTATTTTTAAAAACAGGTTTTAAAAGAACTGCTAACCTAATTACATTAATACATGTATTTTTGTTCATAAATAGTTACTATCATCTAACATGCTTTCAGATTATGTGAAAGAAGGATAATGTTGTCATCCATAAACACATATTTTGTGGTTCTTTCCATATCCTACTATTTCAGGACATTGTGAGGGTAGTGATTAGATTTTGACATTGTTTTATTTATCTATTTTTAATAGTTTATTTTTTAATTATATTTATTCCATTACCATTTATCCCTCTTAAACCCTCTTCTACCACCCCTCGCAATCACCACATTGTTGTTCATATCCATGAACCCTTTTTCTTTTTTCTTGATCCCCACCCCCTACCAGAGCTATCAGTCTGCTCTCTGTCTATGAATCTGTCTCTAATTTGCTTATTAGTTCAGTTTGTTCATTAGATTATACATATGAGTGAAATCATATGGTATTTGCTTTCTCTGACCGGCTTATTTCATTTAGCATAATGTTCTCCAGGTATATCCATACTGTTGCAAAGGGTAAAATTTTCTTCTTTTTTATGGTTGAGTAGTATTCCATTGTGTAAATGTACCGTAGTTGTTTTATCCACTCATCTACTGTTGGACTCTTGGGCTGCTTCCAAATCTTGGCTGTTGTAAATAACACTGCAATGGACATAAGGGTGCTTACATTCTTTCAACTGAATGTTGCGATTTCTTTGGATAAATTTCAAGAAGTGGAATCACTGGGTCATAAGATGGTTCCACTTTTAATTTCTTGAGGAAATTACATGCTGTTTTCCACAGTGGCTGTACCAGTCTGCATTCTCACCAACAGTGCACTAGGGTTCCCTTTTCTCCACATCTTTGCCAGCACTTGTTTGTTGATTTATTGATGATAACTATTCTGACTGGTGTGAGATAATATTTCATTGTAGTTTTAATTTGTATTTCTCTGATGATTAGTGACATTGAGCATCTTTTCATTATCTATTGGCCATCTCCATGTCCTCTTTGGAGAAGTGTCTATTCAGGTCCCTTGCCCATTTTTTAATAGGATTGTTTGTTTTTTAGTGTTGAGTTTTATAAGTTCTTCATAAATTTTGGATATTAACCCCTTATCAAATGTATTATTGATGAATATATGTTCTTTCACTCAGTAGATTGTCTTTTCACTTTGTCGATGGTTTACTTTGTTGTGTAAAACCTTTTTAGTCTGTTGTCCCATTTGCTTATTTTTTCTTTTGTTTCCCTTGCTTGAAGAGATATATCAGCTAATTCTTCCTATCAGATAAAAATATTTCTACGAGCAATATGCGAGATTTTATTGCCTATGCTTTCTTCTAGGATTTTTATGGTTTCAAATCTAATACTTAAGTCTTTAATCCATTTTGAATTTATTCTTGTGTGTAGTATAAGATGTTCTAGTTTCATTTTTCTGCATGTATCTGTCCAATTTTCCCAGCACCATTTGTTGAATAAACCGTCTTTAACCCATTGTCTGTGCTTGCTTCCTCTGTCAAATATTAATTGACTACAAAGGTGTAGGTTTATTTCTGGGCTCTCTGTTCTGTTCTATTGATCTACATGTCTGTTTTTATGCCAGTCCCGGGCTGTTTTGTTTACTATGGCCTTAGTAATATGAAACGATACTTATGATGGTATCGTTTCATATTAGATAGCATGATTCCTCTAACTTTGTTCTTTTTTCTCAAAATCACTGTTGCTATTTGGGGTCTTTTGTGGTTCTACATAAACTTTTGAAATATTTATCCTAGTTGTACGAAATATGTGATTGGTATGTTGAAAGAATTGCATTGAAGTTATGGATTGCTTTAGGTAGTATGGACATTTTAATGATGCTAATTCTTCCTATCCATGAACATGGTATGTGCTTCCATTTATTTGTATCTTCCTCGTTTTCTTCTTCAGTGTCATATAATTTTCCAGGTAAAGTCTTTTACATCCTTGGTTAAATTTATTCCCAAGTATTTTATTGTTTTTAAAGCAATTGTGAGTGGAATTGTTTTCTTAATTTCCCTTTCTGATAGTTCATTATTGGCATATAAAAATGCAACTGATTTCTGGATATTAATTTTGTATCCTACTTTACTGAATTCATTTATCAGTTCTGGTAGTTTCTGGGTGGAATCTTTAAGGTTATTTATGTGCAGTATCATGTCATTTACAAATAACGACAGTTTTACACTCTTTCCCAATTTGGATGCCTTTTATTTCTTCTTTTGTCTGAGTGCTGTGGCTAGGACTTCCAGTACTATGTTGAGTAAGAGAGGTGAAAGCGGACATCTCTGTCTGTTCCCAATCTTAAGGGGAATGCTTGTAGTTTTGGCCCATTGAGTATGATGCTGGCAGTGGGTTCGTCCTATGTGGCCTTTTATTATGATTAGGTATGTTCCCTCTATTTCCACTTTGCTGAGAGTTTTTTTTTTAAAATCATAAATGGGTGCTGGACTTTAACAAATGCTTTTCTGCATATATATTGATATGATCATACAGTTTTTATCTGTCATTTTGTTTATATGGTGTATCACATTTATTGATGTGTGGATATTATACCAACCTTGCCTCCCTGGAGTAAATCTAACTTGATCATGGTGTATGACCTTTTTGCTGCATTGCTCGTATTTGGTTTGTTAATATTTTGTCGAGGATTTTAGCATCTATATTCATCAGGGATATTGGACTATAATTTTCTTTCTTTGTAGTGTCTTTATCTGGCTTTGGAATTAGGGTAATGCTGGCCTTGTAAAATTAGCTCAGGAGTCTTTCCTTCTCTTGACTTTTTTGGAATAGTTTGAGGAGGAGAGGTTTTACCTCTCTCAGAATGTTTGGTAATATTCACCTGTGAAGCCATCTGGCCCAGGACTTTTGTTTGTTGGGATTTTTCTTTGATTACTGCTTCAGTTTCACTAGGTGTAATCTGTCCAGATTCTTTGATTTTTCCTTATTTAGTTTTGGAAGATTATATATGTCTAGAAATATACCCATTTTGTCCAGATTGTCCAATTTGTTGGCATATAATTGTTCATAATATTTTCATATAGTCCTTTGTATTTATTTGGTGTCAGTTGATATTTCTCCCCTTTCATGTCTGATTTTATTTATTTAGGTGCACACTCTCTTTTTTCTTGTGCATCTGGTTAAAGGTTTGTCAATTGATCTTTTCAAAGATGGGATTTATTGATTGTATCATTTTTTAGACTCATTTACTTGTGCTCTAATCTTTATTATTTCCCTCCTTTTACTCACTTTGGGCTTTGCTTCTTGTTCTTTTTCAAGTTCCTTTAAATGTAAAGCTAGATTGTTTGAGCTTTTTCTTGTTTCTTGAGATAGATCTGTAATGCATGAATTTCCCACTTAAGGATTGCTTTTTCTGTGTCCCGCAGATTTTGGATTGTTGAGTTCTCATTATCATGGATTTCAAGGTATCTTTTGATTTCTTCCATGATCTCATTGTTGATTCATTCATTGTTTAATAACATGTAATTTAGCTTCCATGCCCTTGTTTATTTTTCAGTTTTCTTCTTGTGATTCATATCTAGTTTTATAGCATTATGGTCAGATAAGATGCTTGATATGATTTCAGTCTTCTTAAATTTATTGAGTCTTGCTTTGTGTCCTAACATGTGATTTATCCTAGAAAATGTTCCATGTGTACTTGAAAAGAATATATATTCTGCTGTTTTGGGGTTAAATGCTCGAAGATATAAATTAAATCCTTTTAATCTAGTGTGTCATCTAAGACCACTGTCTCCTTGTTGATTTTCTTTCTCGAAGATCTATCTGTTGAAGTCAGTAGCATGTTAAAATCTCCTACTATGACTGTATTTCTGTCAGTCTCTCCCTTTATGTCCATCAAGATTTGCTGTACATATTTAGGTGTTCCTATGTTGGGTGCATAAATATTTACTAGGGTAATATCCTCTTGTTGGATTGTTGCTTTTTCATTATGTAGTGTCCTTCTTTGTCTCTTACTATAGCCTTGGTTTTAAAGTCTATTTTTTTTTTTGATAGAAGTATTGCTACCCCAGCTTTTTTTTCCCTTTTCATTTGCATGAAGTATCTTTTTCCGTACCTTTGCTTTTAGTCTGTGTGTATTTTTCATTCTGAGGTGGGTCTCTTGGAGACAGTATATATGAAGGGAACCCCCAAAAGCCAGAATTTATTTATAAAAATTTTTGTATTTATTCTTACATATTTAAACTTCAGTCACCTTCAAAGTACTCTCCATTTAACACCTAGCATGACATTTTTTTCCACTGCTCAAAACAGTTTTGAACTCGTTGGTTTTGATGCTTTTTAGTGCTTCTGCCATTCTGCCCCCCCCCCCCTTTTCCACTTTGGGCAAACATTTCCCGTTGAGGACTGTTTTCATCCAAGAAAGAAAGAAACAAACAAAAATCACTTGGGGCAAAATTGGGTGAATAGGGAGAGTGGTGCACAGGGTCATGCTGTTTTTGGTCAAAAACTGCTGAACATTCAGCACAGTGTGGACAGGTGCACTTGTAAATTATCCTTCACCAAATGGGCAAGCACATTGAAAAAGTCTTCAAAAACAATTTGCTGGACACTGCCACTTACAACAATGTCAGCTGGTACACAGAGATGCAATTGGGTTCCTAGAATGCTCACCTAGTGGGGGAATCCTGTACTACAAGGGGCCTGCCCTCCAGAAGATAATTTCGGGGGTTTTTCTTGGGTCGCCACTTATATGTTGGTCCTGTTTTTTTTATCCATTCAGTTACCCTATGTCTTTTGATTCAGGCATTTAAGCCATTTACATTTAAAGTGATTATTGATAGATATGTATTTATTTTTTATATCTATTTATATCTATTTTTATTTTTTTACTGTTTTCCTGTGTATCTTTTTTTCTTAAACCAAGCTCTTTAACATTGTTGCAGTACTTGCATGGTGGTAACAAACTCCTTTTTCTTTTTCTTGTCCAGGAAGCTCTTTATGTCTCCTTCAATTTTAAATGATAGCCTTGCTGGGTTGGTTGAAGGTTCTTGCTTTTCATCACTGTGAATATTTCATGCCAACCCCTTCTGGCCTGAAATGTTTGTGTTGAATAGTCACAACAGTCCTATGGGAGCTCTCAGTTAGTTAGGTAACTAACTGTTTTCCTTTTGAGACTTTTAAGATTCTCTCCTTGCCTTTAAGATTTGTCATTTTAATTATGATGTATGTGTCTTGGTGTGAGCCTCTTTGGGTCCATCTTGTTTGGGATTCTCTGTGCGTCTTGACTTTGTATCTTTTTCCTTCACCAGGTTAGGGAAGTTTTTGTTTATTATTGCTTAATAGAGGTTGTCGATCTCTTGCTCACTCTCTTCTCTTGGTATTCCCGTGATGTTGTTACGATTCATGTTGTCCCAAAGGTGCCTTACACTTTCCTCATTTTTTTGAAATTATTTTTTCTTTTTTGCTGCTCTGCTTGGGTGTTTTTTTCTATCTTGGCTTTCAAATTGCTGATTTGGTCCTCTGCTTCATCTGACCTACTGTTTATTTCTTCTAGTGTATTATTTATTTCAGATATTGCTTTCTTTATTTCTGACTGGTCCTTTTCTATGGTTTTTACATCTTTTTTTCATGCTGTTGAGCATACTTATAATCATTATTTTAAACTTTATATCTGATAAGTTCCTCGTCTCTATATCATTTAGCTCTTCTAGAGAATTCTCTTGTTTTTTTCATTTGGAACCTGTTTTTATTTTTTGTCTTCCCATATTGGCTGTCCTTGTGTTTGTTTCTATGTGTTAAGTAGATTTGCAAATACTCTGGTGCAGGCTAAGTCAGACGCTCCCTGGACTGGCCCTGGGCAAACTATTTGGAGCTTTCAGTAATCCATAGCATGTGGTTCCCTCTGCTCGGCCTGGGTGTGTGCCCAAAGAACCAGGCTATGCACCAAGGAGATCTGCCTGCTGGCTTTCTGTTAGGCTTAATCACTGGAAGTGCCTCCTGCTGTACTCCTCAGCAGCTGGGCATAAGCTTCACAGGGTGGGGTAGAGTAGTTACTGCAGGTGGGGCTCTTGCTCTCCGCCCCCATGCCTCATAGAGGACAGTGCTCCGCCCAAGAGAGATGGCTTCTGCAGTATGAGCAATGACTGAGCATGCGGATCCTGGTGACTGACTGTTGGGCTCTTCCCCCAGAGCCACCAACCCCAGATGTTTCTCATGTGGCACTGGTCTGCTCTGCCCTCCTTCCACTGGAGCCCAGGGTAAGTGGATGCAAACAAAATTCTGTGTTGGCCCTTTAAGAGGCTCAATTGTGTTTCTGGCTGTCTCTCCCTGTCAGACAGAAACTCTTCTGCTTTTCACAGTGGAATGTTATTTGGGTTCCTTTGCCAGTCCTGGTGCTCCAGGCTGGAGAGCCCAGCTTGGGGTCTAAGGAACACCCTAGCAACTGAAACTGAAATATCCCTCCAGCACTTCAGCTTTTGTCTGTGGGAGCCCACTCAGCCCTCTTGTGCCTCCTCATTTCCTATCAATCCTGTGATGATGGGATTTCTTCCATAAGTCCTTGGTTATAAGGCTTCTCTCCAGCTAATGTATAGTTGGCTATTCAGGATGATTTTTATATAATTTAGTTGCAATTCCAGTTTGGTCCTGGGAGGAGGGTTCCACCTATTCTGCTGCCATGTTGTATCCTGACAGTGTTAACTTGTTTTTTTAATTTTATTTATTTACTTTTAGAGAGAGGGGAAGGGAAGGAAAAAGCAAGGGAGAGAAATATTAATGTGTGGTTGCCTCTTACGCCACCCCATACTGGAGGCCTGGCCTGCCCTGAGTGGGAATCGAACTGGTGACCCTCTGGTTTGCAGCTTGCACTCAATCCACTGAGCTATACTAGCCAGGGCCAACAGTGTTAACTTTTAAATATCCAGTATGAATTATTAGGAATTACTGTAAAAGCACCTAAATATTATTTGGACAGAAAATAGTATACACTTTAGGTAGAAAAATGGACAACTTTTTTTTTTATAAACCACATATTGTGCATTTTATATTGATGAGTTTGTAGAGATTGATTTGCAAAATTCTACTTAAAAGTGATTATATCCCACCCTTAAAATTTAAGTAGAATGGCAAAGAAATTAACTATATTACCTGATTTATTAACCCAAAGGAGACCAGTCAGAAATGAGTTTATAGTTTAATATTCAATTGTCTTTTCTGTTTGCAGGCAAGCTGACATCTGGAATATTTACAGATTATTTTTGTTAGTAGAAATGTGGCCTCTCATTTTTTCTTGTCATTTATCTACATGTCCTGAAAAAGGATGACAGTAGTTTTATTCTAAAGTGTATTTCCAGGAAAGCCAAAAATGTTTTCTTAAAAAGGGTAGAAAAAACCTGAATCAGTGCCCAAAATGAGAAGATTCTTGGTTGTTATTCACATGACCCAAAAATTTTGTAGGAATAGAGCACAGTACAAATGCCCTTGTCTGTGTTATTGTATAAAATTGTAATTGGTGAAATATTTTATAATGTGAAAATACATATCAGTTCAAAAAGAGTATGCATAATATTACCCCATTTTTATAAAATCAACAAAAAAGTACATGGAAAAGTCAAAAAGGTTGTTGGTAGTGCTTACCTCTGTATGGTGGGCCTAAGAGAGATTTTTATTTTCTTTTGGCATATTTTTAGATACTTACTTTCTACAGTGAACATGCATTATTTTTGTAATAAGGAATACTATTAAAGATGTGTATTGACAAAAAGAAGAAAATAGAAACTGTTTAAATTAGTTTGTAATTCTTTAAGATTCTGGGGAGTTGGAAGTTGGTCTAAATTATTGATAACATTATTTGCTATGAATAGTAGTATGATTTTGCTTTTCTCCTTTACACTTAGGTCCAAACAAGATGTTCTGGTAAACTTGTTCATGGTTTTATTAAATGAATGAGAAAGTACACAAATGAGATCAAATTCAGTCTAGTTCTTTCTTCTCCCTCCCTCCCTCCCTCATTCCCTCCCTTCTTTCTCTGTCTCTCTCTCCCTCCACCCTCCGTCCCTCCCTTCTTTTGTTGCAAGTAATGGTGGGAAAGGATTTTCTTCCTTTACCAGGCGTTTTTTCTTTACATCTTTTACCATGTAAGTCCTGTTATTAACCCCTTTTCATCTGAAAGAAGTTGCTTTCTGCCGTATACATTGACTTGGATAAAGTAGAATGGCATGATTGGGAATGTCCAAATAGGTGGATAGTAGGGAGTGCTTCTATTCCCAGCCTGTTGCATTTTTGTCCTTCCTGTTCTCTTACTGGCATTGTTCTTTGTGTTTCACTCTGAAAATGCTGGATTTGGAAGTGAACGGAATGAAAAGTCAACAGTTTTTGAGTTAGGCAAAAGTTAGTGGTTTAGGGGCTGAGGCCAGGTATAACAAAAATGCAAATGTGGGAAATAAAATTGAGTTAAGAATTTTCTGTTTAAAGAAGAATTAGAGGAGTTCTGGCCGAGATGGAGGTGTAGGTTGAAACCCTTCACTTTGTCTCACAACCAAAAGGAGGTTAACAACCAATCTAAAATCAATAAACAACCAGAAGTGCCAGAAAATCAAACTGCATGGAACTCCAACAACCACGGAATTAAAGAAACAGTCAAACAGACTGGTGGGAGGGAGACAGGCAGACGGGCAGATGGAGAGAACCCTGGGTGAGGCAGTGGACCAGAGGCCGGGCTGGCTGCGGCGAGGCAGACTGTGTGGACGTGGACTGTATGGACACAGACGGGGCTGACTGAACCAGAAACTGAAACTCAGAGCTGACTGTGGACTATGGCAGGGGTTGCTGTGGTGGGAGAAACTCCCTTGTCTCACACAAGAGTCCGGTGGAATGTGAGGCTAGAGCCAAGCAGGTGAGCTGCATTGTTCCCTCTCTGGTCCCTCCCCAACAAGCATGCCCCAGTGCAGCAAGGAGAGTTGCCCTGCCCTGGAGAATACTTAAGGCCCTGCCCCCTTACAACTTAACAGGTGCACCGAGACAAAGAAATATGGCCCAATTGAAAGAACAGCAAAACTTCAGAAAGAGAGCTAAGCAATGAGGAGACAGCCAACCTATCTAATGGAGAATGTAAAGCCCTGGTAATCAAAATGCTTACAGAACTGATTGAGCTTGGTTGAAAATTGAAAAAAACAAATGAAAGCAAAATGAAATAAAGCAAAATATTCAGGGAACCAACAGTGACAGGAAGGAAACCAGGACTTAAAGCAATGATTCGGAACAAAAGGGAAAAATAAACCTCCAACTGGAACAAAATGAAGAAACAAGAATTCAAAAAAGTGAAGAGAGACTTTTGAACCTCTGGGACAGCCTGAAACATTCCAATATCCAAATTATAGGGGTGCCAGAAGGAGAAGAACAAGAGCAAGAAATTGAAAACTTATTTGAACAAATAATGAAGGAAAACTTCCCTAATCTGGTGAAGGAAATAGACTTCTAGGAAGTCCAGGAAGCCCAGAGAGTCCCAAAGAAATTGGACCCAAAGAGGAACACATGAAGGCACATCATCATTAAGATACCCAAGGTTAAAGATAGAGAATCCTAAAAGCAGCAAGAGGAAAGGAGAGCATTACCTACATAGGAGTGCCCATAAGGCTATCAGCTGATTTCTCAAAAGAAACCTTGCAGGCAAGAAGGGACTGGAAAGAAGTATTTGAAGTCATGAAAGGCAAGGACCTACATCCAAGATGACTCTATCCAGCAAAGCTATCATTTAGAATGGAAGGGCAGATAAAGTGCTTCCCAGATAAGGTCAAGTTAAAGGAGTTCATCATCACCGAGCCCTTATTATATGAAATGTTAAAGGGGCTTACCTAAGAAATTAAAGAAGATAAAAAATAGGAACAGTAAAATGACAACCAACTCACAACTTTCAACGAATGAACCTTAAAAAAAAAAAGAAAAACAACAAGACAAAAACTAAGCAAACAAGTAGGAGAGGAACAGAATCAGAGAAATGGACATCACATGGAGGGATTTCAGTGGGGAGGAATGGGGGGGGAGGTACAGGGAAGAAGAAGCATAATTGGTAGGCATAAAGTAGACGGGGAGAGGTCAACAATGGTATAGGAAACAGAGAATTCAAAGAATTTACATGTATAATCCATGGACATGAACTAAAGAGTGGGGAATGCTGGAGGTTGGGGTATGCAGAGCGGAGGGGGGATAAAGAGGAAAAATTGGAAAAACTAATAGCATAATCAATAAAATATACCTAAAAAATAAAAAAGAATTTGATCACAACTGTTTGCAGGCAGCTCATTGCAAAGGAAACTATAACATTTTTTATTTACCAAGCCACATTGGATCTCTTTGTATATATAGGCGATTATTATTTTTGTTTTAAGCACTCTCTATCCAGTTAAACTCTGTACTTTTTAGTTAATTTTGTATTCAGATAAAGTCTGAAGAATAGGATATAGATTAAATACATATTATAGAATTCCTTTGTCATTTTTAAAAAGACTTTTTGAGAACAGTTTTAGATTTACAGAAAAATTGAGTGGGAAGTCCAAGAGTTCCCTTATACCCCCTCATAATACTCTCCACCTTCCCATTTTCCCTTGTTACTAACATCTTGCAACATTGTTGCAAATATACATTAGTTGGTACATTTACTGCAGTTGATGAGCCAATATTGATATATCACTGTTTACTAAAGTCCATAGATTACATTATGGTTTAGTTTCTGTGTTGTACATTCTGTGGATTTTGACAAATGTATAATGGATGTGTATCTACCTTTACAATTTCATAGAGTAGTTTCACTGCCCTAAAAATTCCCTGTGCTTCACCTGCTCATCCTTCTCTCTCTTTCCTCAAGGCCCTAGCAACCACTGATTGGTTTACTCTCTCCATAGTTTTGCCTTTTCCAGAATGTCATGTAGTTGGAATCCATACAGTATGTATGATTTCAAATTGACTCCTTTTTAGATTGACTTCTTTCACTTAGCGATGTGCATTTAAGGTTCTTCCACGGGTTTTTTTTTTTTTTTTTTTTGGCTTCGTAGCTCATTTCCTTTTATTGCTGAATATTATCCCATTGTCTGTGTGTATGGAAGTTTCTCCAGTCACTTGCTGAAGAACATCTTGGTTGCCTCTTAGTTTTGGCAACTGTAAATAAAACTGCTATAAACCTTTATGTGCAGGTTTTTGTATGGATACAAGTTTTTAGCTCATTTGGGTAAATAACCGGGAGTATAATTGTTGAATTGTATGGTAAGACTGTTTACTTTTGTAAAAAACTGCCAAACTTTTCCAAAGTGGGCGTACATTTGACATTGCCACTAGTGATGAAAGAGTTCCTGTGGCTCCACATCCTCAACAGCATTTGGTGTTGTCAGCGTTTTGGACTTTAACCATTCTAGTAGGTGCGTAGTGGCGTCTCATTGTTTGAAATTCCCTAATGCCATAAGATGTTTAGCCTCTTTTTATATGCTTACTTGCCATCTACATAAGTATCTTTTTTGGTGAAGTGATATGGCTTAAAAAAAATAAAATGTAATTCCTTTAAAAAAATAGTAACATTTTTTGTCTGTGGAAAAGTATGGCAAAACAGAAAGACAGTAAAAATTCATACATAATGCCACCTCTCAGAGGAAAAATTATTGGTAACATTTTGATATTTTTTTCTTTGTGCCCCCATCTCTTTATCTATCTGCCTGTCTGTCTATCCATGTATAGATAAATATTTGTCTATAATGTAAATGCTAATAGTGGAATCATAATATTTTGTACCTTTCATGTTTACTTTTCCACATGCAATTAGCTTTTCCTGTGTCATTCTTCTACAATAGTGGCTCTTAACTTTGTTTGAATGTTAGGATCATATGGGGGAACTTTTAAAATTTAGGATGCTCAGGCTGTACCCTAGGATGATGAAGGCAAAACCCCTGTGGATGGACCCAGGCATCATACTTTTTAAAACTCCCCAGGCAAGTTCAGTATGTATGAAGACTGAGAGCCATGGGACTAGAATATAATAGAATCATTTTAAAGAAAAAATATAATTACCAAAATATTATATAAAACATTATACTCTTTTTATAAAGTTCAGAAAAGCCAAATGCACACATACAATCACACTATACAGATATATTTATAGATATAGATATAGCTATGTAGCTATAAGGGGATAAAGGGAATGACTATACAGCATACGGGTTGATTGTTACTTTGGGTTGGAGCTGGGGGATGATGAGTGGGTGGTTGCCAGGACTATAGGTTAAATGTCGATTGTTTTTAAGGTTCTAGTTTTTATTTTGAGTAATTGCTTTCTGGTGTTTATTAAATTATTAAATATAATTAATTGAGTGAATAAATAAAAATGGGTTATGCATAGATCAATTATATAAATCAGGGAATATGATTAAACTGATTTTTTGTTCCAGAGGCCCAGTAAGGAAAAAAATAACAATCAAAAACTATTACATCATCCTCATAGTATAGTTGGGTTTAAGTATCACAGTGGTTTGATATCCAGTGTCATTAAAAAAATGAATAAACTATTCCTTAGTAGCCAGAGTTTTTTATACTTTCTTTTTTTCCCCCTGAAATTATACATCCATTCCACTTTCCTCACAGAGTTTTATCCTAATGCCATTGGTCAAAACAACAAGTATGTGATAAGTTTTAAAAAATAATTATGTACTATAAAGTAATATTTTATTGGAAACTCATATCTTCATAAGGGGATGGGCTTATCATGCCTTGGTTAAGGGCTTGTTGAATGGTCTTTGTCCCCCACCTCCCATGTTTTCACCCTTTGGAGCACTGCGCCACATACGATGGATGAGGATTGGCCTTTTACTTCTAAAATGGGAGAAAGCAGATTCACTGCTTTCTAACTCTGATGTCAGTGAGATAAGTGATGATGAGAATTGAAATTTATGGGAACGTAAATATAGATAGTCCTTTTTTCACTGATCAGACATGGAGCATAGAGTTGACTGAGAGCATCATGTCCTGTGTATCCCCTTCCTTGCATGGAAAGAGAAAAGTACTGGGAGAGAGCAAAGCCAACAGAAAAATACCTCTCAAGAACATTTTTTTTCCCCAGAAGAGTAGAAGTAATTTCCCAGGAGCTGGAAATGCAAAGAACTGGAAAGTAAATGCAGAGATATGTAACACCTATTTCATGTTCAGGACTGCCCTAGGAAACAGGACAAGGGATAGAAAGAATTAGGGGAACTTGATTTTAGGAGTTTGATTTAAATACTGATTTGTCTATACCAGGTCATCAGAGGAATTTGTTAAAGAGCACAGTTTTCATCTGAGGTTTAAAACTTGGACTTTGACCTGTCCAAACTTTTGCTTTGATTTAATTTGCAAGTACAAACATGATCTTTAAAGATAATATATAGTTAGGATTAATGCCCTGTTTTGTTCTCTATTTGCTAATATTTTCTCACTATCATGGATTTGTAGCACTGAAGTCTTAAATTAACACCCATATGGAGAATACATTATAGGTGGATATATACGCCCATATTATAGTACCTCTTCCTTGAAGAGCTGAAAATGTCACCCTGAATTTTAAAACTGTACATTTCTATAGAAGAGACTTGGCGTCAGAGAAAGCAGAAGAAATCTTTGAATTTTGGAGCCTATGTTTTACCAACCTTGGTTGATTCACTGTGTGCCTCAGTAGTTCAACTGAAAAATGAGAAAGTAATAAAACAGCCTTGAACTGTGTGGAGGCACAAAAACTGCCTCTGATTTGGTCTGGGAGCCATTTTATGATACATTAATACCATATAATAAATGGGAAGAAAAAAAAACTCAGAGGGAAGTTGGCAGCATAGTAAGGGGAACAAATTGCTGGTGGAATCACTTTAGTAAATAGTGACATTTAACCATATTAACTTGAATTTCAGTTTTCTCTTAGTTAACTCTGTAGGTTTACTTTGAAAAGGGTTGCTATGTGAAATATAGAATTGTAAGAAAGGTATTAAATATTAATTGAACATTATTGCAACTTGACTGTTAAAACTCATGGCAGAAATGGTTGTTATACTTGATTTGAAATTCTCTGGTCCATGCCTTTGATGGTGAGACCAACAAATTTACATAACTCTTGGGGATATCTAGCGGGCAGTGTGAACCTAAACTTCTCTTCATCTGCTGGGATGTCAGAGGGGTGTGTGTGTGTGTGTGTGTGTGTGTGTGTGTGCGCGCGCACCCATGTGTGGAGGGGGAAAGGAATTTAGAGGATATTTTTTGAGGTAGCATATCTTGATGCAGATCTGGGAGCTTGGAGTTAGCAAGATAGAGTTTTATTTTTATCCACATTATATTTTCTGTGTTTCAAACATAAGATTTTTGAGAAATTGGAAAAAAGTATTAAAGCTTTTACAGTGCAGGATATTTTGGTTGACTACTTCTGAATGTGTTTTTAAAAACTTGCACATAGCATCTGTGATCCACTATATGAGAATTTATAGCATAGCACTTTATTTTTCCTGTCTTGACTTTTGTGAGAAAATGTTTTCACTGTGCTTAGTGATTTACAGACAATTACCCACATTTTGTTTTGTTTTGTTTCGTTTGTAACTGTTAATGCTTTCCAAAGTCATACATTTGGGACTTTGAGGATGTTGGTTTTCACAAGTGCTGAAATCACTTTGAATACATAATTTCAGGAAAATACAGCCTATCTTCCTTGTTCCTTATTAACTGCTTCAGAGCCTTCTTGGATAGCTAAGCAAAGCATTTATTTCTCTGAAATTGAACTGTGTTCGTTCCTGAGCTCCCTGAGAGCTGATATGCCATGAGCTCTTGGTGATGAAACCTGTTGGATTTCTGGAGGAAGCAGCTGGAGTCCTTGGCTTGTTAATAACTAGCGATGATTCAAGTCTTGCAGATTGTAAAGGAGCTGGTGACACCGTTGAGGCAGAAGGCAGCCACAGTGAAGGAAGGTAGGAACATCATTAGAGGGAGCAATCGGAGCACTTCAAGGCACTCAGGTTTTTACAAATATGGACCTAAAGAACAGATATAAAAAAGGAGTTTTGAGTTATCATGTATGCTTTTGAGCTTCTGATACATTATGGTATCTGAAAAGGATCAGGTAATGGCATAATTGTTAATGTGCCTCGTTATTACTGTTTTTAGACCATACATTAGAAGCATATTGTTATATTAAAAGGTATGAAGAGTAAGAAGTTATGACATATCTGCTTAACAGTATTTTTCACATTGTAAAGGCACTTGCATTATGTATTTTGGAGGGAGAATAGTTTATGTAATCCTCTTTTAATTTTAAAGTATAAATGTTCACAGTAGGAATTAAAAGGGAACAAAGTAGGATTTGGCCTACAGCAGGGCAAAAGATCTAGATGGTTCTTATTATTGTGAATTCCTGATAAAATAGTAGTTATAAATGTGAACTAGACAGTGAATGGTAGGTTTTATTGCATTTTTCAGTGAATAATTTTTTCTATTTATGATTATATGCTTAATCGTTACTGTTTTATATTTAAAATGCTCCTATATTTATAGCCTGTCTCAGTTTAGGATATGTTGAATTATATTTTCAAAATCTTTAATTGTATGTCTGAATTATAGTCCTTAAAATAAACTAATAGAGATATATATTGGAAGAAATACTTGTATATTTTTCTTTTTAAACATTTGAAATAGTAAATCCCCAAAATGACAATTAGGAATTGATTTTAAAAATATAGGCCATCAACCAAGTTTATAATACTGGTAATTTTACTAATTTAATCTGTGGTTTAAAATCAGTTAATTGATAAATTTATATGTATATTTTACATATGTAAAATATATCTTGCTATCTTTATGTATTTGAATAGCATAAGTATAACTCAGATGATATAAAATATAAATTATTTTGAAAATTTAAAACTTGATATGATCTGTTTTTAAAGTAAAGCTTATCAGATTCCTTAAGTCCTATGTAAAATGATTTAGGGTGACGGTATGAAATAATATTGCGACATATAGCATAGTCAACCAATTAATAGAATATTACAGCTGAAAGACATCTTAGAAATCTCCATGTCTATTCTCATTTCATGGGGATATATGGTCCTTACATGGACAAAAATGCATCTCAAAACCTGACAGAAATTATTGTCATTTACCTTTGAAAGTGCAGTAGTATTATTTAGAATACTTTACAGTTATTTACCTCCTGTTTTCTACTCTATTTCTCCTCCCATTTCTTCTGATGTAGAAGACTGCATTCCAGTCTGAATAGCAGGATTCTAACAATTAGGTATTTTTTGAAAAGCTTGCTGCTTTTACTGTTTCAGGAGAATATAAATTAGTTAATTTAATCCCAGTTTCTTTGAAACTGTCAAATTCATACAGTCCAATTTTTTTATTGGACTATTTCTTCTACTTTATGTTTTCAGTCACAATCATCGTTACTTGGAATAGACCCAGGGAAAAGAATAATAATATTCTTCTTGCCTTTTAAGTGTGCGTGTGCATGCACACGAATAGTGCAATCACATTTGACAGGAAATGCCATATGAATATAAAAAAATAGTACTAAAAGCTACTATATACTAAAGTAGTAGAATGGCTTTTATTCCTAAATATTTTTTCTTTTTTCTTTTTTTTAGACAGAATTTTCTCTGACCTGGGAAAATAGAGGCACTTATGTATAGAGTTTTTCCCTTTAAAAGTTTGTTTTTCAGACCTATTTTAGTAGTATTTTTAATCATTTAGGAGGTAAAATATTTACCATTTTATTCTTGTGCAAAATATTATTATGTTTTGCCAGTTTTTAATATTGATAAATTTCAAAGTCCTATAGACAGATAGAAAATAATGACCCATAAGAAGAGTGTCTGACTCAGTTCTTTAAAATGTAGTATAAATTTGATGGATATAGAGAGAACAACATTTCAAAGTATTGTATTCACATTTAATATTAGAATATTAGTAAATAGTATGTAAAATTGATTTTGAAGGGAAGTATCAAAGTGGGGGATGAAATAATTATGACAAATGGTTTGAAGAGTTGTCATTAATTACTTTTTGTTGGTATGAGGTAGTAAGAAAACCTGATATAATTTATTATAAGTAGGACCCAAGCATGTGGTTAAGAATTATTTGGGGGAAGGAGGGAAATTATTAAATATTCATGAATATTTTCCTTAAAATGTTTAAAACATCTGCCAAATCACTGCTTTGTCATTTAGTTAAAGTTAAATATCCCAATTTTACTCAATTTTAGTGAAATCCAGTGCTAACAGTTTGTGTTAATGCTCGTTACATGGAACTTAGAATTTTGCAACTGTTACATTATAAGAAAGGGAGAGAACTAATAATGTTGTTTGAAGGGTAATTTTAGTGGATCCACATTCTTAATTATAATGATGCAGTGGGGAACTTATGGGCATGATTGCCATTGGTAAGATAGTTGAAATGGGTAGGAATAGATGTTTTGTCATACAGCCTTGGATAAAATAAAGGAATAATAGGCAAAGGATAGCTGGTCTTTGGAAAAGTATCCTTGCCTTATAGGAAAGAGGGTTAAATATACATGAATATATACATTCCTTTGTTCATTCATCATTCTCTCATTTATTCATTTATAAAACCCTTATCAGATGTTCAGTCTTTGCAAGTTACTGTGCTAGTCACTGGGGATAGAAAATAAGATGTGATCCCTGTTCATTCCTGGAATACAGTAGACACTCTGCTATTTATGGGAGGGAGGGTGAGAGAAAGGAAAGGTAGGTACATTTCTTAAGACAGCCTCTTCTAAGAGGTATTATACCCAGGGCAGAATAGTTGGTTGTACTGCCATGAGGTCATCATGGGCAGAGTTAAAGCAATTTAATCTTGTGAACCAGGGAAAGGGATGGAATCAGTGATTCTATGCCAAGTAGAAAAATAAAGTGTTACAGTTTTTGTCTGATATGTCCTAGTTAGCTTGCATTTCAAGGACCCAGCTTGGCTAGGTTGGGAAGGCAAAACACCTTGGAGCAGACCTATGTAAAATAATAAAATCTATTCAAATGTACATTAGGCACACATGTAATCATCGTAGCTGTGTATTATTGAGGAGTCTGGTTTTCTCCCTTGAAAGCCTCATGTTTATTTGGATGAAACCACGATGTTCCCCCTCTGCTGCCAGACACAACCACCCAACAAGCCCTCCTCATTGGTGCTCCCTGGAGTGTGGGCCCTCCTCCTTCCCCATGCTCACTGCTGACCCTCTCTCATTTGGCTCTGGCCCCTGGACTCCAGGGAGTCCACCTCTCCCACCCCCTGTTAGCTGGGGCTACATTGTGTTCCTGCTCCACCTCTTGCCTTTGGCCCAGGTACCTCAGCCCAATGCATCCATGCACCCTCCTGCTACTGCCCCCGCATGCCCTGGAGGGCACCTGTGTGCCCCTGACCACCTTTTTAAGCCCACTGTGTGCTCCCTCGCTGCCTCCCCCTTACCTTTTGCACCTGAGTCCTCAGTGTGTCCATGCATCCCACCCCTCTCACCCATCCTGCACCTCCAGTGGTTGGCGCCAGCAGCTTTACAGGAGCTAGTCCATGTATCCCCTCACCCCCTGCCCAGCCACTGTGTGCCACTCCCCCTCATTTCCCCTGCTGGTGCCCACTATAGGGCTTCCACATACCCGCCACCCACAGTGTGCTCCCTGGTCCCCCTTGCCTTTGGCACCAGCGCCTCAGACTCAGCGTTTCCATACCCCACCTTCCGCAGCCCCTCCTCTGTTGGCACCCTTTGGAGGGCGTCCACACACCGCCCCTCTCCCCACCATGTGCACTCCCTGGCCAGTCCCCCTCACCTTTGTGCTGGCAGCTGGATCCCCAGTGTGTCCACAGAGCCCCCGCCTCATGCACGGGTAGTTCTCCCTGGTGAAGGGTCGAGAGTGAGACCAGGCATCTGGGCTTGGAACCAACAAAGGTCAGGAGGGACCAGGACATGCTGACCACCCTGAAGATCCTCATCATCAGGGAGAGTGACATGGGCCAGTCTAGCCTGCTCTTGAGGTTCACAGATGATATTTTTGACCCAGAACCTGCAGCAACAGTTTCAGTGGATGGAAATAAGACTAAACTTGCAATATGGCTGCAAGGCAGTGTGGGAGACCACTAGAGTAGAAGCAAAATTGTGTTGAGCCTTGGCCAGCCTCCAGCCTTGGTCAGGCTCCTATCCTGCTGCACTGCTCCTCGAGGTCCTCTTCTTCAGCCTTGGGCATGTAAATCAAGCTGTAACCTAACGCAGGTCTGGCTGCCTGCTGCTTTGAAAGCCAATACTGGAGAGGCAGGTGCTGATATAAAGGTGGTTTATTCAGATGCTGGCCATCTGGAAGATGGGGGACTTTTGTATCAAAGCCCATCTCCACGTCTCAGTCCAGGCAGAGGGTTTTTTTTTTTTTGTAGGGAGAGGGGAACAGAACAAAGAGATCAAGGGAGGGAGTTGAAAAGTTCTCTACATGCAGACGAGCACAGTCCATTTCTATAAAGCAAGTGATGGTCCTGGTTTAGTCTTCCTGGCTTTACATCATCCTGGTTTTATGTTTGGAGGTCAGCAAATTTCCTAGAGCCGGAATGCCTGAAGGTGGGGGACTTTTTCTTTTGAAGTTAGTTCCTGGGATCCTTTTACAAACATGCTGTCCATCTACAAGCTACCTATTAGAGTCAGAAACAATGTCAAAAGAGTGGTGGGGTGGGTTATAATTTTCCACTGTTACAAAGCCAGTGCCGGTAGCAGCTGGCAACAGAATGGGCACCAGCAGGAAGACCCAGGGGAAGGATCCTACCTCCTAGCCCAACAATCAGAAGGCTCATGAGAGTGGAGCCTCCAGGCAGTTGTTGTAGTGGTGCCTCTTGAGATACTTCAGTTAACGACTGTGATGGGCAGAGATGAATCCCACCTCACTGACACCAACTCTTGCTTAGTTGCTCCTAGTGACTCTGCTCGCTGCCCTGAAGCCCAGCTCAGCTCAGGATTCCTGTTGCTGACTAGCCACCAAGAGCAGCTCTGAACTGAGGCCAGAGTGGTGCTGCCTTCAAATCCGCCCCTACATCTCAGTCTGGCCTAGGCCCTGCTGGCTTCTGCAACTCTGGTGTGGACTCTGGTTCTTTCTTTGCTGCAGGCTCAGGTTCTTCCTCCACCTCTGCCTCTGGGGCAACTTTAGAGGAATTGAGGCTCATTTCTGGGGAAGGAAAGGCTGTGTTCTAAAACACCACATCAGATGGGAAAGTAGGTGCTGGACCAAGTGCCAGTCTCCACCCCAGCAGACAGTTTCCTGGAGAAATTCTAAGTCTGTATGAGCTCTGCCTACTCATGCCTGGACCCTGGAGCTTCGTTGGGGAGCACATGGCAGTTGGTAGCTTGTCTAGCCCCAGATTTGTCTGTGGTGAGCCTGCCCTCCTAGGAATTTAATTAATACAAGAAACACTTTAAATGCAGATAATATGTGTGTCTGTATCGGGAGAATTTGGCTTGTTCACAGGCATGCACACACACATATACACAAATGGCAGAGATACTACATGTATTTTGAGTGGCAGATTTTGCCTTTCTGGGGATCATTCAGTAGCACAGTTCTCAAGTGAGGTTTTTGTGAACATGGTTTCCTTAATTTATTTTTTATTGAATTTATTGGGGTGACATTGGTTAATAAAATTATATAGGTTTCAGGTGTACAATACTATAATACGTCTTCTGTGTATTGTATTGTGTATTCACCCCAAAGTAAAGTCTCTTTCCATCACCATTTATATCCTGTATATCCTCCTCTACCTCTCCCCACCCCCCTTTCCCTCTGGTAATCACCATACTATTGTCTGTTATTATTTTTATTAACTGTAAATGTGACAGGTACATACATTTTTTTCTTGTAAAATGTTAGAATGAAAAGTGACCCCGCCTCCCCCCCCCCCCCCCGCCCCCACCCAACCTAATCCTAAACCTTCATTCTGTTCCTCTTTTTTTTTTTTTTTTTTTAAATCCTCACCCAAGGACATTCTGTTTTAAGGATTTTGTTTATTTACTTTTAGAGAGAGGGGAAAAGGGAGAGAAACATGGATGTGAGAAAGAAACATCAATCAGTTGCCTCTCATATGCGCCCTGTCCAGGATCAATCCCAGGTGTGTGGCCTGACTGGGAATTGAACCAGCGACCTTTTGCTTTGTGGGATGACACCCAACTAACTGAGGCACACTGATCAGGGCCTGGAGACATTTTTTTCATTGCTTTTAGAGAGAGAGAGAGTAAGGGAGAGAGAAACAACGTTGTGAGAGGGAAGCATCAATTGGTCGCCTCCGTATGTACCTGGATGACTGGGGAATAAACCTGCAACATCGGCATGTGCCCTGCCCAGGAATTGAACCCGCAAACTTTCGGGTGTAGGACGACACTCCAACTGAGCCACACTGGCAGAGTCCTTCATTCCTCTACTTAAAGGAAGTGTTCAAACTGGGTGTTTATCCTGACAAACTGTTTCTATGAACTTACAGTCATATTAAATATATACAAATATGTCCTTTTCATAAATATTTGTGTATTCAAATTACATTATTCACATAATATTTCAGGATCTTAACATGTAAGTGCATGTAGATTTATCTTATTCTTTTGTACTGCTCTATATTTTGCCAGTGTATGGATGAAACACAAATTAATTAGCTATAACGCTCTTGATAGGTTTGTGGGTTATTTAGTCTTTTGCCATTACAAACAGTATTAAGTGAAAGAATGTCTTTTATTTAGAACACCTCATATCTATGAGATAACTTTATCAGTGGATTTACTGGACCAAATGATATACCCTTTTAAAATTTTAGAGCTGTTGATAAATCTATAAAAGCTGTATAAATTTGTGCCCTCATGAACAGTGTATGAGGTTCTGTTTTGCTGCAGTCTATCACAGAATGTCAGTAAAATGTTTATGTATAAAAAATGCCTCATGTTTATTTGGACAAAAACATTTTGGAAATAGTGCATGTATCTCTATCTTGTTAAGCAGAAGTATGCTCCCTATAACTTACCTTTTCTTAATTACTCAGGTTCTTTATTGAAAATATGTTTTTGTAGGTTACAAAACCTAAAGACCATATTTATTAAAATTATTCTTAAAATAAGAATAGATTAAGGATGGGGCCCTGAAGTTTTCTCCTATTAGTGAAACATGAGCTTTGGTATCTGTCCTAACCTTTTCATTTCCCACTTTGATGCTTTAGCACCTTTCCTTTCTCTAGATTATTAAAATAGCCTTCTCATTTACTGTATTTGATAAACTTGCACTGAACATTTATTACATTTTAGATGCAAAGGTAGAGAGATGTGTCTTCAAGCTCATATGCAAGTGGTAAGAGACAAAAGTCAATAATTAATCTGGTATGATAAGTGTTGGAGTAGACAAGGTGTCGGGGGAACCCCACAGGGAACTGGCCCTGGCTTGGTAATTGGGAGAGTGAAGGAATTCAACTTTGATGAAGTGACAGATGTTCTCATTTGAGCCAAGTATCAAAGGATGCGTAAAGGCAAGCTAGCTAGTGGAAAAAAGAGAGTGTGTATAAGCATTGTAAGCAAAATAGATAGCAGAGGGCACTCAGGTGCCCAAATGTGAAGAGATTTCCATAACATGTGGGAAGTTTAGAAAGAGTCTTAAAGAGCTAGTGGGAGAAAAGAAGACTGGTCATGTTGTAATTGGTCATTTAACTCTGTATTCCATCCTTCCATACCATGAGATAGGTTTCTGAAACAATTTGCCATTGAACCTGAATTTGGACTTAACCTACTGTATTTTTTGGACTATAAGATTCACCCTTTCCCCAAATTTGGGAGGGAAATGGGGGTGCGCCTTATAGTCTGAATATAGTTTACCTGGCTCGCGG
The DNA here is from genome assembly GCF_022682495.2 of Desmodus rotundus. Taxonomy (NCBI): domain Eukaryota; kingdom Metazoa; phylum Chordata; class Mammalia; order Chiroptera; family Phyllostomidae; genus Desmodus; species Desmodus rotundus. The sequence goes on from NC_071390.1 coordinate 109,445,871, forward strand.
GGGCTGGGGAGATCTTATGTTATTAAATATTTTACCACATTTTCTGCTTCAAAATTTTTTTTCTTATTGTCCTCCTCTAAAACCTGGGTGCGTCTTATGGTCCAAAAAATACGGTACGTTTCTAGCTGTATCACTAGATCCCTTCGTGCCCTGACTGTGCCAGCTGCACCAGAATGCTTGTCTGTTCCCAGACACAGGGCTCCATGAGGACAGCAAGTCCTCCTGCTCCTTATCAGATCTGCCTTCAGGCTCCAATGCCACCCCTACCAAAGTGCTTGTGGACTTTTTCTCCCCTCGCTCCTCTAAGTCAGAGTTAATCATTCCTTTCTTTGTATTCTCGTAACATTTTACGTTTGTCTCTAATACTACACCTTTAAAATTATATCGTGCATTATGATTATATTTATTGAAGTGACCAATATATGTTAATTGAAATAAATGTTTTGACTTACTGGACATTTTTGCTTCCATCCTGTTTTTAGATGTTTTAGATGGTTAAGAATGTCATAAACTGATCTTTAAATAAGTGAAATATTATAGATAATAACAAAACAACGGACAGGGAAATATTTGATTGCCCTTTGAGTCATTTGGTATTGGTCTGGTAAGATAATGGTTTTCAGCTTATGTTTAAAATATATCCAGCCCTGGCCAGTGTGGCTCAGTGGATTGAGTGCTGGTCTGTGAATAAAAGGGTCATCAGTTCTATTCCCAGTCAGGACACATGCCTGGGTTGCAAGCCAGGTCCCCGGTTGAGGGAGCATGAGAGGCAACCACACACTGATGTCTCTCCCTCTCTTCCTCCCTTCTGCCCTGTCTAAAAATAAATAAATAAAATCTTTTTAAAAATAAATTATGTCCATGTTACTAAACATGTTGACTAAGATTGAGAAACTGAAGTCATAGTATCTTGTATGGTTTAGTTGTTTAAAGTTCCTTATGATAAGTAAAAACTTGAATGCTCTTGACCAAAAAAGAAGATACCATGATAAGAATTATCTACGGAGAAGTTAAGAAATGGCTGCTCGTAGCAAACACTGTCATTGCCCACTCAATATCCATTCTCCCTTAATTTTTTACTAATAACAGAATAACGTTGATTTTGTTTTTGGATGATACTGTGCTCAGTTAAAAAACACACCAACAAATAAAGTCTGTTTCCTGAGTTGTAAGCAAAAGCTTGCTGGGGATTTCTGGGTAGGTTTTTCTGTCTGAGATTCCTGGAGATGTAGCAGCCATGATGTGGCCCTGGGTCAGCATTTGTAAAGTGCTTGGAACAGTGCCTGGCACATAGTATGTGATTGTTAAATAAACAAATGTGCAGAGTGTTCAGATTTATTATGCTCTATAATTTATTATTGTGTAGTGATTATCTTTTTTCCTTTTTGTATCTTTATTGCCCTTTTGAGAAAAACAATATACACCAACCTACTTGAATACATTCTTTATTTTTATATTTGATCACAATTGAGAATACTGTTTTTGTTATGCACTCTAGCTTAAAAATTTATTGTGAGTGCACACTGCTTTCAGGGTGAAGCAGTCTCCTTTGTCAGGCTTTTGGGAGTTCCAGCGTGCCCTTTCTAACTCATTTTTCACTCTGCCATCAATTCTACCACTTTGTTCCATTGTTCAGCTAATCAGTGCCCTTGTTATTAAAAATATTTAATGGTGATGGTTTCACCTCTTCAAATGGTATATAAGCTCTCTTGGAATGTATAATATTTTTATCTATGCTTTTAGTAAATGCCCAGTGTGTGCTTGTTTAATAAAAGAATCTTCAGTGGAGAGGGGCCTGGATAATATTTCTTGTCACTGTAGGTTACTACCCTACAACATGGTGACATGCAAAACAACATTTGGTGACACATTTGGAGATTTTCTGGATGACACATTCTTTTTTGTTTTTTTAAGATTTTATTTATTTATTTATTTAGAGAAAGGGGAAGGGAGGGAGAAAGAGAGGGAGAAAAACTTCTATGTGCGAGAGAAACAGTTACCTCTCTCATGCCCCCCAACTGGGGACCTGGCTGGCCACCCAGGCATGTGCCCAGACCCTGAATTGAACCAGCAACCTTTTGCTTTTCGGGATGACACCCAACCCCCTGAGCCACACCAGTCAGGGCTGGATAACATATTCTTAAAAGGGTGCTGCTAAAGGATCTTGGTTTACTTCTTTAAATTATCTTTCATATTCTTTGTTCTGCTGTTTGTTACTAATTTCTGTGTTTTCCTGATTCTCAAATGTTTATCACATAAAATAACAGGGAAAAAAAGTCAATCAAACGGAAAAAGATATCATCCAATATAATAATCAAAACTTAATTTTTATGTTTCTATAATGCATCTAAGTATAATTTAGGTTACTTTTTTACTTTAAACAGGTTTATCTTCCCCTATGAGGAAAAAATATAAAAACTTTAAACTTCTATAGAATAGCATATACCTGTGGTACAGCAAGACCATGTGGAATCCCTATTTGTTATAAGTTGCTTAATAGCTAACCACGTCAGTGGCAACCATATAGTGGATAACTGTATCACTGCATTTTTGGATTGCACATAATGTCACAAATATATGTTGTACAAGTTACCTTGTTGCTGTCTTGATGGAGAAGAGTATATATTGTAAAACGAGTTATGTGAATCAAATTTATTTATGGTCTTGCAGAGTAATCAGAGCTAACTCAGACATCTTCTCTGAGACATCGAGTCAATTTCCTATGTTGCTTCCTTAGGGTTTTTAGAGGTGACATAGTGGATAGTTGGGAACTGGTAGGCCAGGGTACTAGGTTCTATTTGACAATGACTTAGAGTAGCCCTTTGCATATATCTCTACTTGCTACCCTGTAACATATATACTTACAGTTACTTTTTAAAGTTCTGTGTATTAAGCTGTGAACTTGTTGAGGGCAAGGACCACAATTCATTCATCATTTTGAAGAAAAGTTAATTCTGAGGATGCAGTGGCTTATAAGCTCGCCTGGTATTTGTTTCTCTATAGCTTATCATCAAAGTGATGAATGCACATATGGATAAAAGATAATTGTTCTATTTAATCAGTTACCTAATTAATGTGGGGATTCTGTTTTTATTCTCTATTATTTTATTACTGAAACAGACCGCCCAGTAGATATTATAAACATTCTCTAGAGAGCAATTATGTTTGCCATGAGTTATTTTACTTGGAGTGCTATTTGGAATAAAATATTTGTACCACTATCTGAATAGAATTTAAATGTTATTTGAAAGTTCTGCCATGTCTTCATTCAGATAACTTGTTACCCTTTAACAATAGGCTGCTGGAGTACTGTTTCTCTCCCATGTAGCAGACACTAGATGCAGTGATTAATAAAGGTCATTCTGCTACTTAGTCATGGAGAGCTTTTAATGACCGTCACCTGAACATCTGCTAGTTTCATCACTGCAGTTACCAAAAACATCCAACACAATATAGATGCTGTTCTTGGAAAATCTGACTTAGGCTAATCTAGTTACTACTTAAGAACATTTTAATATACCTTTAAATAATTGTGAGAAAGCCCTTATCCTTCACTTCCAAAGTGCCAGTGAAAAAATTTTTGGAGTGGTTATAATTTCATCCTGACATCCTGTGGGCTGAATTCTCAGTGTCTAGGAATTGTCTGTGTGCAGAATTGGATGGCGGAAGCAGTGACTTTCTCACGCATTCTAGTTATCATGTGAAACCTTGACTGGAAATATGGGGTTTGGAGTGGAGTTGAAAGGAAGGAAAAAATTTACCCAGACTTTGCTGGGAGAAATGAGGAATGAAAAATGAGAAACGGTATATTGATTATGAGGTTTTCAAAAATAGGACCAATTACTTTAATTTTGAAATAACTACAGTGCTTGCTTTGGTAGCATATACACTAAAACTGAAATAATTACAAATTCACAGGAGATTGCAAAGCACAGTACAGAGAGGTCCCATGACTCTTCATTCAGTTTCCCCTAGTGGTAATATGTCACAGGACCATAGTTAACTATCAAAGCCAGGATGTTGACATTGGTGCCATCCGCAGGCTTTTTCAGATTTCACTAGTTTTACCTGCACTTGTGTGTGTGTGTTGTTTATGCAGTTTTATCACATGTGTAGATTCATGTAACTACCATTTCGATCAAGATACAGAATTGTTCCATCATCTACAGAGCCACCCCTTTATAGTCACACCCATTTTACTCACCCTCCCTGCACTTCCTTAACCCCTTGCAACTCCTCTGTTCCCTGTTTCTATAACTGTGTAATTTTGAGAATATTATATAAATGGAGACATATATTAACTTCCTTTTGGGACTGGCTTTTTTTCCCCACTCAGTTTCCTTGCAGATTGTTTCACGTATCAATCATTTGTTTCTTCTTATTGCTGAATAGTATCCCGTAGTATGGATATCTCAGGCTTTAACCATTCACCCATTGAAGGATATTTGGATTGTTTCAAGATTTTGACTATTACAAATAAAGCTGCTATGGGCATTCATGTCCAGGTTTGTGTGTGGACAAAGATTTTCATTTCTCTGGGATAAATACCCAGGATGTGATTGATGGGTCGAATGGTAAATAGATGTCTATTTTTTTCAAGAAACTGCCAAGAGACCAATATTGATATTTCTCTAGAACTTATTTACTAATGCCTAATAAAACTGAGACACCGAGAAGGTAGTCAATTTATAATGATTGTGTTTTACAGAATTCCATGTCTACAGATCAAGAGACAACCAAGCGAAAATCTGGCAAATATAACAGACAAGTTACAGAAGTATAAATGTCTAGTTACATATGAAAGGATTTTGAATGTCACTAATAATTAAAGGACTGTTTATTGTTAGCATTATGTTGAGATGCAACCAATTTAAAATCAGATGGAGTAGCTGAAAAAGTTTAGGGTAGGAGGGCTCTGGAGGGTAGTTACAGTGGCTGAGTAATGCCTTGAGTACCCAGCAGTTTTCATTTTTTTCCTCCTTGGTCACACTTAATCTTTGTTCTTATGTTTGCAAGATAGCTGTTGCATCTCCATGCTTAGACCCAAGAGCCAGGCCTGAAGACAAAGGGAAAGGGGGAATCCAGAATGGATGTCACCTGGAGAAGGAAGGCAAAAGCTTTTCTTGAAATCACCAGCCAGAATTGTGTCCCATGGCTACCACTGGCTGTCGGGAGCGGGGGGTGGGGGGGTGGGGGGGGAAGGGGTTGGCTAGGGGAGAAGCAAGTATTTTTTTTAAACTGGAAACATTCTGGCTGAAAAGATTTGGGATTCTATTAGTGAAGGAAGATGTGGAGGATATTGGTTAGGAACTAGCAATGCTTGTTGGAAAATGTAGATATAAACAATAATGGACTATTGTGTGCCCAAGACTGGCTAAAATTAAAAAAATATGAATAATGTCCCGTGTGATGAAAGAGGTACTAACACCATTGGTTGTAAGAGAACAAATCAACATAATTTTTTGACTGGCAATTTGGTATTTCTTTATCAAAATTAAAAATGGTGTTTCACCTGGCCCATCAGGTGAAATTTGTGACTCTATTCTGTTAGAAATACTGGTTCTGCACATGTGCACAAAGATCTTCACTGGAGCATTGTTTAAGATAACATTTAACCACTAGGAACTATGCAATTAGCTGTCAGTAGGAGAAAGGGCAACACATTATCATACATTCATATAGTGGAGTACAGTACAACCAGTCACTGAAAATAATAAGCTTGAATTATGTGAACATACCTGGAAAAAAGCTACAAAATATGTATGAGTTGACAGAAAGTACAGAACAATATGGTTCACCACCTGCCCTTCAATACATAGGTATGTGTCTGTATTGTGCACTTGTGTGTATGTGTGTATGGTATGACTATATATGTTTTGGATTATGTAGAAGAGAAAGACTTTATGGAAACACACCAAAACTGGTTAACACTGGGAATGGGTTAGAGAAAGGGGGAAGAGATTTCACTTTTTTATACACAACTGTAGTTCTTGAATATTTTACACACATGTAATAGCTGTTCAGTTAGAAAATGATATTCTACAATGTGATTTGTTTTTTGGTTGCTTGGAGCATAAAGTTGTATATTTTAACTATTCTAGGTGAAACTACTTAAATTTTTATTTTGCCATATTATGTCATAGAGTATACTAAATATTTTTTGTTGGCAACTCTAGATTTAATATGGTATTCAGGACTGCTGGAATTCTCACAATAAGTTTAGATTAAATGCTTTTTAACTCTTGTTTATCAACTTTTTAACTTTCTGACTCCTTAGGCAGGTAGTTATTTTTTGTTTATCGGTGTATCTGTCTCTTATAGTCCTTTCTATTTCTCATTTTCTGCTTTAATCTTACTTCACTTGGGAATGAAGCAGCCATCAGTCTGCTTTAATTTTGTCTAAAACCAGACCTGAATAAAAAAAAACAAGATAAATTAGGTCTGAATGAAGGTTTTGAGAGACTTTTTTAGGTAAGTTACACAAACTTTAATTCATTGTTGTTCAAACACTGTTTTTTACTGTTTAGAGACCCTTTTTCTTCTTCTTCTTTGGTTACCTTTGAGTCTTAGTTATGGCTTAGTTATTCAAGATGATGTGATATGTGAAGTTTGCTAAACCTGGGAATCTTTAAAAAAAGATCACCCAACAGTGTGGCTCCCTCTTTTAGAGAAACTTACTACTGTAGTAAAGAAAGGGGATAGAATGTTTTAGGGTGGCGTTATGTAAGAAAAAGCCCTGGAATCTTCAAATATTTGCATTTTTTCTGTTCCTGAATGGTAGGATGATTCTTGCCTTTCTGACAACTTAATAATTAATCCTGTGTAATAAAGTGTCTAGAGCATGCAAATCAGACTGAGGTTTGAATCCTGGTGTACTAGCTGAGTGACCTTTTTGATCCTCAGTTTTCTTACATTTAAGTGCTTATTTTGATTAATAATAGCACATATTTTGTAATTGCCTAGGTGACACATTCAGCAATTACTGTGAGCATTAAGTGGAAATAGAAATTATTACAGAAAACATTACAGAAACTGTGAGTATTGAAATAGTGACTTTTGGATAAAAAAGCTGTGGTACACAGTGGAATATTACTTGGCTGTAAAAAAGAAGGAGATCCCACCCTTTGTGACAGTATGGGTGGACCTGGAGAACATTATGCTAAGTGAAATATGCCAGTCAGAGAAAGACAGATACCATATGATCTCACTTATATGTGGAATCTAATGAACAAAATAAACTAACAAATGAAATAGAAAGAGACTCATAGATACAGAGAACAGACTGACAGTTGTCAGAAGGGAGCTGGGGGAAAAAGTGAAAGGATTAAGAAAAAGAAAGAAAGAAAGAAAACCTCATAGACAAAGACAATGGTATGGTGATCACCAGAGGGAAAGAGGAATGGGGGTGGGTAGAAGAGGTTAAAGGGGGACACGTGGTGACAAAAGGTGACTTGACTTTGGGTGGTGAACACACAGTACAATATACAGATGATGAGCTACAGAATTATACAAAACCTACATAATTTTATTAACCAGTGTCATCCCTGTAAAGGCAATAAAAAAAAATAGTGACTTATTATAGAAGATAATGCAAAATTTGAGATTTGTATAATGTATTGTTTTTTTGAACAAAACAAGACTTTATTTTTTTGTTTTATTTTTATAGAATTATTATTCTTTGTGCAAAAAAACTTGGACAACACAAAACACACAAGGGAAAGATCTTTTTTAAATCCTCTATAATTTTTTTTACTCAAGAAAGAGCTCTGTTAATATTCAGTTGTCTATCATTCTAGTCTTTTTTCTACATGCAGTTACTACTTTCTCTACAGACTTGGTCCTAAATCCTTAAAAGAGTCTTGCACGATGTGGTTGTATTTCAATTTTACAAATAAGGGAAATGAGGCTGAGAGAGGTTGAGATCAAACTGCTGGGAAGGATTAGTGGTGGTATTCGTGATCAGGACTGATGCCCAGTGGGATGAGATGCGCTCCCCTCCTTGCCTAGTTGAGAGCAATCCTCTCCAGAATCAATTTACAATAATTTGTGTTTGTAAGATGTTGATCAAGGTTTAGCTTGTACTTTGTGATTGTTTAAGAAAGCAAAATGTGTTTGCACTTAGTACATTGTTTTTCTATATATTTTTATAGTGTAATATTACTTAGATGATATGCATGTTTGCAGCCCCATCAATGTTAAATTGTAATGATTGATGTTAAAGTGAGATTTTTGGACTAGTCCAAAGTGATTGTAATTCTCTAAGTGGCAGAGTCTTGTTACAACAGTGCTTTGAATGCATTATGTGTTCACTCGGATGTTGAATTACTGAGTGATTTGGAAAATGATTTTAAAGTTGCACTTTTATCGTACTCAAAAAATGACTAAGTTATAGAGGGTGGGGCAAAGTAGGTTTACAGTTGTAAGTATGTGAAACACAGAGTTTACTCTTGTATTATTATTTATTAATTATTGTATTATTTTCCATACAAACATCTATAAACCTACTTTTGCCCCACTCTGTACTCTTATTTTTATAATAGTTTTGAAATTCTAATTTTCCTGTTCATGTGTTTTAAGAAGTAGATATTGTTATTTGGGTCAGTAAATATTGCCTTTATTTATTTACAATCTTCAGAAACTCCCTAAAAAACTAGTTTTTATATTATATTGCATATACTGCCTACACAATACCTTAGATACACACACACACAGACAAATCTATATTCTGAAGGGGACTTACCTTCATTGCTTTATTACACTCATACCTTTTTCTTAGGGAATTTGGTAATCTATTATTTCCAATATTTTGAAAATTAGACTGTCATGATTATAGAAGTGTATAACCAAGTTTGACTTACTGGCTTGTATTGCTTTTTAATGATTTTTTTCAGAAGTAGGATTAAAAAAAATACTGTTAGTAGTTTATCTGAATGTATCACCTAGGCAATTATAAAACACATACTACTGTTTCACAAAATAAGCTATGGTTAATTTTAGACATTATACTTTGAATTTAAATATTGCCAAAAACATTCCAGAAAAAACTTGCTGTATTTGCTCTGTATTTGTAGCAGAGTTGTTTATGTATTTATATATAATATAACTTCAATTTGAATATAACTACAATGTAACTTTCAATTTGGTTCGGATTATGTGGATATAATTTATGTAAAGTTACTGAGGTGAATTAAATGTGATTTTTTGTAGACGTGTGGAGTTGTTAGAGAGTTGGGTGTGTTTGGGGAGGAAGTACAGTGATTGTGGGGTCCATGGATGGGAAGTGGTAGGAGGAGATGTTTGGAATTTCACAACCTCAGACTGGGACCAGACTGTTAAAGGATTGTTTCAGAAACATTGGGATTTGTCCTAAGATAGCCAGATGTAGACATCAAGAAAGCAGCGGAATGAGTTTAGTATTCAGGTAGAATAGGGTGGAGAGACATAGATACAGGATTCATCATTTTGGGAATGGATGTAATCAGTGATGAATAACTTGTTGAAGATGGAGGGAGAAGAGGAGAGAACCCCAGAGAATGCTGTTAGACAAGGAGACAGACGGCTTTGATGTGATGATGGTGGTGTTCTGTACACGGGCATTAGTGCTTATATTTGTGGAAGTGGAAGTTAGTCAGGGGACAGAGGCCAAGACTTCTGAGTTCTTTTGGTATCTGACCTGACCTATCACTTTCCAGTAGGCTCTTGCCAACTTTACACCCACTTTGTTTGTACCTGTGCAGTTAGATGTGGCTGGAGAATACACCTTAATCTTCTGGCTGGTTGTACTTTAAATTCATATTTAGGTGGACTTTTACTGTTGGCTGGTAGTCATACTATGTTATCCTACTTCATTCACAAAAGTAACTATCTCAGTTTCCCCCTTTCTCTCAAACTTTCAACATCTGTCCTCATATCCAGTTCTCAGCTGATTATCTTGTTTCCTTTACTTAGAAGCCTGAAGTTAATTACTTCAATGGACTGGTACTGTCAGTTACCTACATCACATCAACTGAATCCATGTACTCTGCCTGTTCCTACTATAGATGAACTCTCTCTTGCTTTTGTGTAATGCTAGCTCCTTTGCTTGTGCACTAAATTCTCTGTCCTCTCATCCTCCCCAAAACACTGTTCACTCAGCTCTCTGTTCTTTCTCTTGTGTCATCAGTGTTCCTCTTCTGTTGGCTCATTCCCATCATTATACCATGTGCTGTTTTTTCTCTTATCAAATGAAAAAAACACCATATTTGACTCCACTCACTCTGCCAGCAACTATTCCATTTTTCTGTTTGCCTTTACTGTAAAAGGAGTTGTCTGTACTCAACGCCTTTAATTTCTCCACTTCTACTTTCTCTTACGTGGACTTCAGACTTTCAGCCCCATGATTCCAATTTAACATTGGAGATAATGCAATTTTAAATTTGTTTTTAAAATCAAAAACCTTATTTGAATTAGAATATGTTATTGATACCACTTTAAATTCTTGTGCCAAGTATAACATATTTAGAGAAATGTGTAGACTTTGCCATCCATCTTTAGTTGCTATGGTTGTATCACAAAGAGGTACTAAAAATGGTAACAGATTTTAATTGCTCTTGTTAGATATTGGGCATTATACTTGCTGCATGTGTATTTTTTTGGTGGCTACTCCTCAGTCCTTCCTATGACCAAGACGTTGCCTAGTTTTGATCAAGCAGATGGTTTTAAGTTTTTCTGTACTATATTGAGTGAAGTTGTGAATGAAAAACTGAACCTAGTGAGTATGAAAACAGTTAGCATGCAGGAAGTTTAGTGTGGAAAGAAAAAATACACAGCAGAGTTAATCCAATGTATAATTAATAATATCCATAATTTGATAATGAGTTGTATACTTTGGCTTTTATTAATCTCTTAAAAATTCTTTTGAGGACATAGAGTTTCTACAGATTTGTATAAAATCCTCTAGTTATGACCCCAAAGGAAATAACCAATGGGCTTTTTTTTCTTTCATGCAAGGAATATGAAAAATATAGGTCCTCGGTGGTACCCCTGAATGAAATTGAGAGTCACATTGATAGGCTCAAAAGTATTAAATGTGATTGATTTGTTATCAAACAGAGGTCTAGAGAGACTCTTGCTGACATTTCTCTACATTAAAATCTCCCAATGTGAGTGGGAGTTGGTTTATTTTTTCTTTGAATTCTGTCAACTTTTGCTTTGTATATTTTGAAACTATGTTATTAGGTTTATACTTATATTTTCCTATGGATTTGTTCTTTTGTTGCTAAGAATGTTCCTTTTTATCTCTAGTAATGATCCTTGTCAAGTCTACTTTGTTTAAAATGAGTACAGTTATATAAACTTATTTCAGTTCATGTTTGCATGGTATATCTGTGCCTATTCTTTTCACCTTCAAACCTTCTGTGTTCTTAAATTTAAGATGTGTCTATATATGTTTACATTTAATCTGATAATTTTTATCTTTAAAGTGTTCAGTCTGTTTACATATAATACTGTCATGTTTGAGTCTAAATTTGACTTCCTATTTATGTCTTCCCACCTGTTTTAAATTCTTTTTCTGTCATTTCTTGCCATGTTTTAGATTATTCAAATATTTTTTATTATCCATTCTAAGATTTCTTTGTTAATTATAACAGACTAAAAAAGTTAGTTATAACTTTTACTGTTCTTTAGTCTTACCGTAGATTGCATTATTCATACTTGACTTACTGGAATATATAAATTAGTATTGTTACCCATTTCCCAGAAAAAGCTAAGGAGCTTAAAATACTTTTAAGTCCATTTATGTGCTGCCTGCCTTTAGGTATTACTCATGTATGTTTTAATTCTACCTATATTTTAAGCCCCATATATTTAATATACCTATACTTACCTTTTACATCACTCTTTTTTCATGTTATTCTTTTATCAGTGTTTATACTCTTCTGCTTGAAGAACTCCCTTTTTATTTTAGTGTATGTGCTGACTATTAAATATCTCAGATGTCATTTGTCTAGAAATATCTTCATTTTTTAAAAATTCAGTTTGATATTTTTTAAATTTCTTGAAATTCTAAGTTGCTGGTTATTTTCTTCCAGCACGTTAAAAGTATTAATTTATTGTCTTCCAACTATCATCATTTCTGTTTAGAAATTTGCCATTAGTATTCTTATTGCTGTTCCTTTGAAGGTTATTTGTCTTTTTCTCTGGCTATTTTGAAGATTTCTTCTTTGTCTTCAAGTTTCAGAAGTTTTACTCTTGATATGCCCAGGTCATTTTTTCTTTGTATTTATCCTGCTTGGGATTATTTTGTCTTTTGAATCAGTGAGTTAGCATTCTTGCTTATTAGATCTTTAAAACTGCTTCCACACCACTATCTCTGTCTCTATCACTATCACTGTCTCTACCACTTCCCTTTCTGGGACTGCAGTTGCATGCGTGTAAGACCATTTCCTTGTGTCTCATATGTCTCCTATGCTTTCATGCATTTTGCATCCTTTTTTTCTCTTCTTGTTTCATTCTGGAGATTTTTTAGATCATTAATCCTCTTATCTGTGGCTATTCTGCTGTTGAGTTTTTAATTTTAGTGATCGTATTTTTCTGTTCTAGAATTTTTATAATCTTTAAAAAAATGATTCTAAGTCTTTGGTGAGATTCTACATCTTGTGATCAGTTTTCTTGAACATATTATAGAATTTAAAAGAAATTCTGTGTCCAATACTGCAATATCTGTCTTACCTTGTAGGTCTGTTTGTTTTCTTTAAAATTGTTTTTTTTAATTCTCACCTGAGGACATTTTTCTTTGCTTTTTAAGAAAGAGGATGGGAGAGAAAAAGAGAGAAACATTAACGTGAGACAGAAACATTGACTGGCTGCCCCTGTATGCGCCCCGACCGGGGACTGAACCTGCAAACTATGCATGTGTCCTGACCAGGAATCGAACCTGAAGTCTTTGGGTGCATGGGACAACACTTCAACCAACTGAGCCACCCTAGCCAGGGTGTTTTCTTTTTATAAATTTTATACAATTTTTTTCATATGCCTGGTAACTTTTTATCAAATGCCAGCTATTATATATGAAAAATTTATTGAGATTTTGGATAAACTTTTAGCTTCTGGCAGGCAGTTAAAGAACAGACAGAGTAACTTTGTTTATCATGTTTGAGCTATTGCAAGTCTGAGTTTTAGTATTAATAAGATTTTGTTTATTTTGAGTTTACCATTAATCCTAGGTACAGTAATTCAGGGGCCTCAGCTGGAAATCTGGGGTGTCTTAATGGGTCTCGAACTCCAATTTTTATTTTCTCGGGACTGCCAGAAGCTCTGTTTAGCTTTTTAACTGTTATTGCTATTCTCTGCTTGGCTTCTCAAAATCTGTGCTGCTTATGAATTGTCAATGCATTGCGGAGTTAAGCAACTGAGATTTTAGACTGACTTCTTTTTGCTTTCTTTGCTCTGGGGATCTTGGCCTTCAGGCCCTGGCTGTCTTAGGTACCCAGAGTATCAGTGCATTTTGTCTTCTCAGCACTGGGAGATGGTGAAACTATTGCGTTTTCTTCCTCTTAGCAGTTTTTATCTGGGGTGGGCATTATGGGTACTCTTTTCCCCCTGCACTCTTGCCACTTACCTTCCTTCATTCTTGCTGTCTGTAAAACAGATGTGATGGAGATCCAACAGCCAGTCTTTGGACCTCGAGGTGACTTTGAGGGTGGGCCTTAAAGAGAGTACTAGAGAAGAAACATTGAAAAGCTTGAAAAGCCTGGAATTCTGTTGACATGAGAGTCCTCATGTCAGACATGGAGGATTTAGATCTAGATTTTTCAGACATTGGCAGAGAAATCAATATCTTCTCTTGTTTTAGCCTTGCTATTTTAACTTTGGTGTTTTACCTAGGTAAATCTAATGCTAATTAACAGAGCAAACTGACATAATACATTCACACTAACATATTAAGGGCCATTCATTTTTAGTCTTTTACCTAGTTGTTATATATATAACACATGACATTCACTGAGTGAGTAATTTCATGGACAGGTTTTATAGGTATCTCCCATTCTTGCCTAAATGCCATTACTTTAATTCCCACACAAGACAACATGGAAATCCAAGTTAGTGAGAGGAATGTTACTATACAGAAAGATGAATTCAGGTGTTGTTAGTTATTATTATTGCAAATTACTTATGACATGCTTACCAAATGATCCCAATAGATTATACTTGGGAATTACTGTACACTGTCCTGAAACACTTTCTTTCCATTCCACAAATATTATTCCACGGACAAAATATGTTTGTAGACAAATGTAGTGGGGGAAATCAAAAAGCAAGGGATAATTGAACAAACATTTAGACATTAGTGAGAAATTGCATGTAGAGGGTAAAAGAAAAAGAAAATGTTAAAAGTGACATTAAGCTTTTGAATGCAAGGTTTGTCATGGTGGTGGTGTTGGTTGAAAAAGGCACATTAGGAAAGGGTTTCTTCAAGAGAATAAATGTTTCATTACTTAAGGTTAAGAATTTGTTCAGTTGGCATGCTTCCTCTTGATGTGCATGAACTCTGCATAATGTGAATTGTATAATATCAATATAAAAGGATTTCTTTAACTTTTCTACCCTAAAGGATATTATAGAACTTTAATATTACAGACCTATGGTTGCGGTTTTACCCTTATATATTCTATAACTGCCCCTATCACTGGACAGTATTTCAGGGACTGGTCTTAAAACCACTTAAAATTCTTATGTATGTGGCAAAACTATGACCCCATTGAAAACAGGAATTCAACATAAAGCAGCATTAGTTCCTTATTTTGATACAGACTATAATTAGTGTTGTAGGACTTACAGTAGTATCTGTTCACATTTTTGAGGTATACACTTAAGAATGACTCACTATCCTGACTCACTTGTTGAAGTTCACTGTCATTCAAAAGCTCTTTCATTCTGCCTTTCGTTTAGTGGCTTTAATTTTTTTCACTGTGAATAGAATTTCAGTAGCAAGTATCACATTGCTGAATATAACCTTTGTTTTTCTTAATTGGTGTGTACATGTCATGCCTCCAAGCATATTCAAAGCTTTTACTTATGATGGCTGGCATTTTGTTGTTTAGTCTTGGCAGGAAGTACAGTATAGTGAGAGTTAGTAGTATGTAAGAGTAAGTGAGACAACAAGCTGTTTTGTTAATAGGATGAACATATAAATACTATATAATTTACTTTAGTGGAAGTATGAATGTGTTTAGAAATGTACTATAAATTTAGTTGTACCCAGTAAAGCCCGTTCCAGGAAGTATCATCAGGCCTAGTAAATATTGCAGCTTAACAATTGAGCTGGCCAAGCCAATTATTTCTAAGAAGATTTGATCAAATAAAATTCTTGGTAAATAATTTGTATAGTCCTTAGAGTTTATGATAATGTCAGACCAATAACTTAAGTCTAGGTGAACAAACAGACCTAAATAAGTACTGCAGAAATTCAGTGAGTTTTGCTGCACTGTGTATAAATGTTAACACAGTTATGTGCCCAAGATTTGGAGACAGAGAGATCTGGGTTTGATCTGTGGCACCACCACTTAATGGCTTTGCAGTCGTGGGCTGACGTTAACCTCTCTTTCAGTTTTCTCATCTCTGCAGTGATGCCTGTGTCAGTAGAGTTGTGTTAGAATTACATTAGAAAATTCTTATTCACTCATTTAATTATTAAGTTTAGTGAGTATCAATTCTGTCTGGCATTGTACTAGGCACTGGTTTACAGTGGTAAATAAACTGATGTGGCCTGATCTGTGGGTCCAGTGGAGAAGACAGGAAGCAAACAAGTAAACAAGTAATAAAATAATTTAAAATTGTTGTATTTTCTGTGAAAGAAGGTATCAAGGTGCCATGAAAGAGAACAGCTGAAGGAAGATCTCCCTGAACAGGTAGCTCTGAGGCTGAGGTAGGAAGAGTGGTAGAGTGGAGAGGAGAATTCCAGACAAAGGGGCTAGAATGTGGGATGGCCCTGAAGCACCCACACAAAAAGGACACTGTTAGGAACTGAAAAAAGTCCTGTGTGGTAGGAGTATTGCTTGCACATGGTGAAGAGTGGGATAAATAGCTATTCATGGTCTGTGCAGTGCCTGGCCCGTGGTGCATGATGAGTGTTAGTTGCTATCATTGTTATTATTATAATGATCCCTTACTTTAATTTTTAGAGGTTACTTTATGGGTTGTCACTTAAAACCTTGAAGGAAGCAGATAGCTTCCAAAGCAGAGGCCACAGAGTCAGTGTATTTAAACTTGTGTGTGCTGTTTAGAGAGGCCTTTAGGTTCTCACTCGGAGCTTGTTGGTGATTATTGTCATACTGTTCACATAAATTTAGTTATTTGATTTTTTTTTCTGGGTTAAAGTTTATATATATTATTAAAAATTTGGTAGAAAATTACATGCCAAAATGCTGTTATCATTTACAGTTATCAAGTTTGCAAGGAGCTCATGTCTGTTTCTTGGATCTCTTTTTTATTTTATTTTATTTAATTTTTTAATTTTTATTGTTATTCAATTACAGTTGTATGCCTTTTCTCCCCATCCCTCCACCCAACCCCAGCTGAACCTCCCTCCCCCCCTTCACCTTGATTTTGTCCATGTGTCTTTTATAGTAGTTCCTGTAATCCCCTCTCCTCATTGTCCCCTCCCCACTCCCCCCTGGCTATTGTTAGATTGTTCTTAACTTCAATGTCTCTGGTTATATTTTGTTTGCTTTTTTCTTTTGTTGATTATGTTCCAGTTAAAGGTGAGATCACATGGTATTTGTCCCTCACCATCTGGCTTATTTCATTTAGCATAATGCTCTCCAGTTCCTTCCATGCTGTTGCAAAGGATATAAGCTCCTTCTTTCTCTCTGCATAGAATTCCTAGTTATTTGATTTTTAGGACAGCCTAGCCTAGAAGTAGCAAATCACAGCATGAATTTAGAGGTTTTCAAAAAGCAGCAAGTTTTAGTGTAATAAAATTAGTATAAAATTCACAGTGATTATTAAAAATGTGAGGTGAAATCTTTTGGCTTTTGGAGGTTATTGAGGTATTATTTACATACCATGAAATTCATTCATTTGAAGCACAGAACTTGATGAATTTTGGTAATTATATCACTGCCACCACATGATATAGAAAAGTTCCAACAAGAATCCTAAAAATTCTTATTTTCTTGTGTCTCTTTGCCCTGGCCACCAGCCTCTGGCAGCCACTAATCTGTTTTCTGTCACTATAACTTTGTGTTTTCTAGAATTTCATTTCAATAGAGTCATACATTGTATGTCTGGCTTCTTTTATTCATGTTGCATGTATTAGTTATTCGTTTTTTTGTATTGTTGACTAGTATTCAGAGTAGATAATAACCACAATTTATTTATTCATTCACCAATTTATAGACATTTGAGTTGTTTCTGGTCTTTGGCTATTATGAATAATGCTTGTGTGAACATTCACAGAAGATTCTTTATGAATATATGTTTTTGTTTGGGGTAAATACTGGGAGTTGGGTTACTGAGTAGTATGGGAAAGTTCATATCTAACTTAATGAGATATTTCCACTCTTTTCTAATGTGGTTGTGCCAATTTTATTCTCACTAGCACCATATGAAAGGTCTAGATGCTCCACGTCCTTGTCAAACTTGGTATTGTCACTCTTTTTTACCTTTAGCTGCATTCATACCTCAATGTGATTTTAATTTGCATCTTTTTAAAATGTTTGTTGGCCATTCATATTTTTTCTTTATGAAGATATCTATTTGATATTTGAAGTGTATGTTCAAATCTTCTCATAAAAAATATACTGTTTGTCTTCTTACATAGTTATAAGGCTTCTTTATGTATTCTGGGTACAAACCCTTTGACAGATGTTTCATAAATATTTTCTCCCAGTCTGTGGCTTGCATTTTGCTTTCTTAACTATCTCTCTCTCTCTCTTTTTTAACAGTTGTATCATGGAGTTTTTAAATAATCCTTTCATTGTATTTTTTCCATTACCATTTATTCCCCCTCCCCCATCCCCTCTGCAGCACACCTCCCAGCCCCCAATCATCACACTGTTGTCTGTGCCATCAGTTCTTTCTCTTTGTTTTCCTTTTTTGCTCCATCCCTCTACCCCCACTCAGAGTTGTCAGCCTGCTCTCTATGAGTTTGTCTCTATTTTGCTTGTTACTTTGGTTTGTTTATTAGATTTCACATATGAGTGAAATCATATAATTGTCTTTCTCTGACTGGCTTATCTTTGCAACAGCATGGAAGGGCCTGGAGAATGTTAACTATATCTCTTGAAGGGCAGTCATTTTTCATTTTAATGATATCTACTTCATTTTTATTTTTTAACTATAGTTGATATACAATATTATATTAGTGTCAGGTGTACAGCATAGTGATTAGACATTTATATAACATACCAAGTGATCACCCTGATAAGTCTAGTGCTGATGAGATCTATTTTAGTTTTGACGAGATTTATTTTATCAATACTTCTTTTATAGTTTGTGCTTATTTAGTTAAAAGAAATCTTCATCTAACCCAATGTCACAAATATTTTCATCTAGAAGGTCCATAGTTTTTGTTTATATGTATTGGTGTATGACTTATTTTAAATTAATTTTGCATACTGCCGGGGTAAGGGCCAAAGCTTTTTATTTTTCCCATAGAGATATCCAGTTATTCCCCCACATTTATTGACAAGACTTTTCCCCACTAAATTATTGTGACACCTTTGAGACTATGAGATGTTGCTATCATTTGTGACCATCTTCTTTCACCAAGAATTTAAGCCCGACAACATAGCTTATTCAAATATAAATAAACCTGTCTTGTGATCTTACTGGTAAGTATATATTTTAGGAGGTTGTGGGAACAATGAAGGGAACTGTTTTTCAGGGCTCATTCAAACTAATAAGGAAGTGTTTGGTGGTAATGTAGAAGTGATGGTAACTTCTTAGAAGTTGTAAAATTTAAAGGAAGAAAATTCTATACCCAGTTAGTAAGATATAACTATCTTTAGACAAGTGAATTAGGAAAATATTAGGAAAGTTGGGCTTTCTTACATTTACAAACTCTAAAAGGAGACCTGGATCAATAAAACAAGAATCTATAGTGGCTTCTGATGCCAAATGAGAAAGAAAAGATAATACACTGCTTAAGTTGTTCTTTGAGTTCAAGAGTTTAAATGAAAGGTAGGAAAAAAGGCTTGCAACCAAAAATGAGTGAAAAGGAGTGTCAGGGAGGATCCAACACAAATGTATTGACATCTGTGAACAGTGCAGAGCATGTTAAAAACATTTCAGAAAGTATAATGTGGATCCCAAAGGTCAGTAATGACCAGATAGGTCTGCTGTTGAGAGCAGGTCCCCTAATGTAAATAGCAGGAAAAAAGCATGTAAGCCCCAGGCTCATTTGCTTCTGTCTGTCCCCGCCCCTGCCGCCACCCCGCAGAATCATCTTCAAACAGAGGAGGGAATGGACAGAAATAAGAGGTAATTCAAGCCCAAGACAAGTTAGGAGACGATAAAACTTTTTAGGTTCAGGTCTTTCAGATTAGATGAGTTACAGTCATAGATTATTTTGGAGTAATTGTGTATAGTTTTTTAAAGGTAATGAAACATGGAGAATGTACCTGAAGAATGGACTCAGAAGAGGAACAAGGGTATATTCTGAACTTCATCCTAATTCTAATCAGAATTTTATTTGGTTTTATTAAATAATGGCTATGAATGGGTTTTAAAGGAAATTATCTTTAGGAGCCTTTCTGGGTATAATAAGAACAAACTAACTCAACTTCCTTTTTTTGTTGTTACTGAAAGACAACCTAAGGACATGTTGAAGATAGGTTTTATTTGGATGTTAGAAAGGTATTTGATAAAGTTTTCTGTGACACCAGCAAAGACTAGAAATGATAAGTAATATCAGGTTGGTATAATTGATTGATGGACCATATTTACATTTGTCAGCCGGAGGGAAGGTCTTTGCTAGTGTGTCCTAGGGTCTTAGCTTATTCAACAGTTCATTAGTGGCTAGGATGAAAATGTAGTTATGATTGTTGGATTTGTGAAGGAAGAGGGAGAGGTCCAAAGTTGACAAAGATAGCTTGAGAAAAGTTAATGAAATTCAGACTTAGAAAATCTTTACAGGCTCATAATGAACTAAAATGAAAAACGAAGTTTTAATTAAAAATGATAGATGGCCAAGTTTTACACTAAGATTGAGACAGCTCCTAAGAGAGTTCTGAGAGATTTTCAATTAAGTATATGCTAAATATGAGCCCTTTAAATTGACTTGCCATCCAGAAAAGGAAAGTGAATGGTTGGTTGCAGATCAAGGGAGTTAATAGAGTTGTTGTCTTTACATCAGACCGTTTCTGGGATAGCATGTTGAATTGGGTGCCAGATTTCAAAGGGGGGCTTTAATAAAATGTGTTTGGAGCAGGGTGAATATCTCAGTGATTGGTGTTTATAGGTTTGCCATGTAAAAACGCCTAATTTTGCTAGAACTAAATGAAAGAACATTTCAAGATAGAATGGGCTGATTTGTGAGATTTTTATCTCTAGAAGCACTGAAGGATAAATTAAGTGACTGCTTATTAAAGATGTGACGGAAGACATGGCATCATTTGTGGGAGGTTGAGCTAGATACAGTTTGGGATTCCTTCCAATTCCTTTAACTTAATTTTTTTTAACTTCTTAGATACCTTATAGTTATTTTCATTAATTTTGTCCTAAGGCTTTATTAATAATAAATATTTTATGTTTATATAGTACTTAAAAGTTTTAAAATACTTTTATGACATAGCCCAAATAAACGTGATGGTTAAAAGAATTCTACAAGCTGGGCAGGAAATGTTTTACAATTAGACAGTTGCATGTTAATGACTTAGAGTGTGAATTCGGGATTGTAGACCATCTGGTCTCTGAATGCTTTCCTTTCCTCATCTGTAATTTGACGATAATAATAGCGGCTGTACCTTAGGGTTGTTCGGGTTTACATGTGACCACAGATTTGAGGATATATGCTTAGAACATTATATTATGCTTAGAACAGTATCTGACATGTAGTAAACAGTAAAGGCTAGATAATGATTTTGTCAGTATCATTTTATTTCTCTTTTACAGGTAAGGAAACTGAAGCTCATGCAGGTTGTGACTTGCCCAGGTTACATCAAGAATAGGTGGTAGAGCAGTTATTGAGAATTCTGTTGATTTGGATAAAAACGAAATTAGAAATGGAGTTTAATTACTGGCACATGGACTAATTTTGTGAAATAGTATTGATTTCATTTAATTTGTTAAATGAATCTATCAGACTGCTGTCAAACAATTGACTAAATTTTGGGAAAGCTCGGGTTTGCATGTGTTTACATACACACACATTCCAGACATAATTCAGTAGGATAGGAAAGTCCTTTCTAAAGCAGGTTATAAGTGAAAATAACCACATTTTTCAAAAGATTTATGGTGCTTGATAGCATTTAAAAGGAAGTGGCAATTAACTTTAGTTCTGTGGGCATTCCAGAGTACTTGCCAAACAATTTGAGCTTCTGGTTTCTAGATGTGCTTAGATTTCTAGAGGAAAGTAATTCAAACTGAAGGCATCTCTTAGAAGAAAAATCCAAATTGCCTCTCATTTATAATGAAAAAAATAATCTCACTAAAATTCTGTTCTGTCTTCAAATGGTCACCTCTTTTGATTAAGTCATGCCACGCTCTGTAGTTTTCTAGTCACGTTAGAAACAGTTTGTGTTGTACTGTAACGTAGGTGTCCCCTGTAGACTGTGTGGTGTGCTTCAAGAAGGGTTGTTACTTTCGTATTTTTCTCATTGCTGGTTAGTTTCTGGGGCGAACACATCTCTTATGGTAAGGGTTCTTTTATTTACTTACAAAATTGTAAACATCTTTAGGGCAGATAATATGTCTTAAAGTCTGTTTTTCTCAGTACTTGCAAATAGCCCTGCACATAGTGAGTTTGTGAAACTGTCAATGCATTGATGGCTTTTTGGAAAACAAAGAACCTACTAGATTGGCTCTATTGAAAATGGTCAATTAAATTAACTTACCACTCATAATGTTGGCAATGTAATCTATTTGTCAGCAAGTTTATTGAAGCTACATTCTTGAAAAGGACTTCTGTTGGCAAAATTATATTTGGTAAAATCAGTGTCTTATGAAAATATGAGTTAAAGGGAAAACATACCCTGTAAAGGGCTTTGAAGGACTTTGAAAATCCTGTAAATGAGAGAGCCCTATAAGAAATCAATTTTAAAACAAACCAAATTTATCAGCAGTAAAAATCTCATTTGGTAAGTGAATTATCAGGAAAGATGTAGTGTGATCTACTGAGGCAGATTCTCCTATAACTTTTGTTATTTGGCTTGTACTTATTTTTAAAGTATTTGAACGGCCCTTAATTGCATAAAATGTAATGACTTTAGCTTTGTTTAATTTTTATTCTTTGTTTAATTTTTGCAATTCTCAGTAAAGTGCTGACCCTTTTACAAATTATTGTAGTGAGTAAGGATATGCTTTTCTGGGCCAGGTTTTCTACTCATATATTGAGAAGGTAGAATAGAGATACTTAATCTTCCTTTCTGCACCGTCACAGCTCCCTGCCTGCATGGCCCGCTGGAAGAGAAAGTATTAATTGGTCTTATGGTCACAGGAAAGAAGTAATTACACACTTGGACATAGTTTCTATCTCTGAATTTATATTTTTCCTTTCTTTTAGAGCAGTAAAAAAAAAACTGGAATGTGAAAGTATGAAAAAGCTGAGGTGGCTTATTCTTGACCCTCCTAATGTTTCCAATCACAGGGGGCTGAAAGAAGGGTGTGGTAGAGAAGGGAACCTATTGTGTATGTAGAAGTAGCTATGTTGGAGTAGTGTTATATCTTCAACCCTCTCCTGTGGAGGAATTTTTCTTTTAACATGAATTATCTTTACAATTGCTAAAAGGTTTTTTATGTTGCTATGCTTAAGTAGGTGGTACATGTACATTGTAAACGATTGAAGATGTACTAAAGGCTATCCAGTGAAAAATAAGTGTCATTCAGTCATCTACTTTAAACCTCCCCAGGATGAGCACTATTAACTTTGTGCATTTATGTGCATCCCTAACCCCCAACCGTGTGTTGTGCAACTAACTGTTTTGAACCTTTTTTTTCCTGTTTACAATACATCTTGGGAATCATTTTAAATAAGTACATAATTTTGTCTCATGATTTTTAATAGCTCAATTGGTATTTTGTTTCCAGTCTTTTTTGCTGCGTTGTGAAGGTGGTTATGCGTGTTTACTTATAAAAGAGGAATTGGTGTTGCTGTTATAAATGCCTTCTTTAATTTCAGGTATTTACTCGAAGAGTTGAAGACAGTGCTTTCTAAGAAATATTTTGCACCATGAGAAGGATGGCAGCTCTTTTATATAAAATGTGTTTTTATTTATAGTCAACCGCCTTGGTTATGGTGATATTTCTTGTGGAAATTGGCATAACTCATCAAGTACATCAGTCTGGGAAAGGTTCCTTTTCTCTCTTAATGACTTTTTAAAAGAGTTTTACTGTGGTGTGTAAAAAGTAGATTTAGAAACTGATTGAATCTATGTGTAAGTTTTTGGCCAGGTAATTGAGGGCAGGGCATTGGGATGGGAATGGAATGGATAGATCACTGTAAATAATCCTAGATGGGAATTTTCAGGATCTCTAGACAGGATGTCACCTGGAGCCCAGTGGCAGCACTTTCCTTTTCTGTCATGTATCAGTTGCATTTAAGAAAAATTTTTTTAAAATCCTGAATATAGTGGTATAAGTGGTACAAGTTTTGTTGGACATCTACATTCTACTACTACTATTTTTCTCAAATATATTCAATTTTGGGAAGATAATATCTATGGCAGATCATATATACATTTCATAAAATTGAAGGAATATGTATTTGGATGTGCTTAGATGTGTTTTTAAATTTGGTTTTGAGCAGAATTAGCAGCATTAAACCAACGCTGACAGTTGCCATTATCTTAGTCATTCAGTTCTGAGAGACCCGGGTAATAATGGTATGCTAGTATATTATCAAAACATGAATTGTTAAATTTTTACCAAGTTAATTTTACTTTATTTATGGCCTTAAAGTAATCTCTAATCCCTAAATCTTTTCCTTTTTAACTGTTTTCTTACATACACTTAACTTTTGTTTCAACGGATTACCTTCTGCTCCAGTTGTGGTGAGTGGGATAATATGAAACAAAAGGACGGGAGGGAGAAATGGTGTGATTTTGAGACCTGTCTTCCCTGCCAATGTGACTATTGAGATGAGTGCTGTTGAAATAGATGTACCTGTTGTTGCAGACCCTAGCTTTTCATTAAGACATCATGGCTTTTTTGTCCAAATGGTGCATTTCTACCATTTTTTAAGGCCTGGCTCAAATGTTGCTTGCAGATGAAGTCTTTTCTTGACTTTGCTTCTTGTTGATTAGCTTTTCCATAGTATTTTAAAAAGACTTCTGTTAAGGGGTATTTATTATATTATTTATAGTTGATTCCTTATGTGTCTGACTGCCTCAGGAGACTGATCTTTTTGAGGAACTTTGTTTTACTTGTATTCACAGTAGCTAGGTACAGTGGCAATAAATGATGCTGAATAGTTTTGAATTAATGAATATCATAAAATTTGAGCCATCTCATTTTTCCAAGGGAAAGCTTGTCTTTATATTCTTTTTTATTTTTACATCCAATATTATTTTTGTTAGTTTCAGTTGTTCACCATATTTGTTAGACAATCATGTGTTTTATAAAGTATTCCCCCTGATATTTCCAGTACCCAAGTGGCACCATACATAATATACAATATTATTATTATTATTATTATTTTAATTTTTATTGTTATTCAATTACAGTTGTATGCCTTTTCTCCCCATTCCTCCACCCCACCCCAGGTGAACCCATCTCCCTCCCCCACCTCCACCCTCCCCCTTGGTTTTGTCCATGTGTCCTTTATAGTAGTTCCTGTAATCCCCTCTTCCAACTGTCCCCGCCGCCCCCCCCCCCCCGCCCTGGCTATTGTTAGATTGTTCTTAACTTCAATGTCTCTGGTTATGTTTTGTTTGCTTTTTTCTTCTATTGATTATGTTCCAGTTAAAGGTGAGATCATATGGTATTTGTTCCTCACCTCCTGGCTTACTTCACTTAGCATAATGCTCTCCAGTTTCATCCATGCTGTTGCAAAGGGTATAAGCTCCTTCTTTCTCTCTGCTGCGTAGAATTCCATTCTGTAAATATACCATAGTTTTTGGATCCACTTGTTTGCTGATGGGCACTTCGGTTGCTTCCAGTACTTGGCTATTGTAAATTGTGCTGCTATGAACATTGGGGTGCACAGGTTCTTTTGGATTGGTGTTTCAGTGTTCTTAGGGTATAATCCCAGCAGTGGAATTGCTGGGTCAAAGGGCAGTTCCATTTTTAGTTTTCTGAGGAAATTCCATATTGTTTTCCACAGTGGCCTCACCAGTCTGCATTCCCACCAACAGTACACTAGGGTTCCCTTTTCTCCGCATCCTCTCCAACATTTGTTTGTGGATTTGTTTATGTTGGCCACTCTGACTGGTGTGAGATGATACCTCATTGTGGTTTTAATTTGCATCTCTCTGATGGCTAGTGATGTTGAGCATCTTTTCATATGTCTCTGGGCCCTCTGTATGTCTTCCTTGGAGAAGTGTCTGTTCAAGTCCTTTGCCCATTTTTTAATTGGGTTGTTTTTCTTCCTGGAGTGGAGTCGTGTGAGTTCTTTATATATTTTGGAGATCAGGCCCTTGTCTGAGGTATCATTGGCAAATATGTTTTCCCATACTGTTGGTTCTCTTTGTAATTTGGTGCTGTTTTCTTTAGCCATGCTAAAGCTTTTTATTTTGATGAGGTCCCATTTGTTTATTCTTTCCTTTATGTCCCTTGCTTTAGGGGACGTGTCTGTGAGGATGTTGCTGCATGGAATGTCTGAGATCTTCCTGCCAATGTTTTCCTCAAGGACTTTTATGGTGTTACGACTTATATTTAAGTCTTTTATCCACCTTGAGTTTATTTTCGTGTATGGCGTAAGTTGGTGATCAAGTTTCATTTTTTTGCACGTAGCTGTCCAGATCTCCCAACACCATCTGTTGAAGAGGCTGTTTTTGCTCCATTTTATGCTCCTGCCTCCTTTGTCAAATATTAATTGACCGTATAGACTTGAGTTTATTTCTGGGCTCTCTGTTCTGTTCCATTGGTCTATGTGCCTGTTTTTATGCCAGTACCAGGCTGTTTTGATTACAGTGGCCTTGTAATACAGTTTGGTATCAGGTATTGTGATCCCTCCTGCTTTGTTCTTCTTTCTCAAAATTGCTGCAGCTATTTGAGGTTGTTTATGGTTCCATATGAATTTCTGAAATGTTTGTTCTATATCTGTGAAATATGTCATGGGTACTCTAATAGGGATTGCATTGAATCTATAAATTGCTTTGGGTAGTATGGCCATTTTGATGATGTTAATTCTTCCAATCCATGAACATGGTACATGCTTCCATTTGTTTGTATCTTCCTTAATTTCTTTCTTCAGTGTTGTGTAGTTTTCTGAGTACAGGTCTTTTACCTCCTTGGTTAGGTTTATTCCTAGGTACTTTATTTTTCTTGTTGCTAAATCGAATGGGATTTTTTTCCTGATTTCTGTTTCTGCAGTTTCATTGCTGGTGTACAGGAATGCCTTTGATTTCTGAGTATTGACTCTGTATCCAGCTGTTTTGCCGAATTCATTTATTAGGTCGAGTAGTTTTTTGGTGGAGTCTATAGGGTTTTCCATGTACACTATCATGTCATCTGCAAACAGTGACAGTTTCATTTCCTCCTTTCCAATTTGGATGCCTTTTATTGCTTTTTCTTGTCTGATTGCTGTGGCTAGGACTTCCAATACTATGTTGAATAGGAGTGGTGAGAGAGGGCATCCTTGTCTTGTTCCTGATCTTAGTGGGAAAGCTCTAAGTTTTTGTCCATTGAGTGTGATGTTGGCTGTAGGTCTCTCATATATGGCCTTTATTATGTTGAGAACTGCTCCCTTTATTCCCACTTTGCTGAGTGTTTTTATCAGAAATGGGTGCTGTATCTTATCGAACGCTTTTTCCGCATCTATTGATATAATCATGTGATTTTTGTCTTTGCTGTTGTTGATGTGATGTATTATGTTTATTGATTTGCGAATATTGTACCATCCTTGCATCCCTGGGATGAATCCCACTTGGTCATGGTGGATGATCTTTTTAATATATTGCTAGATGCGGTTTGCTAATATTTTGTTGAGAATTTTAGCGTCTATGTTCATCAGCGATATTGGCCTGAAGTTTTCTTTCTTTGTTGTGTCTTTATCTGGTTTTGGGATTAGGATGATGTTGGCTTCATAAAAAGAGTTTGGGAGTCTTCCATCAGTTTGGATTTTTTCGAATAGTCTGTGAAGGATAGGGGTTAGCTCTTCCTTAAATGCTTTGTAGAAATCTCCTGTGAAACCATCTGGTCTAGGGCTTTTGTGTGATGGGAGTTTTTTGATGACTGCTTCAATTTCCTTTGCTGTTATTGGTCTGTTCAGGTTTTCTGCTTCTTCTTCATTCAGTTTTGGAAGATTATATTTTTCTAGAAATGTGTCCATTTCATCTAGGTTTTCAAATTTCTTAGCATACAGGTCTTCATAGTAATTTCTTACAATCCTTTGTATTTCTGTGGTATCAGTTGTAATCTCTCCTCTTTCATTTCTAATTCTGTTTATTTGGATCCTCTCTCTTTTCTTCTTGATGAGCCTACTTAAAGGCTTGTCGATTTTGTTTATCTTTTCAAAGAACCAGCTCCTGGATTCATTGATCCTTACAATTGTGCTTTTAGTCTCTATGTCATTTAGTTCTGCTCTGATCTTGGTTATTTCCTTCCTTCTGCTTGCTCTGGGCTGTCTTTGTTGTTGTTCCTCCAGTTCTTGTAGGCATAGGGTTAGGTTGTTTGTTTGAACTGTTTCTAACTTCTTAAGGTAGGCCTGTATTGCTATGAACTTCCCTCTCAGGACTGCCTTTGCTGTGTCCCATAGGTTTTGGGTTGTTGTGAGTTCATTTTCATTTGTTTCCAGGAAGTTTTTGATTTCTTCCCTAATCTCGTTCTTGACCCATTCATTGTTTAATAGCATGGTATTCAGTCTCCATGATTTTGAGTGTTTGGCGTTTTTCCTTTGGGGTTTCTTTCTAGTTTCAGTCCCTTGTGGTCAGAGAAAATGCTTGATATGATTTCAATTTTCTTGAATTTGTTGAGGCTTGCTTTGTGTCCTATCATGTGGTCTATCTTTGAAAAAGTTCCATGGACACTTGAAAAGAATGTGTCTTTTGCTTCTTTGGGATGAAAAGCTCTGTATATATCAGTTAAGTCCATTTCCTCTAGGGTATTGTTAAGTGACACAATATCTTTGTTGATATTTTGTTTGGAAGACCTGTCCATTTTTGATAGTGGGGTGTTAAAGTCCCCTACTATAATTGTGTTGCTGTCAATATCTTTCTTGAAATCCTCCAAGATTTTCTTTATGTATTTGGGTGCTCCTATGTTGGGTGCATATATATTTACAATGTTTATGTCTTCTTGGTGGATTCTTCCTTTGAGTATTATGAAGTGACCTTCTGGGTCTCTCTTTATGGCCCTTCTATGGAAGTCTATTTTGTCTGATATGAGTATTGCTACCCCTGCTTTTTTTTCCTGTCCGTTTGCTTGGAAAATTTGTTTCCAGCCCTTCACATTCAGTCTGTGTAAGTCTTTTGTCCTGAGATGGGTCTCTCGTAGGCAGCATATGTGTGGGTCATGTTTTCTTATCCATTCAGCTATTCTACGTCTTTTGATTGGAGCACTTAATCCATTTACATTTAAGGTTATTATCGATAGGTAGTTATTCATTGCCATTATTTCCTACCTGTGGTCCTCTGTCTTTCTCTTTTCCTTCCTTTCCTTAAAGCAGTCCCTTTAGCATCTCTTGCAGAGCTGGTTTGGTGGAGGTGTATTCTTTTCGACTTCTTTTGTCTGGGAAGCTCTTTATTTGGCCTTCTACCTTGATTGAGAGCCTTGCTGGGTAAAGTAGTCTTGGTTGGAGGCCTCTGGTTCTCATTACTTGGAATATTTTTTGCCATTCTCTTCTGGCTTGGAGCGTTTCCATTGAGAAGTCAGTTGCTAATCTTATTGGGGCTCCCTTGAATATACAATATTATTGACAATATTTCGTATGCTGTACTTAACATCCCCATGACTTATTATGTAAGTACAAATCTGTACTCCTTAGTCCGTTTACCTTTTTCACCCAGTACCCCAACCTTCCATTCCCACCCCCACCCCGACCCCCATCCCCATCTTCTGGCAACTGTCAATCTGTTCTCTGTATCTATAAATCTGTTTCTGTTTTGTTTGTTCCTTTATATTCTTTAAATTCCACATGTAAGTGACAAATTGTGATATTTGCCTTTTTCTGACTGATTTATTTCACTTAGCGTAATATCCTCTAGGTCTGTCCATGCTGTTGAAAATGGTCTTTATATTCTTAATCTGATCTTCATTCACTTATATGACTGATTACTAAGAATTCCAAATTGAATTTTTAGGTATTCATGGAGATAGGGCAAAATTATTTTGATGACTGTAGATGACTTTTTTCCCCCCAAAAATTGTTTTGTAACTTGCTCTACAAACCTTATAGAACACTGGGGAGCAAGTTTGTTTTCCAGCTTTTTATTTAAAAAAGCTTAAAATTATGTCTGGAAACTTTTTACAAAAATTTTGTAGTTTATGGTATCAATGTGATCTGTCCTTGTATTTTTAAATATATATTTTATAATGAAATTAATATATGCATTTTATTGATCATTCAAAAAATACAAAATTGTAGCGAGAAAATAAATTATCCATATTTTCTCCTCTTGGAAGTTAAAATGTTTGTTAACATTTTGGAGCATCTCATTCTGATCTTTTTTCCTTTTTTTTTTTTTTTTTACTTTTATTCTATTACAGCTGTTGCAATTTTTCCCCCTTTGCCCTCTTCCGCCCAGCCTGCTCCCTGCTTCCTCAGTCAGTCCCCACAGTGTTGCCCATGTCCATGGGTCATTCATACATGTTTTTTGACTAGTCACTTCCCCTTCTTTCCACCATTATCCCCCTCCCACATCCACTGTGTCCACTATCATCTCTTCTGTTTCCACATCTCTAGTTCTGTTTTGCTCATTAGTTTACTTTGTTCATAGATTCTTCTTATAAGTGAGATAACATGGCATATGGCTTATTTCATTTAGCTTAATATTCTCCAGTTCCATTCATGCTGTCACAAAATGTAGGAGTTCTTTCTTTCTGCTGCATAGTGTACCACAGTTTTTTGATTCACTCATTTACTAATGGGCACTTAAGCTTCTTCCAGCACTTGGCTATTATAAATAGCACTACTATTTACAATATGAATATAGGGGTGCATAGTTTCTTTTGAATTGGTATTTCAGGATTCTTCAGGTACATTCCCAGCAGTGGAATTACTGGGTCAAAAGGCAGTTACATGTTTAATTTTTTGAGGAAATTTCATACTGCTTTCCACAGTAGCTTTACCAGTCTGCATTCCCACCAACACTGCACGAGGGTTCCATTTTCTCCACAACCTTGCCGACATTTGTTGTTTGTTCATTTTTTAATGATAGCCATTCTGACAGGAGTGAGGTGATATTTCACTGTGGCTTTAATTTGCATCTCTCTGATGGCTAGTGATGTTTCATATGCCTATGGCCATCTGTATGTCCTCCTTAGAGAAGTGTCTATTCAGATCCTTTGCCCATTTTTCAATTGGATTTTTTGTCTTTCTGGTATTGAATTGTATGAGTTCTTTATAAATTTTGGAGATTCAACCCTTGTTCAATATACCATTGGCTAATATGTTTTCCCATATAGTCAGTTCCCTTTTCATTTTGATGATGATTTCTTTAGCCACGCAGGAGCTTTTTAATTTGATGTAGTCCTATTTGTTTCTTTTTTCCTTGCCCTAGGAGATATATCAGCAAAAATATTGCTATGTGGGATATCTGAAATTTTACTGCTTATGTTTTCTGCTAGGACTTTTATGGTACCATGACTTGTATTTAAGTCTGTTATCCATTTTGAGTTTATTCTAGTGTATGCTGTCAGTTGGTGGTATGGTTTCATTTTTTGGCATGTACCAGTCTAGTTCTTCCAGCACCATTTATTGAAGAGGCCATTTTTACTCCATGATATGCTCATGCCCCTTTGCCAAATATTAATTGACCATAGAGACATGGGTTTATTTCTGGGCTCTCTATTCTGTTCCATTGATCTATGTGTCTGTTCTTACGCCAGTACCAGGCTGTTTTTATTACAGTGGCCTTGTAATATAGATTTATATCAGGTATTGTGATCCCTCCCACTTTGTTCTTCTTTCTCAAGATTGCTGAGGCTCTTTGGGGGTCTTTTTTGATTCCATATAAATCTTTGGACTATTTGTTCTAGATCAGTGAAATATGGTGTTGATATTTTATTACGGATTGCATTGAATCTGTAGATTGCTTTGGGTAGTATGGACATTTTAATGATGTTAATTCTTCCAGTCCATGAATAGGGTATATGCTTCCATTTATTTGTATCTTCCTTAATTTCTTTCTTCAGTGTTCTGTAGTTGTCTGAGTTTAGGTCTTTTACCTCCTTGGTTAACTTTATCCCTACGTACTTTATTTTTCTTGTTGCTATAGTAAATGGGATATTTTTCCTAGTTCCTCTTTCTGATAGTTCATTGTTGGTGTACAAAAATGCAATCAATTTCTGAATATTGACTTTGTATCATGCTAGTTTCCCAAATTCACTTATTAGGTCAAGTAGTTTTTTAGTGGAGACTGTAGGGTTTTCTATGCATACTGTCATGTTGTCTGCAAACAATGACAGTTTTACTTCTTCCTTCTCAATTTAGATGCCATTTTTTTTTCTTGTCTGATCGCTATGGCTAGAACTTCTAGAACTATGTTGAGTAAGAGTGGTGAAAGTACATGCCCTTCTTGTCCGTTTGTCTTAATCTTAAGGGAACCAGTCTTTTTTCTGTTCACCTTTTTGTTTGTTTGTTTGTTTGTTTTATTTTCCGTATTATTTGATTTATTGTTTTATTGTTTGGTATTGGAGTAACTCTAGTTCTTGGATGTCACAGTTGTGGTGATAGCCATCATTTAAGACATCTGTAGAGCACATCTAGAGGGTTTATGTTGTGTTGTTAATAGCTTTAGGGTTCTTGGGTTCCCCAAAATAGAAATCAAGGGGAAACTCCAGAGAAATTTCCAGACAGATTTCATTAGGCTTATGCTTGTCGAGCACATGGGGCTGGCTCTGCTTGGCTGCTTTTATAAGCTGGCTTGCAATGAAAAGGTGGACCTTTTGTAAAGGGTGGGCTCGTGGAATTTCCCATGTCAGGGTAGGAGAAGCAACAGTTAGGAGGCAGATACAATTCTGCATTTTTTGAGCATGGAGTGGAGGGGCGGTGACATTCTGGTTGGCTTATCTGGTGTTTCTTCTGGCCATCTGGTGTCCTTGGGATCCTGGGCCCAGGTCCCTGACCTTAGCAAATCCCTCAATTCAGAACTGCTTAGAAAATATTAATTGTTTTCTTTTTGAGGCCATTACATTGTATGCTTTGCTGTGTTTCATTTCACTCTGATCATGGGATTTAGTGTGTTTTTGATAATGAGTAGAGAAAAACAAAGCTACTTTGATAGGCACAGGCTAGGCAGCTAGGCTCCTTCACTAGGCAGGTGACCGGCTTTCATACACACAGTCCATGGTTCAAATTCATTCCTCAGGAAGACTGCCAACTTCCACATGTCATGACCTTCGGAGTTGCTCCAATGTTGAAATTTTCAAATGACAAGGATGAGATGAGGGCAACTCCGAGAGAGCAAATCCTAACAAACTTATATTAAAAGAATAAGCAGAAGGGAAGGAATTAACACAGAATATTGAGGAAAAATAGCAAGGGAAATAGAAGTAAGGGAAAGTTGTATGATTTAGGCAGTGAATTTCAAGACCAAGGAAATATTTTACATTGTCAAATCCAGCCGGGATGTCAAATTAAAGGTCACCTTTTTCAAGTCTTTCCTGACTTTCCCAACCAGAACCCATTTTTCCCTCTGCCATGTTCCCACAGCATACTCTTGAAGCTTTTATCACAGTGTGGTGTTTGAAATCCCGGCCACCTTGGGCAGGTTCCCTGATCGTCCGCTTCCATGGCAGGGTGCTGGATGCGTGTTGGCCCTCCATTTCTGCTGGATAAACACTGGACTACAACAGTTGTGGCCAATTATAGAATTATTTTTCAAATGTTGTCTCCATATAAAGCTAAAGAAACTTTGTTACCTACCCTTCTGGTAACCAACAAAATGCCAGAAGTGAAGAAGACTTGTTCCTTGGTCCTAGACTATTACTCATTGAAGATAACTGTAATATTAATGTGTTACAGTGCTGATTTTTCTCTAACTCAGGCTGAAATTCTTTCTCTTGTATTTGATATTTACATAAGTCAAGAGCTAAGAATTTTTGGAGGTGTCTACTCTTTCTTTAAATTATGCACATTTATGTTCCAGGATGATATTCAAATTGAACTGACACACTAATGTTAGTAAGTAGATGTTGTGTGAAAAGCTGTTCCTCTGTTGAGATACTGACGTAATAAATTTGTTCCCCATTCATTTAGCTTTTGTGAACGATAATTGATTTTGCTTTATTAAGATTTCTTTGTCAGGAAAATACTCAAGTCTTTGTACAATATTTATATATTAACAAACTGCTGGTTGTAGTGTTTTTTTAAAGTTTGATATACTTTAGAGTTAATGAATTTTCACTCTGAAGAACATATGTGTTGTATATAGAAAAAAATAAATATGTGTTTTTAAAGGGTTTGAAAAACGACAGTAGAATTGGGTTATACTGAATAGAGAGTATAAGTCCAAGACTGAAATCCACTGGTGGGGAGCTCATGTTTCCCTATTTTCTGCCCAGGGCCTGGCAGTTGATAACTAGTACAGCATAAAAAAAAAAGCAGCTTAATTATATCTAGTCATTTATGAAAACAATCTTTAGTTGTCCCAATGTAACATTTGGAAAAATTTGCTTACTTGTTTATAATAATCAGATACTATTGAAGTCTATTTTATATCCTGAAACTCTATGGCAGCTTTATGGTATCAGCAGAGTAAAACCTCGGGAACTTGGGTATCTGAAAATGTACAGGAACAAGTAATATGGGAAGTCATCATTTGCAGATGTTGGAAGGTTTTTCATTTTGCTGGAGGAAACAACCAGCACATGGGGGTTTCAGCACACAGAACTGTACTCACCTACTTCCTGATCACTGTGCATCAGTGGTTGGGGCTTGTGCCTTACAGATTTAAAGGTACACAGACACATTTCTCTCCCTCTTTCTGTCTCTCTGTCTCTCACTTTTTGTAACATAGTGGGCAGAGGACGGACTTTGGAGCATTCCGGATGTGGGTTTGAATTGAGGCTCTGACTCTAATGTAGCCTTGGAAAAGGTGCTTGACTTTGTTTTACTTTTCTCATCTGAAAAATATTAATGATAATAGGCTTATTTGAGTATTATTTGAGGCTTATTTGAGTATGAGATAATATATGTACCTAACACAGTGCCTGATGGATAATAACAGCTCAACAAATGTAAGCTATTAATAAGCAAACTATTTTCCTTCCTGAGTATCCTTCATTTTCTGTATAGTTTTTCTGGCCTTTTTTCTATTCAGAAACATCTCCTTGGCTTCCTATTGACCAGTGAGCATTTCGCTGGCCTCTTTCCCTTATTTAATGCTACTTTGAGGATCCCTGTTGACAGATTCATTTGATAAACCTTTGTGCATTTGCTTGACATTTTATTTTTTCAAAGGCACTCTGAAGCCTTATTGCCTTGTCCCAGATGCCAATTCTAACCTTCAAAGCTGTGTGATCTTTGCTGGTTAATTAACTTAACAGGTTTTTCATCTGTTAAATGAACAGTAATGAGAGCTACCTCATAGTTTTAATATGAGGACATTAAATGGAATAATATATATAAAACATTTATGTTGTGCAGAATAAATGCTAGCTATGATTTAGGAGCCCAGCTGCCTAGCTGGTACTTAATTCATCTAGACTCATATATGTGTAGCACTTTTGATGTTAGTATAAAATAAATCTTATCCAGGTCACCCTAACACAACATTGTTGGCACAGTTAATGGTCACAGAGTGTAAAGAATATGTACCAAAGAATATGTATCATATTAAACACACATACATGTATAAGATACTTACAGTGTTCTTAGGATTTGGTTGGTGAAGTGTGTTGAATACAACTGCATGTTGTGAGAATTATGTGGTGCTGTGCTTGGAGCTTAGGACACTTCTGCTTTTTGAAATGATTGAATGAATGACAGTTTCAGTGTGATATGAGCACTTGTGTTTTATTAGGTTCTAAATTGCTGGTTTTTGATGGTCTTCTGATCCAATTTGAACCTAACAGCATTCAGGGGCCAAGTAATACTTGCATAGCTCATACTTTTATTTATGTACTAATATAATTCTTCCTGTGTGCTACTCAGTTGTTGTAGGTAATACTTAGTTTTTGCTTTTGTACTCCATTTTAGGCACAATTTGGTATTTGTGTGTCTTTTTTAATTCAAAGAGTTAAAAAGTTACCATTGGCTTGAGGATAGGGTCTGCCAAATTACCTGTGGAATTAGTTATTTACTGTTAGGGTGGGCGGTCTATGAATTCTCTCATCACTTTGTCTTATATATGGTCTATAAGAATTTGCTATAATTTCATAATTTCTTCAACTGCTTGGGCTGAATTCAACACAAACTTTTATTTTAATGAATGAATTGTACATGCTTATAATTCTGATGAGCTGAAAGAGTTGTGAAAGTTAAGTGAATGATGTGGATTCAACGGAATTCTTTCTGTGATAATAGAATTTAATCATGACCACATTTGATTTATTATCAAATAAGAGCATAAAGGATTTTAGTAAAGTTAACATCAGTATCGATTTGGTAAATATTATGTCAATTTTTAAAAATATTTCTCAGTTATTTCCTGTTATTTTCCTAAAACACACAACTTAAAACATAACAGAAGCAGTACAGTTGCTCACAGTCACAAGAAATATTTCATATTAGTGGTCTTAGATCCTCTACAATACCACTGGTCTCCATTTTGCACAAATAATTGACAAATTAGTGTGATAAGATTGGAAAGCTACTAGAAGCCAGAAATCACAACTGTTACAGAATTCACAAGAATTCACAGGAATCAGATTTGTTTCTAAGAAAAGAAACATAAGGACTAGCAGAAGTAAGAAGATATAAAAGGATCATCTGCTTAAACTTCAGAAAGGTAGCTTGGTGGTTAGAAACAGGGCTTTGAAGTCAGAAAGCTTGACCTTTTAAGTTCTGCTCTGCCACTTATTTACCATTGGGCCTGAATGACGTAATTTCTCTACACTTTAGCTCCCCATACATAAACTGGGGATAGTCATAAAACTAACAGAGTGGGTGGTTTGCTGTGCGGATTATGTGGGATTATGTATTGTAAATGCCCAACATGGTGTCTGGCATACAGTAAGTGCTAGCTAATCAGGTTATAAAGTATCCACAAATACAGAGTTGTTACAAACCAGTCTGTGTCATCTATTAAAATGATCATACTGGCAGAAATGCACCTAAGGTATAATCTTCAGTTTGCCAGCAAGTGTAGGCAGATGTAAGTGAGTAAAATGACTCATATGCTTGTTTGGGTTCTAAGTATCTGTTGTTGGCAATTTTGTCATTCAGACCTGCCCCCAAAATGGGAATTACACTCATATTCAACAACCAGTAATAATGTTTCTCAACAGTAGTAATGGTATTTATTTAAATAATACTATATCACTTCATATCTTTTTTTTTTCTCTGCAAATCATTTTATACATAAACGTAGGAGTTACTAGTCTGATTGGGAGTTCTAAGGAACCAGTAGTGATATTATTCTCTTTGAGAAATAGGACACAGGAGACTTACAGGTGGAGGTCAGAATGACTTCTCTTGGTTGTTTGCAGGACACATGGCATTAGATCTGAAGTGGAAGGGTTTATTAGCCCATCTTGACTTATACAGACTTACTCCTTAGGTGACTAGCCCAGCCAAGCCACTCCAGGCCTCCACTCAGGAGAGGTACCTTCCTGCATGGAGAGCAGATCAAAGGGCGTCACCCAGGGACAGGGTGGATGAGAAAAGCAGGAACTTAGCCAGCCTCCTCAGGTGCTCCTTTCAGACTCCTTGACCCCAAAAGTCCTGCCCCCAGGAGAGGGGTAAGGGAAGAATGGGGAGAGAGTTCTGGAGTTACCCTCGCTGAAGTCCTTCCACATGGACTGGGAGCATGATGGAAGCACACACAGCTGAGTCAACATGACCTTCCAGAAAGGAAAGTGAGACTGTGAAGTTCTGAGTAGATTGGGAGCTAGACAAAGGGAAAGCATGTGGAGAAGAGTAGATTGGAACATTGACAGAGCAAACAAGTTTCTGGTTTCCTTCATCTTTTAAAAGGCCCCGGCATACATTTATTCATTCTTCTGTCTGTCCATTCATCTATCCATCCATTCGTTTCTTAAAGGATATGAAGGATTAGTAAATAATCAGAAGTGTTAATCAGAAATAGATTGTGACTTCTCACGTTTGAATTTTAGACTATAAAATCTTAAATGCTATCTTGAAATAAAATTTTAAAAACAGAATAAAATATATGAGAAACCTGAGAGTTTTTAGCAAAGGTGTACTTTTTGCAGTGAAGATATATCTGGAAAATAGCTTGTAAATTTAATTTGCTTTGTAATCTTTTTTTTATTGTTGTTCAGTTACAGTTGTCCCACCTTTTTTCCCATTGCTCTCCCTAGCCCCGTCCCCCCTATTCCCACAGGCAGTACCCATCCCCCTGTTGTCCATGCCCATGAGTCCTCTATTTGTGTTCCTTGGCTTGCCCTTCCCCTTCTTTTCCCTGTTATCCCTCTCCTCCCTCCCCTCTGGTCACTGTCAGTTTGTTCTTTATTTCCAAGTCTCTGGTTCTGTTTTGCTCATTTGTTTGTTTTGTTGATTAGGTTCCACTTACAGGTGAGATCCTATGGTATTTGTCTTTTACTGCCTGGCTTATTTCATGTAGCATAATGCTGTCCAGTACCATCCATGCTGTCCTGAAGGGTAGGAGTTCCTTCTTTCTTTCTGCTGTATAATATTCCATTCTGTAAATGTACCGCAGTTTTTGATCCACTCATTTACTGATGGGCACTTAGGCTGTTGCCAGCACTTGGCTAT
This sequence comes from Desmodus rotundus, assembly GCF_022682495.2. Taxonomy (NCBI): domain Eukaryota; kingdom Metazoa; phylum Chordata; class Mammalia; order Chiroptera; family Phyllostomidae; genus Desmodus; species Desmodus rotundus. The sequence goes on from NC_071390.1 coordinate 109,484,230, forward strand.
TGTAAATAACCTGAACATAGGAGTGCATAGGTTCTTTTGAATTGGTGTTTCAGGATTCTTAGGGTATAATCCCAGCAGTGGGATCATTGGATTGAAAGAGAATAGTTTTAAAAACAAATTAATATTTTAAGTACTTACCTGGTTGAATAATTGAGATTAATAGTTAATTTTGTGTAATTTTTCTTATTCTTTTAGAAATATTTAGTGAGCAGCTACCATGTGGTAAGCACTATGATAGTTCTAGAGATACCAAAATGAATGAGGTACCATCCTTTGTTCATAGAAATTACAGTTAAATAGAAGAGATGTAATATTAAATATTAAATAAAATATACTGAGTACTAGATTGGAAATACAGTAGATCAAAGAAGCAGGGCTGGTCAGTTCTACTGCTTTGGCAATGGGCGGTGGTAAGGCGGATCATCTAGAAACAGTCTACAGTTCATGATTTTTTGAGGAAAAAGATTATCTCTCTTATAATGAATTCTTGTTGGGAATTATTTCTAGGACTTAAATTGTATGTTTATAGAAATTAGGAAGCAATTAATAAAAGATTACTCAGGAATTATTGTTAAAACTACAATTTAAAGTATTTTTTAGTTACACAAATATTAAATATCTACCTGAGTCTGAGTGCTCTATGTTTTAAATATTGGAGATGTGTCCTATTCCTCAGCATCTTGAAATATATGCTTACAGATGAAACAAACAACCTACCCATTTTAAAGTGTTGATCTTTTTATTTGTAAAAGGAAGAGAGGACCTGGAGAACTGTGGGGGGCACTCTATGGAAGGGAGGTTGAGATGGCAGTTGGGAAACTGATGGAAGAGAAATCATTTGAGCACTAGATTACAAGTGTAGTAACAAAAGAAGGCAGGTGGGTACAACTTCCTTGCTTGGTCTGTGTAGTACTAGCAGTTCTGCAGAGGTCCTGGGGGTCCCTGGGGGAAGGAGGGAAATCATGCTAAGAGAACTTTGCTATACCTCCCCTCAACCCCATTCACCCTTCTTGCTTAAAAACTTAAACACTATTCATTTAAAACATTATATAAAATGTTGATAGACACTGATAATGATATATTGGAAATATTTTGAATGGAGAGGTATAAGTCATATTTACACTGATAATTAAAATAAAAGCTAAAATTGAAGAGCATTTAAGGTTATTTATTTTGACCACTTTTATTTTTATCAGATCATGCATATTAAACCAGAGGAATATGAAGTTGTATATGGATACTTCTGTGGTTCTTCTGAAGAGGAAATCTGGGCATTTTTGAGGACTTTGGAATTTATGTCATTGGTTCTTTCATGCATTTAGCTTTCAGTTTTGGGCTGTTCCCTTTTTGATCATGATCATTTATACTATTTTCATAATTGCAGCTCTGGCCAGAATCTTCTGTTGTTGTGTTGTTCCCAAGTGAACATGAGAAGGACGGAAGGAAGCCAGATGATTTTTCTAAGATGATTACACTGTTGGGGAAAGAAGGAGATAAATGGGTTTTTGAGGTTGTGGATTTTTTGGTAAGGCATTTAACATGGAATTGACGGAGTTATGAGAGATGGAAACGGGACTGGGCTGGAGTGCAATGGAGTATTGGATTATAGACTTGCCCCCTCCCCCCAACTCAATGGAGGGGATAAAAGGGACAGGAGATTCTGGATCAGTTCTCACAGGACCACAGATGGCGCTTTTGATTTAGGCTACCTCAGTATCCCCAGATGCTGTTTAAGAATAAGTTTTCTTGAGGGGAGGGCAGTTATATATAACTTGTAGGTGTCCATATTTAACTTCATCTCTCACAGAATGACCTGTTAAAATAAGCGGAATTTATGTACCCTTATGACTGATGCACTTTCCTTTATTTTGTTTGTTGTTAGTTGTATTTTGTAGTTAATTCTGCTTCTTCCTCCACTGAGCATTCCTTCCAGCCTGAATCTAGAGCACGACAAAATAAATGCTGAAGTTTTAGCAGTGGTGCCTATTAAGATTTTAACACTAAAAGAATCTTTATTCTTGATGTTATACTGAGTGTTATTCTTAGTGTTAATACTGAGGAAGCAATCCAAATAACTGAAACCATTGCTTAAGCACTGTTGATTCATAGACCCTCAGAGATGAAATGGAAATAAGGAACTCAAATCCTAGACATGAGTAACTTATTTGTATTACTTCAGGGGAAAAAGCATGGGCCATATGAATACATTGAACTTGAAATGAAAGCTATCAGGATCTGAGGCATGAAGCCCCTTCAGGGGCAGGCTGGCTGTTTTTTAGGCTAAAATGTCTTGCTGATGATGGCTCTGCTTTTCCTCTTTGCAGCAGCTGCTTTTTTCTCAGCTTACCCGTAGTTTTTGCTTTTTCAGTTTTTCAGCTTGCCTCTTTGGTTGCTTTCGACTATTAGTCTCTTTACCTCCTGATGTTTCATTTAACTTCCATTACAAATTAACTTTCTCAGTTTATTCCAGTTCAAATTCCTAAGAGAGGATTGGTTGAGTAAATTATGTTAATGTATTAGGAAACTTGACAGCTCTTAAGAAGGTTGAGGTAGATGCACTGATGTATTGGAGCCAACCTGAACTCTGTGTTCAGTGACATCACCTTGGTAGCTTGATATTGGCCACCATAGTAGGAGTATCCAGCATGGAAACTGGCAGATGCCACAAACTTGGGCTCACAGCCTCTACTTCTTGCCTCCAAGAACTAGTTGCTAAACTTTTATTGGCACAGCACTGGGGAGATCTGTAGATGTTGATATACCCAGTTGCCAAGATGTATTGTTAAACAAAAGAAAGTGAGGTATTGGATTACTTTATAAGATGATTCTAGTTTTTGAATAGGAGAGATTTAAATATATGTGAGTGTGCATGCATACATGCAGATTCTTATATGATGCGTAGAGTACTTTTGGTAGGTAAGAGCAGCTGTGTCTACGATGGGGGATTAGGTTTGGAATGGTTTGTGTGCAGATCAGAGTTTAGTTTTAGTTTCTTTGTCTATACTGATTATAAACATTGAAAGCCAATTAAAATTCTTATGCAATCATAATAATGTCAATATAATTTACTTCAATCTGAAATATGAGGTATGTAGGAGGAAATATAATCCTAATGTCAAAAGTATCAAGGTTAAATGAACTCACTTTTTCCATAGGCCATCAAATTCACAGCCAAATTCACATCTCCCTTTGTACATTACTTCATATTTGACTGATTTAATACTCTCTGCTTTGCTTGTTATGAGACTTCCAATAGTCTCTCACCCCCTTTTTAGGTATCTTTTATATGTAAGATTTTACTATATTTGCTAATAAGATCCATGATCTATATGTTTCCTAGAATCCACTTTCTTACTGAAGATACTTTGTATTCCCTATTCTAATGTAGGTTAGTTGTTCTCCAGGCAACAACACATCTGGAAATGTCTAATTTTAGCTTCCTGAGATTTCATGGATCCTGTATCTACACCTCTTTTTTATTGTGTTAAATAAAAAATTATTATGATACTTGTTAACAGTAAAGAAATCTTTATCCAGGACTATTACAGTAGGTGTCGAGACTGTCATAACAGGAGAGAGAGATTGGGCTCAACTCCAAATACATAAGCACAAGTAGAGATTTATAGCCAACACGCAGAGTGAAGAGTTTGGTGGATGCAAGATTACTAAGAGGAGACATCCAGGGTAGGGGCTTCTTGCTAAAATGACTTAACAGGATTCTTGGTAAAGGCAGGCCAGGGTGATCAGATATTAAAGGTAGTGGGTGAGGAATCTGACCAGATGTCAAAGGTGATCAGATATCAAAAGTTGGGGTTGGGGGTGGGGAGCTATCACTCAACTGACTTAGCAGGGTTCTTGATACAACTGGGCTAGGAAGGCGGAATACAGGATGGGAGACCTAGGTTGGGGCCTAGTTGAGAAGAGGGCTCTGTGGAGGCTGATTGACCTTCTTGTGTCCCTTTTATAAGTTGCCTTGTAATTACATTGGTGCCACCTGCATGATCCAGGGTAATCTCCCATATATCTGCAGATTCCTTTGCCATATAAGGTACATTCACATGTTCCAGAGATTCAGATGTGGACATTTGTTGTGGACATTCTTCACCTCACCATATCCTGTGATATCTAAAAATGCTCTTATTTTTCCCTCATGCTTAATTGATAGTTTGACTTGGAATAGAATCCCCAGTTCATGATCATCTTTTCTCAGAACTTTGACAATAGTGCTTCATTATCTTCAAGCTGATAAGAAGTTCGATGCCAGCCTGATTCTCATTCCTTGGTATATGACTTGACATTTTTCCTTCTCTCTAAGCTTGTGAGATATTTGGCAAAGTGGTTTCCAAATTGTAGGTCCTTACCCTTTTAAAAGAAGAAAAGAAGGAAGCAATAAGGGGAAGAAGGAAAGAATAAATAGAATAGAAATTTTCACAATGCCATCCTGTAGTAGTTATAAGTATTGTTACATGAAACATTTGTTTCATTTGTCTACATGTGGTATGTTAAGAATTTCCAAAACCTTCCAGAAATTAGCATGTATTTACTTAGTGTCTGAAACAGGAGAGTTTTCACATTAAAAGTTATCATTAAAATTATGCTACAATATAAAATATATTTGAGGAGGAGAACATTCCTACTTAGCTTTACTGTTTTAAATAAACATTTTCTTTGTTGCTCCATGACAAACTTTATTAAAATTAATAAATAAGAGTGTGGCTGATTTTGAAGTACAAGAGTAAGACGTATTCTGGAGCTGCTTGCTTAAAGTCCTTGTTTGTTATTAGCTGGAATGCTGGGTGTAGGCTGGTGCGGTTCATACTTGGGATCTAGCCTGAAAGACATGTTTTTACCCTCAACAAATACCATCTTTGTTTGAATATCTATAGTCCATGTAACCACAGCTAAGTCTTTTTTCTTCCTCAGAATGTATTTCAAATGTCTCCTTTCTTGTGCTCGTTTCACCAATAGTTTAAAGTAGAGCTGCCTTCCATTTTTCTGTTTCAGTTTGTTGCAGAATGTGTGAGGGTATCACCTAACACCCTTGGTGTGCTTGAGAACTGTAAAATAATAATGAAATCTTGGAATAAATAAGCTTACTCTATGAGGACTGAAGCTGTTGTTAACTTCCAAGGCCAGCCTGGGTATCTAACAAAGGGTAAAGTAATTTTTAAATTAGTAAAATTGTTGATATGTATATTTAAAGTGCTTCCTTCAAAATGTACACCAGGAAAAAATGGTCTGCTGTCGATCTTGTTTTATTGGATTGATTGTGAAACTTAACAACTTTGAATGAATTGTTCATTAGAATTTTGGATTAATTGAGTAATACTGAGTGACAATGCCTGCTTTTAAAACATGTAATTCAGGAGGATACTTGATTTTTAACAGTTCTTATGTTTACTTAAATTAGAGATCTTCTTAAAACGTTGTAAAATGCTCCTTGAAATGCTATAGATCTAATTTTCTTCCATTAATTTGGGTCCAGAGATGTTTTCTTATATTATTGAGTATTATTTAATCCAAATATCTTATCCTTGCTTTTTAAAATTTGCCTCTTAAACTTTGAAAACTCATTGTAGTAGATACAAAGTCAATAAAAATAATTTGATTTAATTTGACTTGAATAATGTAATAGGTTTTTTAAATTTGATAATGGCATGTGATGTAAGTACCAAGTAACACAGCTGTCATTGTTTAATAGGTGCCTGGAGCTTCGTGCACACTTGCACACAGACACAAGACAGCTGTTGATATCCCTGTGGTCAATGTGTTAGGGCAGAGTGTTTGTTTTTGCAATGGAATTTCTAACCAATCAATTAGAATGAAACCAAAGGGAGTACTTGAGAGTAATTCTTTTTTTTAACTTATATTTTATTGATTATGCTGTTACAGTTGTACCAATTTTTCTCCCTTTCCCCTCCCCATCCCACAAGCTCCACTCCCTCACACAATCCCCCTACCATTGTTCATGTCCATAGGTCATGTGTGTAAGTTCCATTTCCTATACTGTACTTCACATCCGCATGGCTATTCTGTAACTACCTGTTTGCATTTCTTAATCCCCTCACCTCTTTACCCATGCCCTCAAACACCCCTCCCATCTGGCAACCATTAAATGCTCTCGGTATCCATGATTCTGTCTCTGTTTTTTTTTTTGTTTTTTAGATTTAGTTGTTGATAGGTATGTGTTAGTTGCCATTTTATTGTTCATAGATTTGATCTTCTTTTTCTTAAATAAGTCCCTTTAATATTTCATAAAATAATGGTTTGGTGTTGAGTGTAATTCTTTTTTTTCTCTTTTATTTTTAATAGCTTTATTGAGGTGTTATTGATATCCAATAAAATGCACATATTTAAGTGTATAATCTGGTAAGTTCTGAGATATGTATATGCCCATGACACCACCATCAATATTAAAAATGTCAAGATAATATCTATCACCCTCAACAATTTTTTTCTTTTTTTTCCCCAAGGAACATGTATAAAGGACACATGAACAATGTTGAGTGTAAATCTTAATAAACTTCTCAACTATAGAGCAGACAGTATGAAACATAATTTAACTATAGAAAGTTCTATTTAAGGATACTACTTCTTATTCTAAAGATGATTGTTTCACAATGCAGAATATTAAGTAATGTCTCTAAACTTGGTGTTGAAAAGATTGGCATTTCCATTTAGTCACTTTAAAGAAGCAGGTTGTTTGCTTCTTGTTGGCTGTATTTTATAAAATTAGTTGCATCCACTTAGTTACTGATGGGCACTTAGGCTGTTTCCAGCACTTGCCTATTATAAATAACACTGCTATGAACATTGGGGTATATAGGTTCTTTTGGATTGGTGTTTCAGGATTCTTAGGTATAATACTAGCAGTGGAATTGCTGGGTCAAAAGGCAGTTCCATTTTTAGTTTTTTTGAGGAAATTCCATACTGTTTTCTACAGAGGCTACACCAGTCTGCATTCCCACCAATGTTTAGGGTTCCCTTTTCTCTACAACCTCACTAGCACTTACTGTTTGTTAATTTGATTATGATGGCCATTCTGACCATTGTGAAGTGGTATCTCATTGTGGTTTTAATTTGAATCTCTCTGATGGCTAGTGATGCTGAGCATCTTTTCATATGTCTCTGGGCCCTCTGTATGTCCTTGGAGAAGTGTCTGTTCAAGTCCTTTGCCCATTTTTTAATAGGGTTGTTTGTCTTCCTGGTGTGGAGTCATGTGAGTTCTTTATATATTTTGGAGATCAAACCCTTGTCCAAGGTATCATTGGGAGATATATTTTCCCATATGGTTGGTTCCCTTTTCATTTTGTGATGTTTTCTTTAGCTGTGCAGAAGCTTTTTAACTCGATGTAATCCCATTTGTTTATTATTTCCTTTGTATCCCTTGCTCTAGGAGACATCACTGAAAATATTGCTGTGTAGGATATCTGAAATTTTTCTGCCTGTGTTCACCTCTAGGACTTTTAAAGTGTCGTGACTTATATTTAAGTCTTTTATCTATCTTGAATTTATTTTTGTGTATGGTGTAAGTTGGTGGTCAAGCCCTTTTTTTAGAATACATTTATAAAATTTTCTCCTCATACAGAAATACTAAGATGAGGAATTTCTAAAGAAATTTAAAGATATAGAACATTTATTTGATTTAGAGTCAAGTCAACTGTTCTTATCATCTTAAAATATATCATCTGTCTCCCATAAAATTAGGATACAGTTTCATCCAGTTCCAGTACAGCTTCTGTTATATAGTTGGATTTTCTTTTCTGGAAATCTCTAGGCTAGAGATGATTCATGTAAAGCATTACATTTCCAGTTTGTCACAATGATGTTTTCTTGGGAAACTTTATCTCACTTCTCAACTCCATACAGTTCTAGTTTTTGCCTTTTTTCTTTTAAACTTTTAGTTGTTAAGTTGGAAATATAGTTGCAACTCCTACCGGTAGCAGGAATAAAGGACATGTTGGTATAAAATACATTCATAGAAAATGCTTATCCATGCAATTGGCCTAATCACTCTGGAAATTCATGCTTAGCTGTTCTGAAAATGGAAATGAAACTTAATACATAGTCAGGTTTCCTTGTTTAACTTATGTTGATTTGCTTTCCCTTCCCTTCTGTAAAAATGTGAATGTAATGTTTTAAAGCTGGGCAACAGAAGAAGGAAAAAGGAATTGAGAAAGGTTCATAAATATAAAATGGGATAATGAATTATGTATATAATTGAGTTGATTATCTCAGACTTCTGATTGCATTAGTTCACTGAAAATCTGAAGTAGTCTGTATGTTTGTTATTTTATCGAACCATTCTATTATGTATCCACATATGCCCCAAAGGACAGCATATTGACACACTTTATAATCTAACTGTGAAAAGCAGTGGCATAAACATTTTTTACTAAATAAACATTAAAAATTTTATAGATTCCCATTTTTCTATTTTTACTATTAAAAACAACCTTGTGCTTGTTTGGTGATATCATTGGCATAAAACCCTAGCGGTGGAATTGTTAGGTAAAGGATATGCCTCTTTTTAAGATTTTTGATACATATTATCAAATTGCTTTCCAGAAAGATTTGTGCATTTATAATTCTACTGTCAGTGTAAGGTACTGCAGATTCGCCCATTGTTGTCAGCGTTGAGTAATATCATTGCATTTTTTGGTTAGTCTGAGATAGGTGCAAAGGGGATATTTTAAAACTTGTGTATCTTTAGCTTTTAATGACTTTGATTCCCCTCCCTGCTCCATGTCTTGGCTTTTAAATTTAGATTTTATTTTTATGGGAGCTATACTTGGTTTAAAGATTCAGCAGTCTGTAAGACTTATTTGAAAACTAGCTGACTTCCATATTCCTCCCTCCACACTGCCGTCTCCCTTAGGGCTGATTCATTTTCTGTTTACTTCTGTATAGTGTGAGATAACGCCCCTCTATTACCACTTCCTGCTTCTGTAGCTTTAGGCCTCATCTGTTTCCTGCTTTGGATTTGGTTTTCTTCTGTGCACCCAGTCTCTGCTACACACCTGCACATCCCTTCAACTCTTTTTAACCCCACCCTTCTCTCAGGAATTACTATTTCCTGATCCTTTGGGGTGGGGGTTAAAGAATCCCTCTATTGTCATTTTAGTGTGGTTTTAGGAGGATATGTGTGTTCCATCTGCCATCTTTAACTGGAAGTCCTTTTTTTGTGCCTTTAGTAATCAATGTTATAAAGTAATACTTATATGGAGTCAAGACTGACTGGATTTGAATCCTGGCTTTGCTATTGACTAGCATTGAGACCTAAGACACGTTAGTTCAAATCTCTAGACCTCATTTGTTCATCTGTGCAATAGGCTTCATATAATACCTATTTTAGACTGTTGTTGTAAAGTGCTCTTCAGATTAGTATCTGCTGCCTAGCAGTATCTTACTATCTTCCAGACACTTAGTAAGAATACAAACATAGTTGTCCCTGCTCTTGTTACTCTTGTGAATTTTATGCTCATGACCTTGACCCAATCTTCCAGTGGAATGCTTGTCCTTTTTCTTGATCAGAGGTGCCATTTATATAGTCTGTCACTGGTCTTTTATTTTTATTCATGGTACTTGGGATATGTAATCATATTCATACTGTTTTATGTTATGATCTCTACTTTTGTTGTCATATTTGTGTTTTTGAAAGATACATGGTGGTAATAAAGACAGAAAGGTATGGGATAGGTAGGAGAGTAAAATAGGAAATTATTTGAGGCTATTGATAAAGAGGGCCTGAGAGGCTAAATGAAGAAATGATTATTTTTGTCATGTAAGAGCACTTTTTTTTTGGTGGACAAATTCCCTTAATTTTTAAAAGCCGCCTTGAGTGTTCTTCTCATGGTCTACCCAAATGTATTTCATTGAAAACTTAGAGCTTTTACTTTCAGTTTCTCCTCTAATACTTACTTCTCTGAAATTAGATCCAAAATTGATTGAGTGATAAAATTTATCATATCCCTCAAGTTAATGCTATGTTAACAAAGTTGCTTTCTTTTGAATGTTATATATAATATTGAAATGATATATATGTTGATATTTCAAGGTTGTACAGATACTTAACTCATCCTTTTAAGTTTATTTGATTTTTGCTGGTTTGTCATTTTTGGTAATGTGTGTTTTATTTTACTTGGATCTGTTTTGTCTTAGTTTTATAATTAAATAACTTATGATTCTTTAAATGGCAGTTCATCTAAATTTAATGTCTCCACAGATTCAGACCAGGATGTAGCACTCAAACTTGCCCAGGAGCGAGCTGAAATTGTTGCTAAATATGACAGAGTAAGTATTCATATTTACTCTTTAAGTTTTATTAGGAAAAACCATATAAATAGAAATGGATTTGCTTTTAGGTGCCTGATTACAGGTACTTAAAGAGCTTGATTACAGAACCAGTCTGTTTATTTCATGTGACTGTTGAAGTCATCTTTTTTCTCTGACTTCATCTCTAAATGTTCTCTCTTTCCTTGCCTCTGCTCCAGCCACTCCCGTCTCTTGCTGTTCTTCCAACACACCGGGCTTGCTCCTGGCTCAGGGTCTTCGCACTGGCTGTTTCTTCTGCCTAGAACACACAGATCTTGGGTATCCTCGTGCCTCATTGCCTTACCTCTTTCAGATTTTTACCCAGATGCCACCTTCATGAAATCTGCGAACATACTGTTTAATACTCTTCCTTTGTCCTCGGCACCCTGTATCCCCTTCTTTTATTTATTTTTCACCATAGCACTTATTACATCAACAGTCTATATATTATACTTTGTTTGTTGACTGCTCTCACTCCTAGAATGTAAAATTCTCTGAGGGTATGAATTTCTTTTGTTTGCTTTACTCTTAGAGTGTAAACACCTAGAAAGGTTCCTGACTCATATTAGATATTCAACAAATGTTTTAATGTTAGTATATGGAATTAAATACCCACTTTATTCATAACTTATTTATAACTAATATGTGCTATTAAAAATTTACCCTGGATTTGAAATTTTAAATTATACATTTGTATATATTCTCCATTAGCATTTTATCCTTAAATTAGTTATAAAATCTGGTTTTTAATGCCCTAGGAAATCACAATTGTTGATGATTTACGTGTCTCATTATTTCTTAACCTCTTGAGGTCTGTGAGTCACAGCAGAGATTTATAAATGTCATGTTTTATATTTATATCACTTGCATGTAATTTTATATCTGTTATTTTTCATTATTGTGAGAACAACAGGAGCATGGAATTAGAGAAAGCCGTCTGGACTGTGCCCTGCTTCCAGGGAGGCATACAGGCTGTGCTCAGCTCAATGGCTATGTTCCCAGAGTTTGTTTTTAAGTGGTCATTTGGAACATCAGACACAGTTTCCCATTACTATGATTAGGTTTTGGGTAGTCCATGAAAAACCTAATTAATTTATTTAACTGCTTAACTAATTTAAAACCAATAGAACTGTCAGTCATTCATCCTTGCATGCTTTTTTTTTTTCATGCAACTAACAGTGACCAGGCTAGGCATTGACCTAGGCTCTAGGGATTCACATTACAGACATGAGTTAGAGCTGTTTTTGCCAACAAGATGCTCATGGCTTACTTGGAGAACACATGAGCAGACAATTGTAAAGTATACTCAGATGGAGGGGGTTACAAGACAGTTGGGTACTGAGTCTGAAATTTGAGGGATTGGTCCAAGGGCGTCTACCCCGTAGCCTGCAGACCACATGTGGCCCAGGATGGCTATGAATGAGGCCCAACATAAAATCCTAAATTTACTTAAAACGTTATGAGATTTTTTTTGTTTTTCTTAGTGTTTGTGTATTTAATGTGTGGCCCAAGACAACTCTTCTTCCAGTGTAGCTCCGAGATGCCAAAAGGTTGGACACCCCTGGGTAGACAGTTACATTTGGGGTCTCTGCACTGACAGTGCAAGTTAGCCTCAAGGGTGGAATGGGAGCAGTGGCTGAGGACAGAGGTCTGGACACATTGACAGTTAAGAGATACTGTGAAAAAGCCACCAAAAGAAGAGCTGGAAGGGATGAGGAGAACCAAGGGAGGTGATGTCATGTAGGTTGAGGAATAGAAAGTGAGAAGCAGCACTACCAAGTGCTTCAAAAAAATCCATTTGGAAAGGACTGAAAAGTGTCCACCATATTTAACAATGGTAGATCGTTTTTGACTTTGGCAGGAATCATTTCAGGGCTGATGTATCTGTGAAGTAAAGAAGCAGAGAGACAAGGTGGATAGCCCCACCCTTCTGAGAAGTTTGGATGAAACGACAAGAATACTTTTTTTTCCCAAGACATGTTCACTCAAAAACTTTAAAGTTTGATGGGTTGTTCTTGAGTGACTTTCTTTTTCTCCTTTGCTCCCTCCTTCCCAGGTACTCACAGGAACCCAAGTCTGAGCAAAGCTTCACTACATTTCAGTTGTTGCTGACATATGGTATCTTCCAAAGTGTGTAACTTGAAAATAGTGATGATATTGCCAAAAATATCTATATATATATTTTAAAGTTAGCTAAGGTGGATGGTGCCTCATGTCCAGCTCTTACTATTCCTACATAAAAATGGCTCTCCCTTTTTTGGTCTTTGTATTTTAAAAAAGTATTCAATTTTACAGGTTTCCAGTAACATCCTTCTTTGTTCACTGTTTTAGGGACGAGAAGGTGCAGAGATTGAACCTTGGGAAGATGCTGATTACCTTGTTTACAAAGTCACAGATAGATTTGGCTTTTTACAGTAAGTTGCATAGATTGAAAGCTAACTTTTTAATTATAATGCTTCTGTGGACACCTGTTATATTTACTTTATTTTATTTTATTTATTTATTTATTATTTTTTTAAATCCTCACCTGAGGATATATTTATTGATTTTAGAGAGAGAGGAAGTAAGAGGAAGAGAAACATTGATGTGAGAGAGAAACATTGATCGGTTGGTTGCCTCCCATGCATGCCCTGACTGGGGCTTGAACCTGCAACCTAGGTATGTGCCCTGACTAGGAATCGAACCCGCAACCTTTTGGTGTATGGGATGATGCTCCAACCAACTGAGCCACCCAGCCAGGGTGATTTTATTTATTTTTAATAGCATGCTATGAATAAGATTCCAAGACTTGTCTTGCAACATACTTTTGCTATTAAATTCCTGGCATTCTTAACCTCTGTGATTGAAATTCAACTATTTTGTAAGAATACAATCTTTAATACATATTTGTTATATTTTTGTAAGAACATTAGGTGCAATAAATGAGTTGCATTAATAATTTAGCAGAATTAAATGGAAATAAATAACAATTTGTATTTCAAAAATAATTATAAAACATGCCATGTTATATAAATGCATTTTTAAAATAATGAGCAATTAGAACTTTTAGTTTTATGCAGCCTAAAATTGAGTGATGAAAAAAAACATCCGTTAATCTTCCTTATAGTTGTAAATGTACTTGTATTATTGCTTCTCAAAATTAATTCCATTTATCCTGAGTATGTTATATGAAGAGTTGAGAGAGGTCTAGACCACTATAAAGTGGTTAAAAGGATTTTGACTCTGAAAAACATAGTGTAAATGATGTGAATCTACCTGTCCTGGTTCTGGCATTGTTTAGTCAGATTCCTGTGGGCTGGAGACTTCTGTTCATTTCTCTAGTTTGTTTGGTTCCATACAGTTCAGTGACTAACTTCTCATTCAAATATATTTTTCAGTCTTATTTATTATAAATAGGAAAAAGCCAGAGATTTTTATTTTATGATATACGATTAAAGTTGAGGGAAAAATACATTTCTTATATAGTTCATAGCAGTAACTTACAGTACTCAGAACTTGTTTTCTCCTTTCGTTCAGGTTTCTTGCATTTAGGTAGTATTTGGTTGTCTAATGTTTTTCTCAGGGTAAAACAAGCAAACAGACACAGAAATAGTACTCTAAATTAGAGAATATATGCTTTTCCTGTGGCTTCACTGGGTTAGTTAACCATTTCATGCCTCATGTGTAAAATAGAAATTATTAACTGCTTTACATACCTTACAATGTAGAGGAAGATTTGAAGACACAAAATAATAGAATACTATACAAAGGACAAATATAAAGTGTTATTATTATAACTAATGATATTAGCATATGCAAAATATTCTCCTGAGTAATTACAATTAGAAGACTTTGAACTTCAATGGACTAGCAGAGCAGTATTTAACTATGATGAAAATACTGTTCTTAAATTAACCCCTCCCCACTTCCACTTTTTTTTTTTTTTATTTAAGTAAATCAAGCTTGGCCACAAATGTGGCAGGAAATGCGTACACATTTCTGTGGGTTAATGTGCAGATCTGAGGTATGTGAGTAAAGTTTTGGAGGACAGCTTGAGCATTTAGCACTGTCAGGAGCAGTGGGTCCCACACTAGTCAGCTGGGAACTGTTTGTTTTTAAAAATAGATTTCTGGGGTCTATCCCAGATTTTGGGTTAGCAGGTGGAACACAGCTCAGCTGATTTTGACCTCTGCAGTGTTTCTGATGGCAGTGAACTATTCTAAAAGATGTGTTATTCATGAAATGGTCTATTATAGTACAAAATACATATGAAAAAACTGTGCATTCCAAAAGGATCTAGTAATTACCTAAATTCTTTTTTCTCCTTGCTTGAAACAATATGAGCAAGTTTCTGGGCCAAGAGCCTAGCCTGTACTTGACAGTCTAAAACTCACACTCAGTTATTTTGTGCTTGTTTTTTACCCTCTGTGCTGAGGTCCATTGGCACTAGTGGGGAAAAAGTCAGTCCATTTATCTTAGTAATATCAGTTAATATTTATTGAGCACTTACTGTGTAACAGGCATTGTTTTATGCTCTTTACATGGATTAACTCATTTATTTCTTTCAAAATCTCTTTGGGATAAGTATTCTGTTTTTTAAAAAATCAGTTTTTTAGATGAAAATGAAGCACAAAGAGATCATGCAGCTTGCCTAGGTTGTGCTGACAGTGTCAGATCTGGCGTGCAGACCTTGGCAGTCCTACAGCCGAGCTGTGTTCTGAACTGCTGTATTACACTGCCTGTTACTGCTCTCCCATATTTTTAATAAAAGAAACCCAATAGAAGGTTTTGAAATGCCTAGAAAGAGAAAGGGGACAAAAAGAGTGCCTAATGAGAGGGATACTGTTCGAAACGATCACGTGTGCTGAGTTAATGCCCAGAGAGCAAAGCTCTCCACTCCTTTAGAAACGAAGCTGATTGATACCAGTTCTCATACTACCCACAGCACTAGGTTTTCTTTTTATTTACTCCTTGATGCTGTCCTAAGGCAGGCAGCTCAAATCAAATGAGAATAATGAAACATAGAAATGGATTTTAGTGTAATGTTAGGATTTATTAAATTTTGCCAAAATCACTTATTTTTGTTACAATATCTGTCTATTTTCAGTAAATCGCTCTTTCCAGAGGTCGTTTCTGGTGGCTTTTATTGCTTGTCACTGTAGACTGGAGTTTTTTGTGCTGTTGAATAAAGTCATGTGTCCTGAGTGTTTAGATATTGCTCCCTGTCACACCTTGATTGAAAGAGTATTTTTTTCTGCGTAGTTCTTTGCAATTTTTGATTGATTCTCCAATGAAATTGGATTATAAGTGTCAATGTCAATAAAATGCAATGGGAAAAATGAAATTTGTAGCCTTCACTGAAGGCTGCTGACTTCATATCTAATTATAGTTTTAGTAAGTTACATTACTTGTTATAATATGTAAAGAAGGATGCCGGTAATTAACAAATGCAGTACAGGACTAACTTGGTTCTACAACAGATTTCACAATAAATATGAAAACTGTTGCCAGACCAGCTTGGCTTGATGCTGGAACAGGAATGTCCTTGTTAAGTACTCAGAAATGGGAAGCTGTCCCCAGTCTGTCCCCAGTCTGTGTGCCCGTGATCACACTGCTTTGGAGAATGGAGGAATTGGGCTTATTTAAAAAGTTAGAGAACTTTCAACAGTTTTAACAAAAATAGCCAGTGCAACTATGCTCAACAAAGAATGCTTGGTATTTGGATAAAGATAGATAAAGCTTTTAGGTCAGAAGTTATTAATAGAAGAAATAGAAGGAAATTGTACCAAAAATAAAGATAAAATTAATACCAAGCTTCAAGTTTTCAACACTTTATCAAAATACAGATATTTATAAAATTAGTTGATTGTAGTTTAATATAACTGTATAAATATTAGAAAACCAAAATAAAGGTGATTTTGTTTTTAAATAATAATCTTTTGATTATAACTGTAATATTTTGACAAGGGCTTGAGAACTCTCTATTCATCTAATAATTTTGACTAGAATAAATGTAAATTTAGACAAAACTTACTACAAAAATAGAAATAAAATTTAGTCAGTATATTCAGCTTAACTGATTTTAACAAGTTAACTTAAGTTTCCAAGATGAAAGTTTATCTTAAGTTATAGAAATACCCCATCTAAGCTATTAAAAAGTTACAGATGCATGTACTCTAATTAGTAATTCTTAACTTAATAGCAGATGAAAAAATATATCCAGTTAAGGTCTCTCTCTCTTCAGAGATGACTGTTGTTGTCATTGTCATTTTTACTTGCTGTATTTCTGTGAAGCATTGCTTCCTACTGTCAGCTTGTGTTTTCTTTGAGCCACTTCTAGGTGCTTCTTTCTCTTAGAGGACAAACCTTTGTTTTCTAAAGCAGAGGAAGGCAATCATTTTCTGTAAAGTACCAAATATTAGATATTTTTGACTTTATGGACCATTTGTCACAGCCATTCAGCTCTACCATTGTAGCATGAAAACAACCACAGACAATACATAAATGAATGAGTGTGGCAGTATTCCAGTAAAACTTCATTTACAAAAACAGGCAGTGGCTGGATTTCATCCATGGTCTGTAGTTTCCTGATCTGAAAGAATACTCCTCTTACCCAGATTTTGGTCCGTTTATTTTCCTACATGAAGTGTTTTTAGGTGGCAAGGTAAAGGTGCATGCGTGCATGCAGGCCTGTGTTTATCCTTCCCTTTGTACATTCATCCAGCAATGTTAGTGTATTCCTTCAATGTGCCAGTACCTGTGCCTGAGGCTGGTACAGTGCTTTACAGGTGTATTCTAGACATTGTGTGTGGCTCTTGTTAGAGCAGCATTCCCTTGGTTTCTTTCTGGAAGGCTGTGGATATTAATGTATTCTGATATATAAATTTGAGGAGGAATAGTTTTTTGGAGATGAGTGTTATGCACAGAAAATTTTGTATAAAAGGTTTTAGGATATGGAGTAATATGCAAGAAAGTGCATATAGGAAAACTTGACCACATTCTTGAGCTCTATCATCAATCAATGAAGTCTCAAGATTAATTATAAAATTCAACATACATTCATGAAAACTCAACAAAATGGGTAGAGAAGGAGTGTATCTCAACATATTAAAGGCCATATATGACAAGTGCACAACTAAGATCATTCTCAGTGGGAAAAAACTGAAAGCTTTTCCTTGAAGATCAGAAATAAGACAGGATTGCCCACTCTCACCAATTTATTCAATATAGCTCTGGCTAGGACTTCTGAAAGAAGTGCTAGGACTTTCAGAAGTCCTAGCCAGAGCAACAAGGCAAGAAAAAAAAGGCATCCAAATCGGAAGAAAAGAAATAAAACTGTCTCTATTTGCAGGTAATATGATCTTATACATAGAAACCCTAAAGACTCCACCAAAAAGAAACCAAAATGTGTTAGAACTAATAAACAAATTCAGTAAAAATGCAGAATTCAAACTCAATATACAAAAAAAATCAATTGTGCTTCTATATACTAGTAACAAACTATCAGAAAGAGAAATTAAAAGAACAGTTTCATTTATAATTGCATCAAAAAATAAAATCCTAGGAACCAATTTAACCAAAGAAGTAATAGATCTATACTCTGAAAAGTATAGGGCATTGATGAAAAAAAATGGAATAAAATACAAATAAATGGGATGATGGTCCATGCTCATGGATTAGAATAATTAACATTGTTAAAATGCCCATTCTACCCAAAGCAATATACACATTCAAAGCAATCTCTATCAGAATATCAGTGGCTTGTTTTATGGAAATAGAATAAACAGTCCTAAAACTTGTATATAATCACAAAAGACCCTAAATTACCAAAGCAATTTTGAGCAAGAAGAACAAGGCTGGAGGCATCACACTTCCTAGTGTCAAACTATATTACAAAGCTATAGTAATCAAAACTGTATGGTATTGACATAAAAACAGACATACAGATTAGTGGAACAGAATTGAGAGCCTAAAAGTAAACCCACATATATATGGTAAATTAATTTACAACAAATGAGGCAGGAATATACAATGGGGAAGGGATAGTCTCTTTAATAAGTGATGTTGGAAAAACCGGACAACTGCATGCAAAAGAATGAAATTGAACCACTATCTTACATCATACACAAAAACCAACTCAAAGTGGATTAAAGACTGAACATAAGACCTGCAATCATAAAATTTCTAGAAGAAAACATAGGCAGTAAATTTCTCGACATTGGTCTTAGTTATGATTTTTTTGGATTTGACACCAAAAGCAAAGGCAACAAAAGCAGAAGTAAACAAATGGGACTATATCAAACTATAAAGTTTCTGCACAGCAAAAGAACCCATCAACAAAATGAAAAGCCAGTCTATCAAATCAGAGAAAATATTTGTAAATCATATATTGATAAGTTAATGTCCAGACTATATAAAGAACTCATAAAACTCAATAGCCAAAAAAAGCAAACAATTTGATTTAAAAGTGGACAGAGGATCCGAATAAACATTTTTGCAAAGAAGACATCCAGATGAGCAACAGGTATAGGAAAAGGTGCTCAGTATCACTAATTATCAGGGAAATGCAAATTAAAACCACTTCAAGATATCACCTCATACCAGTTTAGAATAAAAAAAAAAAAAAAAAAAACAAGACAAGTGTTGGCGAGGATGTGAAGAAAAGGGAGCCCTCCTGCACTGCTGGTGGGAATGTAAATTGCAACTGCTATGGAAAACAATATGGAGGCTCCTCAAAAAATTAAAAATAGAACTACCATATTATCTAGCAATTCCACTTCTGGATATTTATCCAATAGAAATCAAATCGCTATCTTGAAAAGATATTTGTACCCCTATGTTCTTTGCAGCAGTATTTACAATAGCCAAGACATGGAAACACCCTAAGTGTACATCCATGGATGAATGGAAAAGAAAATGTCATATATACGTTTATGATATGTCTTTACAGTATTAAGTGACAAAAGTCACACCAAGAAAGACAAATACTATATGATGTCACTTATATGTGGAATCTTAAACAAACAAACAACAAATTCATAGATACAGAGAACAAATACATAGTTGCCAAAGGCAGGGCTGGCGGTTGGGGGCAATGGGTAAAGGTGGTTATTAATAAGTATAACTAGGTATAAGTAAGTCCTGGATCTAATGTGCAGCATGGTGATTATAGTTAACAATACTGTGTTATATGTTTGAAAGTTGCTAAGGGAGTAGATCTTAAAAGTTTTCATCACAAGGAAAAATGTTTAAAAAATCTGTAAGCATGTATGCTGATGGATGTTTAATAAACTTAATGTAATCATTTTGCAATATGTATACATATATGAAATCATTATTTATAGCCTTAATGCTAATACATTGTTATGTCAATTATGTCTTAATTTTTAAATAAATAAATTTTAAAATGCACATTAAAAATGCTTGGATACTAGGAGCTCAGTAATGGTTTAGGGATCATGATGGGGACTAGATAGACAATCAGCTCCAGGTAAGGTTGTGACAGGGCAAAAGGGTTATGTAAAATACTGGGTTGGATAAAAATCTAAGACTAGGTTTGTGTACTCCTGGATTTTGCCTAAGGCTGACTGTGGTTCTGTATGTATATTCTGGCATTCTTTTCTCCCAGAATTTCAATAGCATGATTTGAAGTTAAGGTAGAGTGGGGTGCAGTGTGCAGTCTTGTCTCATCTTGAATTTCAGACAGCAGTTGGTTCTGTGAGATCTGCCAGACACAGACCGTGTAGCCTGAGCAGATGATCAGCATCATTCCACAGACAAGTGCAACATTTCTTCTGAGTCAGGGTTGAGAATAGGTCTGTCAGCCTTGTTTAGTAAATAGGAGGACACCAAAGAAATGCACCCAGCAACTTCAAAGAACTTCTCCTGTGATGGGCAGCCATAGCTAGCACTTCATTTGCAGTTAGAGATGTTTAAATAAAGAGTTGTCAGGATCAGCTCAAATCAGTTGTACAAAAGGTTCATCTTGCCCAGGGTAGCTTACTAACCCCAGAAATTCCATTGTTGGTGTGCACAAAGGGTGCCAGATGTTCTTATTCTTTCAAGGCATCACAGCTAATTACCTAGGAAGTACATTCCAGTGGTGTCGACAAGCCCTCTTCTGCCAGTATATAAAGAATGGATAGGTACACTTTTAAACCAGAAATTATATCCTGTATCATGCATACATCATAGGCCCTAGTAATCAGGATTACAAATTAGCAGGGAAATTTAGACTAAGAGCATAATGAAAGCTATAAAAAAATCAAGGTGTCACATTCAGTATGCACTTTACAGTAGAAAAACAACAAAAGACTTTTTATATTTAATCCTCTAAGTTTCTTGTCCTCTTGAGAATTGATTTTTCAACCTTTTCATATACTCCTACAATAACCTAAAGATCTTGTTGATCTTAATGCAAGCTCACTGGGTTAGAGATTGCTGAAAGTCTCCACATTAGGCTAAGTGTGACTAAGTGAAAATGTTAGTTTCCTTATCTATGAAATGAGGGTTTGGACTATCTAAGATCTCTTTTAAATATTACACTTTTTTTTTGGTCAGTTGTAGCTTCATGGTTCACCTAAGGACTCATCAGAGTAGCAAAGAGTAACCTTGAAGTACTGGACTCTTAAATACAAATATTTTGCACTCTGGAAAGAGGTATTATTTGATGTCAAGAGAAACTAAAGCAAGAATATGTACATATCATTGCCAAAACATCAATGCTACTGAGATAGCAGCTCAAAGCACATAACTTTGTTTATGGATGGCACATATTTTTATACTTTCGACAGTGAATATAAGAGTCTCAGAATATTTTATATTAGAGGTGATATCACAAAATTACTGTGACAGAAAAGTGGATTTCATCTGTTATTGTACATTAAAAAAATCATCCCCATTGAAATTTTCATAAATGAAGATTTCCTTATTTACCAAATAAAAGTTTTCTTTTTAATTCATGAATCTGTTGGAGACAGTTTTATTTTTTCTATACAATTTCTTTTAAACAGCCATTTATTATAGGCCATGGTTTGAGCCAGAGAGAGGAGATAATGGTCTAGAGTAGAAGTTGGTGAACTGTGGCCTGCAAGCCAAACCCAGTTTACCACCTGTTTTTGTAAAAGTTTTATAGGAACAAAACCACACTTAATTTACATACTGCCTGTGTCTGCTTTACAATACAACATCAGAGATGAGTAATTATTAAAAAGATTGTATGGTCTAAAAAGCCTAAAGTATTTATTATTTAAATGTTCACCTTTATAGAAAAGGTTGCTGATGGTTCCTAGACTAGAGCAGTGTTGTGTAGTAGAACTTTATGCATTGGTGGAAATGTTCTTTCTATATCTGCACTGTTCAGTACGGTAGCCTCTGTCTGCATAATTATCATGTACTTGAAGTGTGGCTAATGAGAATGAGTAACTGAATTTTTAATTTTATTTAATTTTTATTTAAATTTTATTTAAAACTAAATAGCCAAATATACCTAGAGATTACTTTATTGGACAGTGCTGGTCTAGAAATGTAAAGATAGGGGACATTTAGGTTACAGATAGCTAATTGTTTTATACAGAATTCGGTGGAATAGGAGCTGTATAACTTTTGTGATGACAAGTAAAAGGTTGTGCATTACATGTACCTATTGGCTTATAATTTTTTCAAAGTTTGCTTTGATTTCAACTATTTGACACCTACTGTTTTTTTTTTCCCCCCCTCTGCAGTGAGGAGGAGCTCCCATATCATAATGCAGCCATGGAACGGGTAAGGCCAGCTCTGCATTTACTTACAGTTACTGGTGAATTGTGTTTATTAGAGGAATAAAATCTACCACCTTTCTGATTTTGAATGTCATATTGTATATTAATGGGGCAGTCATTCTTAAAATTTGATCCTAAGTATATCACTGTTAGGAAGAAATTAAATTAATGATGAAATAATTTTAGGAGATTTGATGGGACTTCTGGTAGATATTTGAAAAAAGGAAAGGTATCAGTTATCAGAGAAGATTTGATTTCTAGACAGGTAGTTCCCAGTCTGGGAGTGCTTCCTAATGCAGAGCCTTTAAAAAGCATAGTTGCTTGGGACCCACCTCAGTCTATTAAGTCAGACTCTCTGGGCAGGAGGCTGGGCATGTAATTTGTAAAATGTCTCACAAGTGATTCTCATGCATCCTGTGGCTAATAGAGCACTATTTCAGACCATAGCTCTATGCAGCATAGCTGTTGCATGAGGTTTTAATCAACTTTCCCCAAAACAACAACACATTTTGCTGTAGCCAAATAAAGATACGAACTTTTTAAGAATTAGAGAAGTCTTATGTAGAGTAAACCTGTCACCCTTTGGTAACTTGGAGTTTCCCGTTTCTTCATTATACTTGGCTAGGGATCTGGTTCCATAGTTGAGAACTAGGGACTGAATGTTTTAAAGCTGGTCAGACTCTCCCTTCCCTTCTCTGTTGGTTTTTTTTTTTTTTTTCCTGTACCAAAAAGTGAATTGTAGAATGAGACGGAGGCTACTGATTAGGATTGTTCTCAGTTTATGTTTGTTGAGGAAGGAAGCTGAGTTTCAGAAAATGGAGATAAAATTAGAATTGGAATTTGCAAAATATTTGAGAAAACTATTCTAAAATCAAAATTTCCTGAAGATAAAAACTGTAGCATAACTTTGAGATGTAGACAAAATTGCCATTTTACATGGAATTCCCCATAGGTCCTGCCTACATTTGAATTCTCTTGTGACTTCCTGATTTTCTCAGAGTCATACCTTGATGTTTTGGCAAAGGAATTTCTTTCTTTCTTTCTTTTTTTTTTTTTTTTTTTTGATAGCTACATTCTTGCATAGCACTGGACTAGGTACTGCCTAGAATATTTGGATCAAATAAGACATAGTTTCTACCTTAGAGATGCTCACTGTCTGCCCAGTGACTACAGGAAGGTCAAGTGAGGCAACACATGGGAGATTATTGGTGGCTTTTGGGAGCACAGTATTGCAATATTAGTGAAATGAAATGGTAGTGTTTGTGGTGGGGAAAGCAGATCTGTGGCTAAGGAATGAATGAAAAGGAAGTGATAAATAACAGTGAACAATTTCTAAATTCTGCCTCTGGTGAACTTTCTACCAGTCCACTTAGAAATGGGAACATCAGGATTTGTTGCCACTCTGACTAGTCTTCTCTTGTCTAGTGCCCTGATTTCACTAATTCTTGGACTCCACTGATACCACCACTGTTTCATTGTTCCTCACCACACTCATGTCTTTGAGCCAACCAATCAATGTTTCTCTCTCTCTTTCTTCCTTTCTCCTTTCCTTTCTCTCTGAAAGCAATGAATGAATGAATGAATAAAATAAAAACTTCTGAGTTATCTTTGACTTTTTCTTACCCCACATTTCATCTGTTAGCAGTTCTGTGAGCTCTGCCTTCAAAACACATTCAGAATCTGATCACTTGCTTTACTTTTACCACTTGGTCCACTGCAATCTCTCGTCTGGAGCTTCCAACTTCCTGCTTCTGCCATCGTCCCCCTTTCTCCTCAGAGTTTGTCTATTCACCAAAAGAACCAGAAAGATTATTTTAAAATAAGTAAGATCATGGCATTCTCTAATCGAAACATTCTAAGAGGAAATGTCCTTAGAATGACCTACATGGCCTGGTATGACCTGGTTTGTGTTAAAGCTCTCACTTCACTTCCTGCTGCCTTCTCTCGCTCACTCACTGGCCCCCTTAGTGCTTTTTGAACATGCCTACCATATATTCCTTCTATGAGGCTTTCTGCACTGGCTGCTTTCTTTCTTGGAGTGGGTGCTCTTTCCCCTGATGGAGACAAGTCTCAAGCCCTCATTCCTTCATGGGTGTCCAACCTTCTGGTGTCTCTGGGCCACACTGGAAGAAAAAGAGTTGTCTTGGGCCACACATTAAGTGCAGAAACACTAACGGAAATTTGTGAGCAACAAAGAAGGTTTTAAGTAAATTTATAATTTTTTGTTGGGCTGCATTCATAGCCATCCTGGGCTGCATGTAGCCCATAGGCCTTGGTTTGGATACCCTAGGAATATCACCTTCAGAAAAATATCCTCCCTGGCCATCATTTCTAAAATTGGGAACTGCCCTCCATAATACTAATTCTTTCCTTCTCCCTTTATTTTTCTCTTTAACATTTATTATTTCACATGCTAACTATATTACTTACTTTGTGTGTGTGTGTGTATGTGTGTGTGTGTTTCCTCACTAGAATGTAGTCTCTTTGAGGATTTGTTTTAATAATATATTTTATTGATTATGCTATTAGTTGTCCCATTTCCCCCCCTCTATTCCCCTCCACCTTGCACACCCCCTCCCACCTACATTCCCTCCCTTTAGTTCATGTCTGTGGGTCATACAGATAAGTTCTTTGGCTTCTACATTTCCTATACTATTCTTAACCTCCCCCTGTCTATTTTCTACCTACCATTTATGCTACTTGTTCTCTGTACCTTTCACCCCTCTCTCCCCCTCCCACACCCCTGTTGATAACCCTCCGTGTGATCTCCATTTTTGTGATTCTTTCCTGTTCTAGTTGTTCGCTTAGTTTGCTTTTGTTTTTGTTTTAGATGTGGTTGTTAATAACTGTGAATTTGCTGTCATTTTTACTGTTCATATTTTTTATCTTCTTTTTCTTAGATAAATCCCTTTAACATTTCATATAATAAGGGCTTGGTGATGATGAACTCCTTTAACTTGACCTTATCTGAGAAGCACTTTATCTGCCCTTCCATTCTAAATGATAACTTTGCTGGATACAGTAATCTTGGATGTAGGTCCTTGCCTTTCATGACTTGGAATACTCCTTTCCAGCCCCTTCTTGCCTGCAAGGTCTCTTTTGAGAAAGCAGCTGACAGTCCTATGGGAACTCCTTTGTAGGTAACTGTCTCCTTTTCTCTTGTGGCTTTTAAGATTCTCTCCTTATCTTTAATCTTGGGTAATGTAAATTATGATGTGCCTTGGTGTGTTCCTTCTTGGGTCTGACTTCTTTGGTAGTCTCTGAGCTTCCTGGACTTCCTGGAAGTCTATTTCCTTTCCCAGATTGGGAAAGTTCTCCTTCATTATTTGTTCAAATAAGTTTTCAATTTGTTGCTCTTCCTCTTCTCCTTCTGGTATCCCTATGATTAGGATGTTGGAATGTTTAAAGATGTCCTGGAGGTTCCTAAGCCTCTTCTCATTTTTTTGAATTCTTGTTTCTTCATTTTTTTTTCTGGTTGAATGTTTCTTTCTTCCTTCTGGTCCACACCATTGATTTGAGTCCCAGTTTCCTTCCCGTCACTGTTGGTTCCCTGTACATTTTCTTTTATTTCACTCAGCATAGCTTTCATTTTTTCATCTAAATTGCGACCAAATTCCACCAATTTTGTGAGCTTCCTGATTGCCAGTGTTTTGAACTGTGCATCTGATAGGTTGGCTATCTCTTCCTTGCTTAGTTGTATTTTTTCTGGAGCTTTGATCTGTTCTTTCATTTGGGCCATTTTTTTTTGTCTTGGGGTGCCTGAGCCACGAAAGGTTAAGTGCCTAAGGCAGGTTCTGCTGAAAGGACTGATACGCCCGACTGTCTCTGAACGTGCAGGGAAAAATGCTGGAAGAACTTGTCCCCATGTAAAAAGTCTACCCTAAAAAGTCTACCCGCATCCACACAACTGCAGTTCCTCAGAAAAAAGTACGTTCTCGGTGGAAGGGATCATTGATCTTTTCTTTCCAAGTTTTCCTCCTGCTGCATTCCTTCTCTTTGAGGATTTTAAAAAATCTGCTTTATTCACTGCTGTCTCCTCTGAACCCGCAACAGTGCACATAGTATGTTAGTATATGTGCAGTAAGTGGTGGCTGAATGAATGACCAAATGAATATAATGACTGCTTTGTAATAAATAGGTTGATTTAAAGACTGGTTGAGATTGTCCCTTCAAATATTAAATGTCCTTTATTTGAGAAATCTGGGAGAGAAAAGTTGGAAGGTATCTTTTAACAAAAGATATCCGTATTTGGCAAAATAGAAGCCTGGCAACTCAATATGGACTTCTCTCTCCAATGCCTACCCACCTCTCCCTTTAAAAATAATTTCCTGGCCTAGAAAGTCCAAAAGTCTGGGCCAGTGATATAGATGATTTAAGAAATGTGACAGTAAAGAAAAGGAGAAATATAAGACAAAAATTAGTAGAAAATGCATACTTTAGGGAAGTTTTTTTTAAAAAAAATACTTTATTTGGTTTTTAAAAGATATTTATGTTGGGTAAAAGACCTTCTACCCAGTGTAGTCAAGCTTGTAATGAATTGGTGGTTTAATCCCAGGAGTTTAATGTAATCACAAATCACTAAAAAATGACCTGTGCACCCCTGAATAATTCAACATAAGATGTAATTTTATATTCACTTGTTAGTCTTTTATTGAGAGAGGGGCAGGGTTCTGAGGCTGGTGGTTGAGATTCCATTATGCCTTTTGTACATAAACTGCACTCATATTGCATGACCTGCCTTTCTACAGCTTTGGCTTCTTTAAAGTGGAATGAGAACTTTAGACTCATGCAGAGCAATATAAGGCTAGAAACTTTTTAGTTTATCAGGATTTCCTCAAATGTTTTTGGTCTGAGTTTAGTTGTATTCTTCAGTAACTGCCTAGTCCTAATAGCCAACTCTGCCATTTCTAGAGAAGTAATAAAAAAATTCTGCGTGTATGACTGTTGAATAAAATCAATGGAAATGATAGCCTTGCTGAAATCTAAAGTGTTTATTAATCTTTACCCTTGAAGCATGCAGTTATTGCCATTTAGGAAGCTGTACACTAATGCACAGTCAAGTAATCATGGCTTTAGTTTCAGATTTGCCGGTGTATTATTTTATAGAAGGCTATTCAATGTTTAAAATAAGGATAGTAGTAGGTAGTCCCTCATAAGAGGATTATGTTGATATTTGTGAAGTGCTTTGGATTCTTCCATGTAGTCACTTAAACATATAAACATACTTATTATGTTTACTCTGCAGAGAACAATATTAATAATAGATTATATTGTTTCTTTGAGATTATTGATGTTTTTAATAAGGAGGGAAGGATATGTAAAACTATGCATTTTCATGCATTCATCTATTTCTTTATATAGAGTGATATTTTACATGGCTTACAAAATATTGAAGCCTATTCATATCTTTCAAAACTTTTAATTGTATGTGGTTTGAAATCTTACTCAAAATATATGACAGACTTCTCAAAGTTCTCTCAAAACACAAAGCTTTTCTTCTTCTTGTCCTCTCCTGACCTCTGCTGGCCAGGTCTAGCTGTACGTGCCTCTGGTCAACTTGATTTTCTGTCAGGCATCCTAATACCCAAATAGGAGACCAAAAAAGCACCTGAAGACTTAAACTTCATTAAAGTTCTAAGATTTCTTATTCTAGAAGAGCAGGCTATTTGGTATCTATCCATGCATTGTGTGTGTTCAGCTTTTACTATCTGGATTATTAATCATGTTAATAGTGGGAGGAACCTTGGGCCAGATAGAAGAGAAGTTAATACATTGTGGGTAATCAACAGTTGTTAAGTGCTTATAAGTCTTGCATATGATTAAAAATATAGTCTCAGGCCACTGGAGGTTGAGAAGTAACATAGAACGTATGTGTCCCAGTTTTAGTCCTTATACCCTCCTTGCCCAAATAGGAGGGGGCAATCATGACCCAGAGGGGACAGCAATTTAAGATAATGGAGTATCAGATTGCACACTTACTTCAAATGTAAGTTTAGTCCTTTGCTAAAAACAACCCTTGGGGGGAAAAGGATACAACAATGTACCATTTTTGTGGTCAGTAGAGATAATGGCAAAGTACTAGAGAATATAGGATGGAGATTCAAGATCTCTGTATTGTTTTTCTTTTGATATATATTGTTCTAATATCCCCAGGGGAGTAGAATTTTCTTATACTATGGTCTCCTATATGATTTTAAAAATTGCAGTTGTGAGCACATCTGGTACCCAGATCTTAGTTTTTCAATACCATTCCCTGTTAAAAAGTAACACGGTTTCTTAAAGAAATGCCTGGTATAGGTCTAGGTTGAAAATGTATAAAATGAGCCTGAATTGTTTGTGCCAGATAGGGTATGTCCAAAGCATCCACCAGAAGGGAGAAATCTCCAACCTAATAAGAGAGGATCAGCTAAATTTGGGACAATTTTAACTTCAAAAAGAATGATGGTAGTAATGGATTATAACACATTGATAAAATAATCCTTTGTACCATAGTGATATTAAAAAGTGTGGAGGAGCTGGGAAGGAAAAACTTTTTAATAGAAAAACATCAGTTAATCATACAGAAGGAATCATAGAATTGGAAGAAAGACCAAACATTATTTTACCACCATCAGAATCAGAGTTAATTCAGACAGGGATTTTCAATGGATGATAAAACCACTGAGTACAGTTGTTAAGGGACAGATTATCCTCATTGTCTCAAAGCACTCCACACATATTACTTATCAGTTACAACAGGGAAGTTCTCTATTAGTGAATGGGGAAATTGGGCAAATACCAGTTAACCAAGGGATCAAATATTACATTATTGATAATGGTACAAATCAACATGATATGTCTCTGGATATGTCATGGAAAGGACACATCTCCTGTGTCATATTCCTGCCAAAATATAGGAGAAATGATTGGACAAATCTAGACAGTGTGGCCTGGACTTTTCGAAAATGTCAGTTTCATGACAGAAAAAGGACAGGGGACTATTCTAGAGCGAAGGGAAGTAAAGAGCTATGCCAATAAAGACAATGCATGATCGCGATTGGATTCTGAATTTCCCTTCCCATCCAACTCAAAGACAAAGAGCTATAAAGAACACTTTTGGGACAAATGGGGAATTTGGTATATGGACTGTTTATTAGGTAGTAATAAAGGTAATTATAAACCAATTTTAATTTTGGGGGGTATGATAGTGATACACTGATTATATATGGTAAAGTGATTTTTTCTTCTGAGGTGATGCATGCTTGAAATATTTGGAGATGAAGTATTCATGGTATCTGTGATTTTCTAATAGATCAGTCAGAAAACCCTACCCCAATATAATAGATTAAATCAGGCAAAATGTAATAATTAGTGGATTTTGGTGAAGCATATATAAGTATATGGTACACTGTTCTTCCAAATTTTCTGTAGGTTTGAAATATTTCCAAAAAAATTGGGAAAAGTAAGAGTAAGATGTCTGTGTATAAAGTCAACAGAGTTATTTTATATCACTTTTGTATAGACATCTACCATCAGTAGTGTTGCCAACATGATGGAATGAAAGAATTTCTGTCATTACACTACATAACAGATACTGTTATAATTCACTTCTGGTTAGTTCTATATTATACTGATTAAACTGCTATCAGAATTATTTATGATTTCGGCTCTGGCTGGGTGGCTGAGTTGGTTGGAGTATAATCCCATGCACCAAAAGGTTGTGCGTTTGATCCCCTGGCAGGACACATACCTAGCTTGTGGGTTCCATCCCCGGTTGGGGCGCAAATGGGAGGCAACCAAACAATGTTTCCCTCTCACATCACATCTCTCTCTCTTTCTCTCTCTCTCATCAATAAACATATCCTCCGGTGAGGTTTTAAAAACTATTTATAATTTTGATATGTCCATGGGTATTCATTTTCCATATCCCCTCTATTTCCAGGACCACAGGATGCTATTAATTGCTACATAGTGCTGTTTACTTATCTTTTCTCGTGTAAATTATATTTAACTTTAAAATGTTTATTTAGTGTTTCTTATATACCAACCTTTGTTTTAGGTGATGAAAGAAGGAAAGGAATATATGATATGTTTCCTGTACTCGAGGAGTTCATACTTTAATATTACTAATATGTGTTGGGCATTTCAGACAGCTAAAACACAGGTGTTAGGTGCTATAATGATAATCATAAAAGTTCTCATTTTATACAGAAGGAAACTAAGATACTTGCCCCCAGATGAAGCAGATAGGAAAACACAGAATTCAGATTTGACCCAGGCCAACTGGGTCCTTAGTCCATGCCATAAATGCTAAGGAAACAGTTCATTTTGCTTGGAGCCTAGAGACATTTGGGAAAGGTTCCAAACCTTGGACATTTGACTGGTCACAAGAGGATGCATGGGGTTTTGTCAAATGATAATGAGGAAGACCATCATAGGCAGGTGAAAGGCAACATTGGTCAAAGAGGCATGAAAATATATTGTATATTGGGAATGACAAATAGTTCAAGGTGGCCAAATCATAAAAGTAGCAGGAAGATGAGTTGGGGCCTTATTGTGAAAATCCATCCATGTGGAAGTTTGAACATTTTTTTTTTTGTAGATGATGAATGGGTGGGCATTGAAGGGTTTTAAACTGGGACATGTTTTAAAAAATGTGATGGTAGTGTGGAGGCCACCACAATTTTTTGAAGACAGGGCTACCCGTAAGGACTTAGTGCTTTCATCTAGGAATTAGGATTGCCTGGGCTAGGGCAGAGGACATGATAGAAACGAGATGTGGAGGAGACCAGTAGAGTGTAGTTTGGATATGGGAAGGAAGGTGAAATGAAGACTGAAAACAACTTAAGGTTCTCGTTTGTTTAACTTAGTGGGTAGTGTTGCTGTTAATTTATGATAGGTAAGAGAGGAGTAAAAGCAACATGGTGAGGGAAGTAGTCTTGGATATGTTGAGTTTCAAGTATTTGCTGAACTTGTAGGTTGAAATTCTAACTTGCTGTTATATTTTACTTTGCATTGGTGTTATTTAATCCACGGCAAGATATATTTCCTCAGCCTGTATTTCTAGAGCACTTAATTTCTCATTTGTCCCATGGTTTTCAGTTACTGCTTACTTTAGAATAAATTCTGGAATAGTCAGTTTAGCATGTTTTGTGATAAAGTATATTTTATCCATGAATTATAGATTCATGAGTGGGAAGGGGGAAGACATTCATATGCCTTCAAGTCTAGATTAGTTGAACTGACAGTATCACGGAATTAACATTTAAACCTGATTCAACTACTGATATATAATTTTAAAATCCAGTAGCCTGTGAACTTTTTCTAGGGTGCACCATTTTTGTTTTTTGCTACAGGGGAAATAAAAGCATGCTTAATGGTTCTTAAAATTGTGTGTGTTTTGTCCTTACATGTGAGAATTTGTAGCATTTAAAATAATCTATATATATGATAAGAATTAGAATACAAAAGAGTGCCATTACAAAAAAGAATAACTACTTCTTAAAGTGATTAATTGATAATTTATAGTCATAAAGATGAAAGATAACAAGAGACTGGCTAGACCTCAGCAGGATTATTCCTGGCAAAGTGTGTTGTTATACTCTTGGGTTAGCTTGAATTTTTTGGTGCTTTCTTGTTGTTGGAGAAGAGGATTATGCTTTGAAGAAGTGAGAGGAGGAAGTTCAGAGAACAAAAAAATACCAAATGGCAGCTTAGATCAATCTTAATTTTTCATAGCTTGGCCTTCTTTAAAGTCACATTTAGCAGAAACATTAATTAGATTTCAGTGCCCCACTGAGTTTTAAAGTTAAACATATTTCTGGAACCATCTGCAGCACTTTTATCACTAATAATCTAATGAAGACTATGCTTAGTCTTTTGAAATATGGAATTTATAACAGAATAAACTTTGCTTACAAATGATCATCTTTTACTATTATGAAAAACCCATCAAAATTTTTATAAAGAGTTAAGAAGTAATTAAAGAGTTTTTCTTTTTTATTTTAAAGTATATTTTATTGATTATGCTATTACAGTTGTCCCAACTTTTCCCCCTTTGTCCACCTCTGCCAAGTGCCCCTCTTCCTTCCAGCAATCCCCCTGCCTTAGTTCATGTCCATGGGTCGTGCATATAAGTTCTTTGGCTCCTCTATTTCCTATACTCTTCTTAACATCCCCCTGTCTATTTTGTACCTACCAATTATGCTTCTTAATCCCTGCACCTTTTCCCACATTCTTCTCCCTCCCACAACCAGCTAATAACCTTCCATGTGATCTCCATTTCTATGACTCTGTTCCTGTTCTAGTTGTTTGCTTAGTTTGTTTTTGTTTTTGTTTTTAGATTCAGTTGTTGATAGTTGTGAGTTTGTTGTCATTTTATTGTTTATAGTTTTGGTCTTCTTTTTCTTAAATAAGTCCCTTTAACATGTCATATAATAAGGACTTGGTGATGATGAACTCCTTTAGGTTTACCTGCTCTGGGAAGCACTTTATCTGCCCTTCCATTCTAAATGATAACTTTGCTGGATAGAGTAATCTAGGCTGTAGGTCCTTGCTTTTCATCACTTTGAATACTTCTTGCCAGTCCCTTCTTGCCTGCAAAGTTTCTTTTGAGAAATCAGCTGACAGTCTTATGGGAACTCCTTTGTAGGTAACTCTCTGCTTTTCTCTTGCTGCTTTTAAGATTCTTTCTTTATCTTTAACCTTTGGCATTTTAATTATGATATGTCTTGGTGTGGTCCTCTTTGTGTCCATCTTGTTTGGGACTCTCTGTACTTCCTGGACTTGTATGTCTATTTCTTTCACCAAATAGGGAAGATTTC
The DNA here is from genome assembly GCF_022682495.2 of Desmodus rotundus. Classification (NCBI taxonomy): domain Eukaryota; kingdom Metazoa; phylum Chordata; class Mammalia; order Chiroptera; family Phyllostomidae; genus Desmodus; species Desmodus rotundus. Next base: position 109,517,084 of record NC_071390.1, read on the forward strand.
TTTCATTATGTTTTCAAATAAGTTTTCAATTTCTTGTTGTTCCTCTTTTCCTTCTGACATCCCTGTGATTCAGATGGTGGCACTTTTAGAGATGTCCCAGAGTCTTCTTATTTTTGCCTCATGTTTTTAAATGTTTGTTTCTTCATTCTGTTCTGGTTGGCTGTTTATTTCTTCTTTAATGTTCCAAATCATTGATCGAACCCTGGCTTCCTTCCCTTCTCTGTTGGTTCCATGTGGTTTTTTCTTCATTTCACTTAGGGTAGCCTTCATTTCTTCCCTTATGCTTTTGCCATACTCAGTGAGTTCTCTGAGCATCCTGATCACCAGTGTTTTGAACTCTGCCTCTGATGGGTTGGCCAACTCCATTTTGTCTAGCTCTTTTTCTGGGTTTTTGTTCTGTTCTTTCATTTGGGCCATTTTTCCTCGTCTCCTCAATTTTGCAGCCTCCCTGTGTTTGTTTCTGTGTATTAGGTAGAGCTGCTTTGACTCTCAGTCTTAGCATACCTGTTAAGTTGTATGGGGCAGAGGTATAGGTAATCGCCAGGGTGGGGCAATCCACTTCACTGCTTTGTGGCTCTATTTGTGGGGGAGGAATATGAGAGGGGCCAGTGCTGCTGCCTTGCTGCTGGAGGCTTGCTTGGCATTCACCCTGCCTCCAGTCACTTCACCCACTTCCCATATGTGACTGGCACCCCTATGGCTGTTGCCCTGGTGCTGGTTCCCAGAGTGGATGGGTTTGCATACATTCTAGGACTGTGCAGGCCCTTTAAACAGACCTTCCTGAGAAACTGGCAGTTTCTTCCCCTGCCCCAACTCCTACTGGTTTTAATAGCCTGAAGTTACGAGGCTTTATTTTTCCAGCACTGCAACCCCCTGCCCCAGCCTTAGGAGGCTGCCCAGTGTGACCTGAGGCTGGGGTTGCTCGCTGTCAAGGTATCCCTCCCAATTTTTATATACCACACATGAATGTGGGACCGCCCATTCTGCTGTCTGCCTCGCTGCCTCCACACCGTGTCTTCTTTGCCCTGGCTCCCATCTCTGCCCCTCCTACCCATCTGGATGAATATGGCCTTTATAAATCCTTTGTTGTTAGACTTCCATACATTTACATTTTCCAGCAGTTCTGGGTGTTTTTGTTGTGAGGTTAGTAGTGATCCTTCTTATGGTTGTGCAAGGAGGTGTAGTGTGTCTACCTATGCCTCTATCTTGACCAGAAGTTCAGGGGTTTTAAGAATATTCCTGAAAATGAAATTCTGTAAGATTATTCTTGTTGGTGAGAATCTTTTCCTAAATTCAGAATTTTCTTTGGGATTTTATGCCTCTTTTAAATCTAAAAATATTGATGGTGGGCATATGCCATTGCCTGTTTGAGGCTGGATTAAAAGCCAGTCAATAAGGAGCTACTGCTTTCATCCCGGAGTGTGATTGCTTGAACTAGAGCAGGGGCCCGAGGGAAGCAAGGGATAATAAGGTGTGGAGCTAAAAGTGCAGGTCCTGAAACCAAGCTGCCCAATTTCAAACTCCCCCTTCAAACATGAACATACTAGATAGGGGAATTTGGCCAAGTCACTTAACCCTTTTGTACCTCTGTTTCCTTATCTGTAAAATGGGGGTGTTTACCTCATAGGGTTGTAGTGAGCATACATTTTAAGCATAAAACATATCCTCAGAATACTTTTCTTTCCTAGGTAGTCTTCCATTTCTGTCACTTTTTATTCATATGCTTATTATACTTACAGAAGTCTCCAGAAAAGAAAACGGGGGGATTGAGAAAAATGAACAAAATAGCAGAATCTCAGCTTACTTAGGAGAGAAAATTATGCTGTGTTTTGTTCTCATAAAAATGAAATGATTAACTAAGTGCCTACTGTGTGCCCAGCCGTGTTCTGGGTGATGGGGAAGCAGCGAGCACCCCAGCCTTCCTGGAGCAGAGTAGTTAGGGGAGAATGTGGGTTAGGTGTGCAGGCATCCCAGTATTGAACCCTGGAAGAAGACAGACCTACTCACCTGGTCACTGGCAGAGGTCACCATAGACTTTTTGGCTGAGGAGGGTGTTTTTGTATTTGTTTTGTTTTGCCTGAAAAACGTGCTTTCTGAGAGTTGTTGGGCTTCTAAGAAAAGGGACTGAGGCTCTACACCTGGTTCTTTTTCTAAATTTACTAATCATCTAGTCACTCTGCCACCTTAGATGTGAGTAGGAGATTGGACAGCAGGTCCAGTTCCTTAGGAAAACAATATCCCTTTTCTGGCCCTCAAAGAAGTGAGGAAGAAGCACTTTCTGTACCACCCTGCCCATTCCCCAGCTTTGCCCCAAGTTCCAATTTAGTGTGACATACACGACTGTTTTCATTCAGCCTCTTCTGATACTGAATTATTTCAGAACTACGTCTAGCTGTGCTTCCCAGAATATTCTTTCACACACTACACTTGATAAAAACCCTGATAGTCCTTTAATTCCTTATGTAGGGCCCATCTTCTCTGACATCCTTTGGTGTACTTGACTGCTTCTTCCACCGTGAACTTACTCTTACCCTTTCTGTCCCTATGCTGTAGCACCTGTCACAGCAGATTCCCACCTAAGTCATCCTTAGTAAATGGTGAGCTTTCTTTTTTGGCAGCAAGTATTACTTTTGTATAATTTTTCACTAGCATAGTGATAATTAAATATTAATCACTCCAAACACTCCACAAATCAATAAATATCAAATTCTTGTTTAAGAATTCCAACTCTGTCACTGAAAACACTAAGATGCTAGAATTGAGTAAAATGTGGGGGGGAAAGAGAAGATAATGGAATTTTGAAGTTATGTTTTTGTTGTTTCATAAAAGATATTTCAAAATATTTTAAAATTTCCTTTTGGTTTAAATTTATAGAATGGTCATGGGTTTTAGTGATTAGTTTAAGCATGTTGGAGAAATTTAAGCAATTTCTTTCTCTTTACCTACCCCAGTGAAGTACCTCCTGTGTATCTTAACTTGAACTATGGAATACTATTGATACAACTCTAAAATTACTGATACAACCTTTCAAAAGTTAAATGGGATATTTGCTATCTCATATAACGTAACTCTTTTAGTAGTTCTTTTTTAGGAGTAATTTTCTTTGACTTTTTTTTGTAATTCATAAGTAAAGAAGCCTTGAACAAATAGTAACAATAAATTTCTATTTTATTTTAGCAAAAGCACCTGGAAATTGAAAGAACTACTAAATGGTTGAAAATGCTAAAAGGATGGGAAAAATACAAGAACACTGAAAAGGTAATAAAAAATAATGCTACTTCTTAATGAAACTATACAAGTTTCATGTGGGTTTTCTCAGTAAAAATTTCTCTTTAATTATCACAGTATTACATTCATATTCTTTAAAAGAATTTTTTAGTTTAATTTAGTGGAATCCCTCAAATTAGGAGTCTTTCTGGTATCACAGAATACCCAATTCAGATTGGTTTCAACAATTCAGAGAATGTATTGGGTAGTCCAGAGGTCGGCTGGGTGTGGAGTGATTGCATCCAGCTGCACGGTTATGTTGCTGTGACGGTTTCTCTCTGCCCCTCTTCTGCCTTCTGCAGTGTCAGCTTCATCTCGAGGCTGGCTTCCCTTTGGGATCACACTTACTGCAGTAGTTTCAGGCTTCATATTCACATGCCACACTGCTCAGAAAGAGAGGACTGGCTTCTGAAATCTTTCTCAGAAACAGGAGCAATCTCTTTTTCCAGAAGTTTCTAGCAACCTCTCCTTAAATCTCTTTGTTGTGTATTGAGTTTGTGCTCAGTTTTAAACCAATTAAAAAATACATATCTATTAATAGCATCAGAAGAGTCTTTAAATATTGGTTAACTGTGAAGTTTATGATGGTGAAAATTTCTAAAATTCTAATTTTGCCTGAAACATCAGATGTTATCAGTGGCACTAAATACTATCGGATATTTTCCTGAACATGACAGACTTCATTTATTTTTGAAAACATGTTGAATACCCAAATATGAATAACCATAGTTCACAGGCGGCAAACACAAGGCCCACAGGCCGAATCCAGCCCGGCACCTTGTTTGTACCTGGTGGCAGCGTGAGCTCTCGCTTAACTGTTACGGAGTAGTTCCATTTATACAGTCCTAAATTACATTCAGCCCTTTGAAGGCAACCACAAGGCTGATGTGGCCCCCAGCGAAAATGAGTTTGACACCCCTGCCCTAGTTGTTTAGCCCTTCTTTCAAGTAATAAGATGTTCCATGAAGGAAACAGTTTATTTAGATCATGATTCAAACAGTTTTATTAGTGCTTTTTTCTTGAGGCCACCATTGTACTTGGATTACAGTGAAGTGCTCTGTGAGTGCTTCCCATGTCATCACTCAGAATATTGATAAGATATGCATGCAAGAGTTGAGATTTCATAAAATTTGTAATTTCTACTGCTTCATCTCAAGCAAAACTGACTTGTTTTTAACTCTGAGTGGAGAATGCAGTGACCACTGGCATATGCTGCTACCGCCGTGATTTGTGTCACGGTATCAGGTTTACAACCGCCACTTTTCTGCGCTCAGTACAAAAGTCAACAGGGTAAAGAAGGCAACTAACATTTTAGTATCACTATGAGAACCGCTTTGACCTCATGGACCATACTCGCAGAATGGCGGACATCTAAGTGTTGGTTTCCTGATAGTAAAATGAAGATAGTCATACCCATTTCAGAGGGATGGAAGGTGAACGATTAATGTACATACAGCACTCAGCACACACCTTGCAGAGAGGAAGCATTCAGCAAATGTTAGCTACTGCTGTTAATTTTTTGAAGGAAGTTTAGACAATATATATATTTTTTAATGTAGGGAACATTAATGAAAAGTATGTTGGTCATTTGGGGGAAATAAAATTCTTTCATCAGGTGCCAAGTGATCCCCACATTGATGGAGAATTGTAATAGGATAGGGTGTGGCCTCTCTGGAGTACCTAGAAAGAAGATAACACAGGTATAAAATAAATTGTGCTAAAAATTGGGGGGAGTAATTTTTTAAGGAAAAAAACTCTTCCATAGTCCTACAGCAAACACAGCTGAGTTAACTAGTAGGATATCTTATTTCCTCACACTTTTTTTTATGTATTATTTTTCCTTTTTGCATAGATATAAATTGTTGTATGTCAGCATTTGCCAATAAGAATCCAGGGAGTGAAACCAGTTCCTAAGATTCTAATGAATATTACATAGAAGCAGAATTGCCTAATGGTTAGCAGAAGACTCCAGAGACAGACTATCCTAGGTTCAAATCCCAGCTCTGCCACTTTATTAGCTGTGTGACCTGGGGGAAGGTAGTTTACCTTTTTCTGACTTCGTTTGTTCATCTGTAAAATGGGGATAATAATAGCATCTATTTCTCAGAGTTGTTTTGAGCATTAAATGTTAATTCATGTAAAGCACATAGAGTAGTGCCTGACCCTTAGTGTGCAGTCAGTAAGTGTTGCTTATTACAGTGTGAGAAGAGGGCTGTCCAGCTAAATAAAGTGGGGAAATTCAGAGCTAAACATAGTTAAGCAATGTTTCTTTACTACACGGCTTTTGAGAGTCTTTAATATTGTTATTTGTGGTGGGAATTTTTAAGAGGGATCACAAATTGCATGGAACTTATTTAACCATGGATACATCTTTTTGCCCTGGGGTATCTCAATACAAATGTCACTTTTCTTTTTGAGCATCTTAAGTATCCTTATTTAAAATCTATTAGACTCTTATTTTATTTTTATCGGGAGTGAGTTGCTTGCTGATTTTATTATATGTGTGTTTTAGCATTAGGTTGGAAGTCAGGATGTTTTTAAGAGGAATCAGTTCATAGTAGTATGTTAGTTACAATGCCTTTGCTCTTGTTTAATATTTTGCTGTGTCTCTCAGATTGGCCTAAAGTTGACAACTGTACTTTACCTTCTGTCTTTGTGGAAAGATTGCTCAAGTGGTAACTACAGGATAAATTTTGGTGCATTGTATCTATGCTTTAACCTCACATTCAGTCTAATAAAATATTTGTAGTTATATGGCTTGATGTTCTTGTCTAGTATGCAAATATCTATGATAGTAGGTAAGCCTCTATAAAATGAACAATTCTACTAGGCTATTGTTCTGTACAGCAATTCTGACTAATTTAGTTCCCAGTTAGAGAGATTTTAACAGAACTATTTCTTTGATGTATAATTTTAAAGCACTTTCCCACAACCATAATGCTGGAATTATTGGATGACATATATGGTCCAATTTGGTGTGAAACAGAATGCACCTTCTAAGGGAATCGCTGCTTTCAAATTATACCTAGTTTTAAATTGCATTGAAGTAAAAAAATAGCATATATTTTTCTTCTCTTCAAAGAGGAACAAGTATAAGTTTTCTCTCCACAGACCCATGTAGCAGTAGTACAAAGAAATTTACAGAAATATCTTGAAATAAAAATGTAGTCCTCATGGAGAATATTTGGTATTTTAGGATACAGGCTTTGATGAAAACATTTCCATTAAGGCCGATTGTGTTGCCTGTGTGTTCTCACAACAACTGCCCCCTATGTACAATAGTGTATATTTTTCAAATGTCGTCTATGAAATGAAGTTATCTCTGTTAAGTGGAGGTGATTTTGAGGTGATTTTGAAAGATGACAGGCTTTCTTTAGGAAAATAAATCACTTGCTTTTTTTTTTGTACCACATTAAATTTGCAATTAATGGTGGAGAGTGTTTAGTACATGAGAAGAAATGTTACAAGGAGCAGAGTCTAGTTTACACAAAGCCTTTCTGTATATATGCTTCCACTTAGAGCTGTTGTATACATTAAACTTCTAAGATTTTAGTCACTGTCTGCTGAAATTTTAAATTTGAGGCATATTATGTTTATACCAAAAGAACAAAACTGATGTTGTGTAATTATCTAATTAAATCAATTTCATGATACTCACTGTTTCACAGTAAAAGTTGCTCTATAGTGTCACTCATTTTAAACTACTAATAATCAAAGTTTCTCAAACCACATCATGTCTGACACACTAAAACTTTAGTTTCTAAAAATCTAAGTAGTATAGTAGTAGAAATTGAAGCTCTGCTTATTCATAGTTCACCAAAATTTCAGTTATTAGAACTAAGATCTTATTTTCTCAGTCATTTATTAGAACGTACATCTTATTTTCTTAGCCATTCTATTTAAATATCTTATTTTGATCATAAAGGTAATTATGCACCTATCCTTACCTTATTCCTTAAGGTTTCTGCTGTAATTTGTCTAATCATTTCCACCTCTGCTTTTAAGTTTCCAAGTTTTATTAGGCAAATTTTGTAATGACCTTAGAAGTTTTGTGTGTTATTTTGAATAATTAGCCTTGAGGAAAAAGATGTAATTACTAGATAGAGAAGTATATTGAGTCTTAAGATTCTTAGAGCATTAGAAGTGTATTTTCAAGGAACCAACGAGTTGATAGTACTGGTGTTTTATGGCTAATTTCATACAAAAGTAATGATTTTCCTTCTTGATGGAAATGTATCACTATTTTTGTTGGATCAGATAGGGTCAATGTCTTTAAGGAAAGGACAAAGGTGTTCCTGAAGAAATTATTAAGAATTGAACAGAGAAGTGGGAAGGAGGAGTGTGTGGGAGTTGGGGAGAGTGCAGGGAGGGGTGGGGTAGAAATTAATTTAGATTATGAGTTTGCTGTGTTCTAGAGAGCCCCAGAGAGAACGTGAGAGAGTGGCGGGAAAGAGATTAGGGTGAACAGCACTTGCTACACTCTATGAAGATACTTTTGGCACATGGCAACCTTTTTATTATTTGGAGCCTTTTAGATATATGGATCAAAAGGAAGAGAGTGTATACTAGTTAATTATATCAACAGGGAATGTTCACCTTAAAAAAAGCAATGATTATGCTTTCATGCCACTTAGGGAATACCTTTTTAATGAATGGTATCAAAATACTAATGTACTAGACATACTTAACATTTTATTGTTTATTTTCTTACTTTCTGTGTATATGTCTCCCTGTTAAGATCTGAAATGTAGAGATGATAGGATCCAAATGTGCCATGTTAAAATGTGTCATTAATTATCATGGATACTTTGAAAATAAAAGACTAACAAATATTAGTTAATTTGATTTAAGGGAGCAGTCTAAACTTTTATCAGTTTATAACTTCAGTTTGTTTCTTTTCATAAGTTTCATAGGAGAATTTACAAGGGGATCCCACTGCAGCTCCGAGGTGAAGTCTGGGCTCTGCTTCTTGAGATCCCTAAAATGAAAGAGGAAACGAGGGACCTTTATAGTGTGAGTATCTGAAGCCAATGTGTTATTTTGAAATGCAAAAGTAAAATCCATTTCTTTTAGCATTCAGGGTGATGAGAGATATTCATATAACCATTTAAAATTATATTAAAATGTTATTACATTGGGTTTATAGGCCTATTATCTGTTTTCTTGATTGCTTGCTTTACTGAAGTCTCCTTTTTAAATTTCAAACAAGTACTTCAGTGAAAATGTTATTTTCTGTATCAATCAGTAAGTATTAAGTGCTTTTCAAATACTTGAAATGATCAATCAATGTTGAGTCATACTCATAAGAAAAATTGACTAAGACCTGATTGTAGCTGCTTGTTTGCAATGTGGTATTAATAAAGAGATTTACAGGGTCACTTTTAGAGTCACAGAAGAATAATAGCAGAATTCAGTTTACCCAGCAAGTGCCTGGATATTATTGACTGTTTTCTTCTAGACATGGGAAAGAAGAATTTTTCCTGAAGATTATTAGGGTATCTCTAGGTTTTATTATTTATTAATACAAAGCTAAGCTGTATTCAGTAATCAGTAATGCATTCCTCAAATTACCTCATGCATTAAATTTACTTCTTTGTCAGCTATATTACTTTGAAACCTAAATTTTATATCAATCTTTAAAAGGGGTAAGACACTTATGTCTGAGAATCAGTTTGAAATATGTTACTCAGGAAATGTATGGAAGTAGAATAAATTAGAACAGATGGAACAGAGAAAAATTATTTAAACCCAACTTCTCAGTTATAAAAGGGGTTTTGGAATTCTCTTTTGATATTTTCATTGTAATATATGTAAAATTTCATCAAGATGAAGGTAATAAATACTCATTAATTTAAAGAATTACTCATTTTGTATAACTAATAGATTTTCAAAATTAGCTGATTGGACCCTACACATACTATACGTTTATTTTCATGGATTTAGAGTTTCAAATTATTTTAGACTGTTGATTAAATGTTTGGTTTTAGTCATAGTTGGACCACCAGTGTTGAAAATGATGCCTGAGAGAACATATAAAATTTAACCTAGCACCTCCTAAGTGTGCCCAGCCTGTGGTCTGTGCTCAGTAAATATTAGCATGCTGTGTGCATTTCCTAGGGCCGACAAAGTACCACAGACTGAGTGGCTTAAAATACTGGAAATTTATTCTCTCACAATTGTGGGAGATAACAGCCTGAAATCAAGGTGTCAGTGGGACCCTACTCTGTCCCAAGGTTCTAGGGAAGAACCCTTCCTTGACGCTTCCTAGACTCTGGCTGTTGCCAGCAGTCCTTGGTGCGCCTGACTTGTTTCTGCATCGCTCTAATTTCTGCCTTCACTTTCACGTGGCTTCTTCCCTGTATGTGTCTCTGTGTCTGTCCTTATAAGGACACCTGTCCGTGGATTTAGGGCCAATCCTAATCCAGTGTGATCTCATCTTAATTTTATTATATCTGCAAAGACCCCATTTCCAAACCAGGTCATAGTCATAGTTTCTAGGTAAACAAGAATTTTAGAGAGATTGTTCAACCCAGTATATGTGCTGATATTAGAACTATGGTTTTCCATTATATATATTAGTCCTTTTATACATAGAATAAGATTTTTTCCAGTGACTGGTTAATATGAGAGAACCATTGAATAAAAACCAATCATACAATAACAACAATAAGAGAAATGGATTGCTCACCAAGACTTTCAAGCTATCATTTTCAACACTATCATAAACATTATTTTTACTCTTTGAGTTTCCCCCAGCATCATTATTCAGTGACTTGCTCACCAAAACTTTCAAGCTTATAATTTTCAACACTATTATAAACATTTTTTTTTACTGAATTTCCCCAGCATCATTATTTAACCAAGACTTCCTTTCTTGATCAGTCTTTCTTCTTCTCCCTTTGTAAAAGTCATGTAAATTGTTCTATTCAAGTTGGAAATTTAGTAGAAATAAATTTTCTACTAAACCTACTTTTCTTAACCTTCTAAAGTTTTTCTCAGATTGTCAAATTGTCCTGGCTCCCGACCTGGTGTTCTCATCTGTCCTCCTATTCTTTTAATTGTGTCTCATCATGAGTGATGCTGTATCCTGCAGATGGGAGAGGTTCAGCCCGTAGAGGTCAGCACATCATCTGCAGTCTTAGTGGGGCTTAATAATCTTATAGGCCAAACTCACAGTGCCGATTTTTCATTTAAATGCTTCCACAGTACTTCTGCCCTCAGTTTTATAGGTTCATTATTTCCTATTTCTTTTAAATAAGATGTTTATTTTTATATTATTGTGACACTCATGAATCTCAACCCACCCAGTCTCAGAGATAACTGGAGAAGCTGCTAACCTCTTTTCATTAAGATAAGAAATATGCTTGATTTCCTGTGCTCTGCACATTAACATGTGAACAGTCTAGGGCAAAAACAATCTTTCTGACCATTTTATTTTCTGACTCAGCTGGGCTTTGTTTCTATCATGAAGTTATTTTTTTTTATGTTGTATTTTCTCGTCTTCTAGAGAAGCTGATATTATAGATGCGTTTAAGTGTTTTTCTTCCTTTCAACTAAATTTTATTTTAAATTCTATTTTATCATGTATTAAACATTTTCTTTCTGTTTTTTGACATCTTATCTTTTACCAAGAGGCCTATGAGCAACAATTGAACCTTTTTTACTTACCCATTACCTTTTTCTCCCAGATATTTAAAGAACAAATATATAAAGATTATTATTTTTAAAGTTAAATTTTTGTGATGTATTCTGGACCAACTTATATAAGAAGTAGCATACAATAACATTTAAGTGGTTGTATGATTCCAGTATAGTACTATAAATATCCTCTTCTGTCTTTGGAACTCTGAAGTGTACCGTGGTTGCTTTTTCTGTTTTAAAAAGTTACAGAAGCTGCTTTTCTCTGAGCTCTACCTCAGAACACAAAACTACACATAGAAAACACTTAACATAAACACATATCCAAGATAGCCCTCATCTTTTCACCATTAGCTTAAGTCAGGAATTGACCATTATGTTTTTATATATATTTTTGGAATTGATTTTAGCAGAAATATGTATTACCAGCACATGGTAGATGGGTCAATATAACATATGTTATATAGACATTAATTATACTTAAGCGTGGGAAAGTATAAATTATATAAATTTTAATATCCCATCTGGTTAAACATGGGTGATTAAACATACCCATTTAGTGCCCCTAAATTGTGAAATGCCACTAAATTAACAGCAGAGAGTTTTTTAAAAGGTAAACCTCAAGGAAGAGAAAATAGGAGAAGAAATTAAGAGCTGCCAATTTTTAGAAACCAGAATTCAGACAAATACTTACTAATCTTAGCAAACATGATAAAACTAATCGTAGGCTAGCAATGAGAATTTGGAGAAGCACCTGATTTTTATCTCCAAATCTCCAAAAGCCTTGGTAATTGCCAGTTCCAGGTACCTTTGGAGTGGAAGTGAACAAGTCTGTTGCAGAAGCAGTGAGATCCCCTCAGTCCCTCCCCACCCTGGCAAGAGACTGAAGGTGTGCCTTTTGGAGAGGGTAAAACAGAGGGCCTCTGGGCAGGAGAGAGCATGGACACTGTCCAGGGTGGGGCTGCTGTAATGAAAGCATAGAAGAATTGAATAACCTGAATTTGGGGCATTGTAGCCTTTCCCTCTACTCCGCTCTCAGAACACGGGCAGCTGGGGCCTGTCTTTTTGACAAGAGAGCAGAAGAGCCTTCTCTGGAGAATCTGACCAGCCTAAGAAAATAAACCCAAGTGAAACTGCCCAGCCTGTGAAGACACAGTTGGGAATCCCCACCTCTGCACTCAGAGTTTCTACCAGCTTTTAGTCTCCTACTTTTAAATAGAAGCAGACAACGAAGTGTCACTGTTCATTTGAGGAAAATGACCTAATGTGAAAGACAAATGAGAATGAATGGAAAAAAGCAACTTGTGAGAAACAGACTAGAGCTCAAGAAGAAAACAAAAAACCTATCACTAATATCTTCAGAGAGATAAAGGTAGACATTGCATCCATAAAACAAGTATAGAATACTATAAAAAGGAACATTTGAGAAAAACAAAGAGCTTATGAATATAAAAATAATAGAAATGAAAGATCCTAGAGGAGGGTTGAAAATAACAGTTTTCCCAGAAAGTAGATTATAAAGTCAAAGAGATGGAAAATAATAGAGAAAATATAAAAAAATTAAATGACAGCCCAGGATATCCCACACTGTAATAATAAGAGTTCCGGAAAGAGAAAATGGGAATGTGGGAGGGGAGGCTGGAGAAATCAACAAACGAATTACGAAAATTTCTCAGAACTGAGAGATGTATGAGGTCTTAAGATTGAAAAGATCCATCAAGTGTCCAACCCTGTGGATGAAAATAGATCCAAACCAAGCAGAAATGTGAAGTTTCAGACATGGAGAAAGAAACTCCTATAAGCTTCTAGAGAGAAAAAGCAGACTTCCTGTAAAGAAGCAAGAATTAGAATGCAAACACTGGAAATTGGAAGACAGTGAAGGTAGTGCCTTTTGAGCAGAACCATTTTCCAACTCAGAAATCAAAATAGCCAAATAGTTAAGAAAGAATGTAGCTATCAGGTATTCAAAGTTTCAAAAATGTATCTTCCATACACTCTTTCAGAGGAGCTACTAGAGGATATGTTCCTCAGAACAAGGGAATAAACCAGGAAAGATGTGAAATTCAGGAAACAGGAGACCCAAGCAAAGGTTGGCCTGGCTGAGGGTGAAGGTAGACCCCAAGACACCAGCTGTTTGACCACCCAAACCAGAACAGGTCAGAAAGCTCTGGGAGCTATGTCTGCCTGAAGTTGAAATGGAGAGAATACCCCTTCAATTTGAACATCTCCAGAGGACATTTATGCAACGTAAAGACTGAATTAACAACTACATAGAAAACAAGCAAATCAAGAAATAATGCAATGATCAGCTCCACAGAAGACAAGAATATTGTGTTGGAAAGAAAAAAAAATCATAGTGGACTGTGTGACTCAGCTGTGAAGAGCTTTTACATAGTCCTAGCAATGCAAACTCCAAAAAGTTCTCTATCCAAAATTGAAATCTACCTCTATTGATGAGTATTAGAAAAAAGAGGTGATGGGAAAAGGGAGGAAACAGGAGTAGGATAGACACAGCGTGAGTGGGAGAGAAGCTTTTCATTGTGTGCCTTTTTATGTTGTTTTCACCTTTGAACCATGGGAATGATTTTCCTAAACCAAAATTTCTTTTAAATGAGAATTATTGTACTATTTTTCATAGATTTTTCAACAGCTGACTTCCATAAAAATGTACTTTCTTCCCCTTTTTTCTCTTCAGAAATTAAAGCACAGAGCACGTGGTTGTTCTCCTGATATCAGACAAATAGACCTTGATGTCAACCGCACATTTAGGGACCATATTATGTTTAGAGACAGATACGGTGTTAAGTAAGTAAAGTTTAATATTATGCAATGTAAATAACATTTATAAATAGTCTCTATCAAATCTTTATTAACTTAAAATGTGAGTGTTGAGTGTCTCATAAACACTAATCTTCATTCAGGTCATTTGCAGATCATTTGGTTCGTGTTGTATGAAACTTAGGTTCACATTTAACTTAACATTTAAAATTTTTGACATAGTTGGTGCTTAAAATTGGTAAAAAATCATTTCATGATTTGTGAGTTCTTAAAAATATGGTAGGTACTTTATTAAAAGTCTTAGAAAAGAAATGAGAGATTGCGTTGCTTTTCAAAAACTGTGTCAATGATAAATAACATCCCTATAACCTCGATTCCATCCATGGATGAAACAAAAAAAAGTGGGGAATGAATGAATGCAATGACTATGACAATTATGAATGAAAGGTATAGTTTTGCTGACCAGTGCATTGGTTAGGGTTCAACCAGAGAAACAGAAACCAGTGAGAGATATATAATAAAGAGAATCATTGTGAGGAATTGGCTTACACAATGGAGGGGGCTGACTAGGCAATCCGGGGTCCACAGAGCAGGCCGGCAGGAAGGGCAGGCCGGGCCTCCTGGGTATGAGCTGAAGCTGCTGGCCTTGGGGGGAACTTCTTCATGGAAGCCACTGATCTGCTCTTGCAGCCTTTTAACTGATCAAATCAGGCCCACCCAGATTATCTAGGATGATCTCTCTTATTTAAAGTCAACTGGTTATGGATTTTTAATCACGTGTACAAAACATCTCCTTTATAGCAACACCTAGATTAGTGTTGGAGTAACTGGGTATTGTAACTGAGCCAGGTTGACAAAGTTGACCATCACAGTCAACCCTTGTCAATTTAATTTCCAAATAAAGTCAGTAACAAAGTTATACTTTGGCCTAACTGTTCTGCTTATGACTGATTATGTTAACCCTTTCTGCACAACAGGGTGTATGTTCACTGTTCTGCTTTGATATTCTGTAAGCTAATTACTGTGCTCTAAAGTTAACTATTGTTAAAAGATCTCATATAAGATGATTAGGGAAAAGAGAAGGGAGAAAACAAAATATTTTCAACATATATGCAAACATATATCAAAATATGGAAGTACTCATTTATAGTCATCATTTCTGCACCTGGGCATGTGGTCATAGCTGGTTTGTAACTCTTTCTGCTCCTCACTGCATATTTCCTTTGCCCTCAGCAAGTACCTCCGCTGATTGTGATTTGTACCTGGTGGGGGTGACCTAAACCTCTATTCTTAAAAGGATCTGGACCATTAGCAATCCAGCCTGAATTGGATTGTTATAGTTTTCTATTGACTTTAATCACAGGTTTTGGTAATGCTAAGAGATACCCTAAATGTTTTCCTGTATTTTAGACATACACTTCTTTGCATCCATAATCTAGTAGCAACTCAGTTCCCCCTTAATAGTCAGTATCAATCACCCTAGCCAATACAGTCGCGCCCTTCTTTCCTGTTAATTCAGAGGCATGAGGAGCCCAAGTGTCTGGGTAGCAATGTAAACTTCCAGTTCAGGGGAATCATTGTTGTGTCTCCTTGTGGAAGCCTTCCTCTCTTTGAAACTAATATCTCCTGACTGCCAGAGAGCCTCAGGTTGATGGGAAGGGAAACATTTTGCTAGTGGAATAGCAGAAATAGTAGTGGTGGAGCCCTTCCCATTTCCACCCCTTCGGTATTGGACCCCTGACTGCTGGCTGTGGGTGAGACAGCACGCTGGATCTGAGGCTGATTTAGAGCATATTCAGCCTCCTGGAGAAGGTTGCCCCAGCCATACGGGTATTACACATAGCTCCCATGGTTCTGTCAAACCAGTTGCTTCAACAAAAGAAGGCAACACATTTAAGAAACTGTGAAGCCTTTTGTGTTTTTTGGTCTAAATTCTTTCTACAAGATGAATGTTATCGAACCTCAAATTTATACCATATAGAATATTGTTAAAATTTGAGCGTGGTATCATTTCTTTATTATAATAGTAACTTTATCTGGATTATCTACTTATTTTCAGTCAACCTGTTTTTTAAGTTTATAATTTTTAAAATGTGTGAAATAACTAAGCTGTGTTCAATATGAATTTTCTTTTCTCTAGGCAACAATCCCTGTTCCATGTTCTTGCTGCATATTCTATTTATAACACGGTAAGTTGGAGCATGCCTGCCCCAAGCTTTTTGAGGTGTTTTCTGAGGAACGGGAGGAAGCTTTCAGCACTCCCTTCCTCACAAGGCCCTTTTGGGCTGAGTTTCTTCATCTGGGGACTAGATGGTCTCCATGTTCTTTGAGCTCTGTGGATTTTTTACAGTAACTCTGGGTCGTAGAGCAAAGCTGATTTAGAAGTGGGGAAAACCACAGCAAGTCAGTGAATCTTACTGTTTCCCTCTTTCTCCAGACTGTTTTATTATTCTGATGTTGTTTGTTTTGTTTTTATTTTATGGAAATAGGACTGGGAATGAGCAGGGCTAGAAGGATAGGAAGTTGGTAGTTAGATTAACTTCTGCTTTGCTTTTTATCCATTCAGAGAGGTTCAGCTAGGCTACTACTTGTGCCTGCTTGCTATTCCCAAGAGCAGACTAAGACTAACCTTTCTGGAACATGTTTTTCTTTAGATATTTATCATTCCTGTGGAGGGTGGGGATTAGATGATAATTTGGGGAAAGATCAACTAGGATTGAATGTAATTTGGATGTTAAATAAAATGCTTGTTGACTAGGTTTCAACCTTGAACTAGGGAGGACAACCTTGAACCTTGAGATATGTAACTTCTATTATAATGAAAAGCTTTAAGTTACAAGAGACAGAAATTCTCCAACTAGGGCAAGTTAAAAATGAGCATACTAAAGTGACTTCTCATAGAAGCAATAGTTGGGCCTCATGGGAGTTGGAGCTGAAAAGTGAGAAGCCTTCAGTGAGAAAGAGCTACACTTTTTATCTCTTCCACTTGGGCCACATGCTGATTCTGTAAACTGTTTATTCCAATATTTCTCTAGATTGCTTTCTTTGCCTACTTAGCAATTTTTCCGTGGCTAAAAGTGCACCCATAGACTCACCGTGACCACTCTATTCAAGTACACATCACTATCTGATTCCAGTCTCTGGGGCTTTATTCCGATTTCCTAGAAAGAGTTTGTGATTAGCCAGTACAGCCAATTAATTGTTCCCCTGGGGTGAGGTGTCCCCTTCTGCTCCGTCAGTTCTGGTTCACGTGCCACCGACATGAATGCCTAAGGCCACATTATAAGCAGGGAACATGGGGAGAATGGGCAGTTCTCAGGGGCATAGGTTAGATGTGTGTCTGCAAATGCGTATATATAATGGTCCAGAAATCTAGAGAAGGCCAGACCATGAATTGGCACTTGTAGGAGGAGAAAGATTTGCCAACATCTGAGGAAAGAGGAGGGATACTGAGCTGAGAAGCATACATAAAAAAGAAAGAAACCTGTAAGTGCTCTTCATAGAGGGTATGACATTTGAACAGGGGGCAATAAAAATACATTTAGGTTTAGATTTGTTCACACCTGTATATTTATTCTTGAACACAATTTTATTCCTTTATAGAATGTGGCTCAATGCTATGAAGATTTTAATATGTTTCTGTAGAGTTGCTCATTCAATAATCTATTTAGGCATTTCCTGATTATAAGCCAGGTTTTTTTTATATGTGCATATGCATATAATTTGATCCTAACGCCCCTGGTTTCTGTGTTCTCATCTACTCTTCAGGAAGTTGGCTACTGTCAGGGGATGAGCCAGATCACAGCTTTACTCCTTATGTATATGAATGAAGAGGATGCCTTCTGGGCCCTGGTCAAACTCTTCTCGGGCCCTAAGCATGCCATGCACGGTAAGAAAGCCCCACAGTTTATCATAAACAATAAGCAGAAGAGGGAGAAAAAAGTCAAACTGTAGAAGATGCTTGGTAGAGTTAAGTACAAAAACTGACTGTCTAGGGGCTTGTTCTGTTAATCACTGTTTGTTACAAATTTTTAATTTCAATCTCCTTTATTGAACTCTAATGAATTTTTCTGTTCACATTTATATTCCTTTGTGTTTACCCCAGAGTATATTGTTGGCATTTAAAATTTATTTTCTTACTTGCCCCTATAATCAGAAGAGACTAATTTAGGTTTGGAGCAATTTTAGGAAAAGCTGTATTATTGGGAGAAAAAAAGAGATGCCTTTTGATTAAAACTTTTAGACAGTTATGCAATTATCACTTCAGTAAACTGTTTATTATTGATTGGATATTGTTATATGTAACTCTTTGTCAAAGAATATTCATTGAAAAATGATGCTCAAGGTATTTAAAGAAAAGGTACATAATAAAGTACTTTGGTATTACAAGTGTGTGTTATAGTTCTTTCAGCCATAAAATAGATTCCATTTTACATAAAAGGCTGATAACACATTCTGGGCACTTTTTTGGTTTTCAAGTTAGATTGATTTTAATAACCATGTCCTTCTACTTGCCAAGCGTATGCAATAAACTTGTTTAAGACTTTGGATTACAACTTGTCTTGGAAATTAAAGTGACATTTGTCCATATAATGCAAAATTATTCTCCCGATGCCATCTATGTGATAATACCAAACTACGACCAAAATCTAACACTACTCACTGTAAGAATGGGTCATGTAAGCTCTGTGAATATTTAAACTTTATGTTGTGGGGAACCTGCAACATGTGGAAAACAATGTTTTTACATTTTAAAATCATGACTTTCCATAGTTTATAGCTATTAAATCTTACATTCTTTCCTTGGGTTTTTTCTTGGGGGGGGGGTGTATTTTGTATGAGCATGGTCTGTGTGTGCAAAAATGTGCATGCATGTGTGTTAGCATTTGGCTGTCTCCCTCAGTGTTCCTTGTGAATTTTTTAAATAAATACTATCTTCATGATAACTGTTTCTGGACACTTTGCACCTTACTAATAGACTCCAAAAGTATGACGTTACAGTGAATTGCCATCCAGTAGACAGTCTCATTTAAAAAGCATCTTGAAGAAAAATAACTCTGCCTTATATCAATTTTTATTTTGCTTTACCATGGGATGATATTGCTGATATATGTTTAAGTACATGGACTATTGTAATTTAAGTACATGTAATTATGTAGAAGACTGCCCAATTTCAGAAAAGTCATTCTTTTGTATTTCATATATGAAAGTTTCACATATAAATGTATACAATAAAGTGAGGGCTGAAGAAAATGAGATTTAAAATATCAAGTCTGGGATGTCACTGAAAAGTACAGAAAGATTAGGTGTCTTAGCTAGTATTTATTATGACACACATTGCCTTTTTTTAAAATCAGACTTCTTAAAATGCTTCCAGTTCCCATTACTATCAAATTGACCATGAAGGTGGCACATACAGAGATGTGGATTTTTTTATGAAATCATTTCACTGGAAAATACTACTAAGGGAGGAATAGAATCTCTATCTGTGCAAATTTTTGCACACACCTTAGAAAACTGAGAAGTAGTTAAGAAATAACCCTTCCCCAAAGATTATAAAGCAGTGTTTCCCAATAGTATGTGAGAAACATAGTTTCACTTTTAGGAAACAGATGTATTTTTTGGTGTGGGGGGTAGGTCTCCAAGATCAAATAAGTCTAGAAAACTTACTTGTTAAGCAAAGTTATAAAGTTAAACAAAGAAAAATGTTTCTTTATACAACAACTTAGAAACCTTAAGAAGCTCATATGCACCATGAATAACATAGAGCATTTCCCCTGGATTATTTTTCTTAAACATAGAACATCTATTAACATCTTTCAAAGTTATATAGAATCCAGGTTGTTAAATACAAATATGGAAAAACTATAAATCCATTAAGTATATATCCTTTTTAATGGATTGTGTAGAATGTCTAAAAGGAAACATGTGAATAAAAATAGATATAAAGTTCCATGAATTAAATACACAAAATTAATACTGAATTACTATTCACTGAATTATAATTAGTCATAGCCTAGAAATCTTATACATTATATTGTATAATCAGTTGGGTAAAATACCATTTCTGATGTAACACTGATCACATAGTGCCAGTATATTTTAATTGCTGTTAAATATCACTTATAAAAGGATTAAAAAGAGATAAAAACTTTTAAAGCATGATATTAATGAAATTTTTAGAGTAAACCTGAAAAAAGTAATAAAATGTTTGTTATTTAATCTATTAACAGTAAAACAAAATGATAACAAATCAGTATATGACCTAATATTTTAAGAGAATAGGTAATCTTGATAAATGGCTTACTTCCATTTTTTTCCTTGGCTTCTTAGCTTTCCTTTCAATACAGAAACATTTCTGCTCTCTTTTATATTTTTATAAGATTATAGGCAATCTTTAGAAAACAAATATTAGACTACAGATTTTATTAACCAAAGCTCATACAGAATTTTTGGGGGTGTGGGGGGAGGAAAAGGATTTAGGTAACTCCTGGATTTATTTTTTGTTGTTGTTTTTGGCAGTTAAAAATGAAAGCAGTGTTGCATTTTAAAATAGGGATTTTTTATTGATCTTGTTTAAAAAAATATTTTTATGTTTGTATTCTAGGCTTTTTTGTCCATGGTTTTCCTAAGCTCTTGAGGTTTCAAGAACATCATGAAAAAATACTGAATAAATTTCTGTCCAAGCTTAAGCAACACTTGGTATGTAGACGTGACATTGACTTAAACCTGCCTACATCAAGAATAAAGCTAGAACCCTGGCTGGTGTGACTCAGTGGGTTGAGTGCCGGCCTGCAGACTGAAAGGTTGCTGGTTTGATTCCCAGTCAGGGCACATGCCCGGGTTGCAGAAGACAGGTCCCTGGTTGGGAGTGTGCAAGAGGCAACTGATCGATGTTTCTCACATCATTGTTTCTCTCCCTCTCTTCCTCTATCCTTTCCCCTCTCTTTAAAAATACGTGAACAAAATCTTAAAAAAAAAAAAAAAGAATAAAGCTAGAATAATTGAGTGCAGCCTTTGGTCCCAATTACTATATTGATTTTTAGTGTTTTCCATTTCATTTACTATGCAGTTGTTTAAAGGACATTGGATTTGTGAAATTTAATATTGATAAACTATCACAGCCCTAACTCGAACTTCTTTGATGCTGATATAGACTAACAAAATTATAAAGATATGTGATATTTCAGTAAATTTGAAGGTGTTTTAATTGCACAAAAGTATTTTAAGGATATACAAACTCATTCTTTGTGAACTATATATGTGCTCTATGGTACTAAAATATTTTTTAGTAAAGCAAAGATACTTCACTATAAACTGTATTAAAGAGAATCAAAATGTTATATTACAATCCTATCATAAAAAGGATTTGATTTTCAAAAGTAAAAATGAGAAGAAGAGGAAGTAAGAAGACGAAAAATAGAATTACTCCAGCAGCATGAAAAAAGATTTGTAATGAAGTGGGTTAATGTTTAGCTGTGATAGCTACTTCCTTCAGCCTCCCTAACTTTCAGTGTTACGTGTCATACTTTGCTGCAATCCAGAAATTATGAAGTCTTTGTTTTTTCAGGATTCTCAAGAGATCTACACAAGTTTTTATACAATGAAGTGGTTTTTTCAATGTTTCCTTGATCGTGTAAGTATTTATTTATGAAACCCAATCTTAAAATTATAACTACCACGCAAGGCAAACTATTAACCTTATTTCTGTTTTGTTTTCAATTATAGACTCCCTTTACTCTAAACCTCCGAATATGGGATATCTACATCTTTGAAGGAGAACGAGTTCTTACTGCTATGTCTTACACAATCTTAAAATTACACAAAAGTAAGAAGACATTTAACTATAAAGATTTCACAAAAATGTAGCCATGTTTTAACTCTAATGTGTCATTCCCCACTCAACTTCATTTTCTTTTAGTAATGAGTTTAAAAAATTCCTGAAAATCAGTGAAGAAATTATCTCCAGTTGGTAATTAATTTCACTGAATCTTATGACTAGAAGCTTACCTTATTGCAAAGGTCTTTGATTCTTTTTTTCTATATCAATTTTATTGTTTTTATTATTTTCATACTTAAACAGTAGACTGTAATGTGGTTTTACTAATAATATTAATCTTAAGTATTTGTTTCCACTGGGACCCCATTCATCCTTTTCATCATTCTGAATCTCAGCTTTGTAATAGGTAGAGAGAGAAACCAAAGAAACCAGGCACCTTAATTAAAAGGTCTAGAGAGGACATTTTCCATTACTATTTCCTTTATCCAGGAAAAACGCATCCATCTTCAAGGTGTAGAACAGAGATGGGGAACCTTCAGCTGATCTCTGCTTGACTGCATTGTGGCCTCTGGGGCAAGTACAGTCCATGGCTGTAGTTGCCTTAATGAAACAAGGCTTTAAAAACCCTGCAGTTGGCAATATTTCAAAGACTGTGTAAATTTGGTGTGCTGTGCCTTAGTTTAAAATCAAGAAGTGAGAGTTTTTCTTCATGAAATGAAGAGCCTTATCCATCTTAATATCTCAATTCAACCTTAAAAAATATGTGATTTTTTTTGTAATTACGCAGAGAATCACTGAAAGCTTTAGAACTGCACGTGCGCTTCTAATTCAGCCACACCACATAGTTTCATGTTCACTGCATTCTGCTTTCTTACGCTGTTCTCAAGTGATTCGTCTGTTCAGTCCCACAACTAAATTATGATCTAATTAAGTACTTGGGGTCATGTTTTGTAGTGTTTTACCCTGCTCTGTATGGTGCTGTTCTAAGTACACGTTAGGTACTTTAATATAAGATTGTTTGATTGCTTACCTGAAAAGCCTGGACTTCACAAGCTCCAGATAATCCAAACTTTAGACAGGAGTGAAAAACCCCTTTAAAATCATATCTGTATGATTCAATCGGAAAGAAAAGGATTCAGAAGTGTTGTGGTTCGCTCCTCCTACATCCAACCCCCTACTCCCCCAACGCACAGACCACAGCACCAAACAAAACAAGTGACAAAGAAATCAATCAATTTCTCTCAGTCTCTCACCCCCCCTTTCCTCTTTCTGGATTATGAACTGACCAAGATATAGAACAAAAGTAAATACCTTTTATTAAGATACATTCTTACTGCTTTAATGTTCCCTAAACATGAGGAGTATAAACATGATGTTCTATTTTTCCATAGCCCTCTTCTCCCAGTTAAAGTATGATTTACTTTATGAGTCTTGATTAATTTTGACAAGTAAAAAGTTTCTTCACCCTTTGTAAAGAATCTTTAAGCATAACAATTATTAATACTTTATATACTATTGTTTCATTAAGACTAAAGCTGTGTAAAAAAGTCTGCTGCTGTGTATGTTTTCTTAGGAAGAGAAAGCTCAAAGACTTACTGGACATTGCTTCACTGCCATATATAGTTTCAAAAACTGTGTCTGGGACCCTTAACCAATAGTTAGCTGAAGCTCCCAAGGTTTTCTCTTGGTTATTTCCTGATTGCCTTACCAATATTCAGAGACAGTGTTACAAGAGGTTCACCACATAGTGGTTTTAAATAGTGAAAAAAAGAAAAGAAGCGAAAAGGAAAGAAACAACATAAATGTCCAATATTAAAAAGTATAGTACATACATACAATGGACTCTTATAGTTCTTAATAATTATGATACAAAGTTATACTTGTTGAAATAAGAAATATCAGTGATATATGCATACATTATTGAGTGAGGAAAAAAACAAGGAGGTGAATATCATGGAAAATGTAATTTACTTTTTAAAATTAATGCACATGTACACACATCTTATAGGACATAGCTAGTGGGATCTTACCTGATTTTTATTTTATATTTTGTATTTGTACTTTGAATTTTTCCAATAAAATTAATTGCATAAGTAGAAATAAAAATAAAACTAGTAATGCAATTTTTTTTGAATTTCTGAAATAGTAGAAAATATAGACCTAAAAGTGCATTTGGAGCTCATGCCAATAAAACAGAAAGTGCTCTCATCATCATAGATAGTCTGTTCATTGTATCTAAAGGAGCTCTTGCTCTGGGTTAATATTAATGCCCGGGTATGGTTATTCTTAAACCATGAGAAGGTATTTAGTAGTAGTCACCTTCCTATCCCCTGCTGTATGAGTACCTGCTTTTCTCTGTGACTGCTTTAATATCAGAAAATATTTTTGTCATACTGAGTTTCAGTGATATTCACAATACCATATTTAATTTGTTTGTTGTGCCTCTTAAAAAAAAATACTGCACCAGAATAGCAGAATAGAATTCTTTCTCTACCTAAAGTAGCTGTTGACATAGCATTTTTATTTCTCTCATCCTTTCTTAGAACATTTAATGAAATTGTCTATGGAAGAACTTGTAGAATTTCTTCAGGAGACCTTGGCAAAGGACTTTTTTTTTGAAGATGACTTTGTGATAGAGCAACTTCAGATTTCTATGGCAGAACTAAAGCGGGCAAAACTAGACCTTCCAGAACCTGGTAAGAAATATCGAAACACTTTATCTAAATTATAATTAAAATTGAAAGATACAGCACAATTAACACGGGCCATTACTGTTTCAAAACATGAGCATTATACATGCTCGTGATGACATAATGTAAATCAGTTTTTTACCAGCTGTTCATGACTTGATTCTTATTTGAAGAAAAAGCAAATAAATGTATTAATCATGTCTGTCTCTCTTAATAGGATATCTTTACTATCACTACTTAAATTTAGAAAGCTTGTTTGACAAGTAATATTGTTCAACAGA
The DNA here is from genome assembly GCF_022682495.2 of Desmodus rotundus. Classification (NCBI taxonomy): domain Eukaryota; kingdom Metazoa; phylum Chordata; class Mammalia; order Chiroptera; family Phyllostomidae; genus Desmodus; species Desmodus rotundus. The sequence goes on from NC_071390.1 coordinate 109,541,518, forward strand.
AGTAACCGTGCAGCTTTAAACTAGCAAAAGAAGAAGCACTTTTTACTTTCATCATTCAATTTGTGAAACTATATGCATTAGCAGAGCAAGTAAGAGTCCCATTTTATAGAAGAGGAAACTGATACTAAGATGCTTAAATATGAAGCTGCAGAACGAGCAGATATCATTGTTGACACTGGAGTCCAACTTTTCTGACTACTAATCCAGGGCTCTTTGCAGTATATTGCAGTGTAGATAATATTCTTTATTTACTTATTTCAAAACATGTTCTAGTACCTCCTACTAGCTTTTCTGCTAAGTACTCTCCTGGGGATGAATTACTGAAAATAAAGACAAGTTTCTTGCTTTCAGGGTACAGAAGAGAGGGGATTTACTCAAAGATAAACATTGTGGAGGAGTAATAACAGCCAGATACAGGATACAGGGGAAGGATCAGGGGCAGGGTAGTAGAGGATGAGAAGGAAGAGAAAAGAAAATGTAGAAAGATCACAGTAGGAATAACTTTTAAGAGTTTTGACTAGATATTACTTCACAATGTATGATATATCCTGTACAAAAGGTATTCTGCCCCCCTTTTCTACCTTTGTTGCGTGGATGGGTGTGGGAAGGGTGTTGGGAAGTAGAAGACCATGAGTAAGAGAAGAAAAGTAAATGAGGTCAGTTATGAATACCCTCAGGTGCAGTTGGATTTAGCATTTCTAGTCAGTGTGGCCCATACTTTGATGTCTTGGATGTGTGTGTACAGAACAACCAGAAATACATTACTGAAAAACATCTTTCCCCCTTTGGTAAAAACCTGGATGTTCTGCTTTCAGTTATAAATTGCAAGAGGTCTAATCATTAGTGTTTCTCTGAAGTTTGTTTTGGGTCATAAGGGTGCCCTCGAAACCAAAACATTACAGCAGTAACCGAATGTGGGCATTGGCCCTCTGAACCCATCACCTTTCCTAAGTGAGGTCAACCCTCTCTCATTCAGTGTAATAATGTCTGTTTTCTGCTATTTCTTTCCTGGAGCAGGGAATGCATTGGAACACAATTACTAACTACAGCCTTGCTACTTTAACATTTATTTTTAAATATGTCGAGTACTTTTAAAAAGAGTTTAAGACAAGTTTTAGTAAAAGACATAGATAAAAAATAATAGAGTAGAACTATATGAACATGAGAATAACGTATGAAAACCTATGTCAATCAGCATTTAACCAGCAGCTAATATTTACTGTATGCTTACTCTGAGCCACTTACGACATGCACTATCTCATCTAATCCCTAAAAGTACCTTACAAGAAAGTACTCATCCTCATTTTATGCATGAGGAATCTTGTAGTCTTTTCTAAGGTCTTTGCACTAGGAGACTGTAGAATGGGGATGGAGTGGAGCAGGGAGTTAGGGGAGAGGAGTAGATGAAGACCGGAAACGTTGGCTCAGTTTTGCTCTGATCATACTGGCAGTTAAGGTGGCATGTGGCCAGGTGGCCATGCACTTTCTAGGACAACAATCTGTTCATTGGCCTCAACTTTGCTAATTACAAACAATTTTAATATCTATTGGGGCTAATTTCCCCTCATAACTTTGTATTATTTTGTCAAGTTACAAAAAAAAACCCACTAGTATTTTAATTGATTGTACTGAATTTAAAAGATTATTGAGAAAAAAATTGATATTTATAAGGCAAGGTTTTCTTCTGAATACAAGCTTTTGCTTTTCAGATGTTCAAGTTTACTTTAATCTTCATTAATCAAATTTGTTTTCTTAATATGACTTTTATAAATTTCTTAACACCCAGCCCAACCCCCCACTCCTATAGGTAATTTTATCTTTCTTACTGCTACTGTAAGGTGAACTTTTCATTTTTTCTAACTGGGTAGGAAAACTTTTGCTATATTGAATTTTTTTCTCATGGTAAAATACACAACATAAAGTGTTAACCATTTTTAAGCGTACAGTTAAGTGGTATGAAGCACATTCATAATGTTGTACAGTCATCACCACCGCCCATCTCCTTAACTCTTTATTTTACAGATCTGAAACTCTGTACCCATTAATTAAGGTCCCTCTATTCCCACCCTCCTCCTAACCCCTGGAAACCACTGTTCTACTTTCTGTCTATGATTTTGACTACTCTAAGTAGCCCATGTAAATGGAATAATACAGTATTTGTCTTTTGTGATTGGCTTACTTTACTGAACATAATGTCTTCAAGGTTCATCCATGTTGTAGCCTGTGTCAAAATTTCTTTCCCTTTTAAGGCTGAATAGTATTCCATTATATGCATAAACCACATTTTCCTTATCCATTCAAGAAGGACACGTCAGTGGCTTTCGAGTTTTAGCTATTGCTAACTAATGCTGCAATGAACATGGGTGAACAAGTATCTCTACAAGACCTTTCTTTTAATTCTTTTGGGTATATATACTCAGAAATGGAATTGCTGGGACATACTGTAATTCTACTTGTAGTTCATATTGTAATTCTACTTAATTGTTTGAGGAAATACCACACTGTTTTCCACAGCAGCTGCACCCTTTTACATTTCTACCAATAATGCACAAGGTTTCCAATTTCTCCACATTCTTGCCATCATTTCTTTTTTATTTCTTTTAGTAGCCACTTGATTGGTACGAGGTGGTAATTTTATTATAGTTTTGATTCACGTTTTCTCAGTCATCAGTGACTTGAGCATCTTTTCATGTGCTCATTGATCATCTATATATTTTCTTTGGAGAAGTATTTATTCAAGTCCTTTGCCCATTTTTGAATTGGGTTATTTGTTTTTTTATTGTTGAGTTTTAAGAGTTCTCTCTATGTTCTGGATGTTAATTCCTTATCAAATAAATGATTTGCAAATATCTTCTCCCATGTTATGGGTTGCCTTTTTACTCTTTTGATATTATTTTGGTGCATAAACACTTCTAATGTTTATGAAGTCCAATTTGTTTTTTCTTTTGTTGCTGTGCCTTTAGTGTCATATCCAAGAAATCATTGCCAAATCCATTGACATAAAGTTCTTGCCCTGTGTTTTCTTATAACATTTTCATAGTTTTTAGGGATTACATTTAGGTTTTTCATCCATTTTGAGTTAATTTTTCCATGGCATTAGTTAAGGATCCAGCTTCATGCTTATTTATGTGGATAACCAATTTTTCCAGCACCAGTGTTGAAAAGACTGTTCCTTTCCCATTGAATGGTCTTGGCGCCCTTGTCAAAATCATTTGATCATATAGGTGAAGATACACTTCTGGACTGTCTATTTCATTGGTCTTAAAGTGGATGTCTTATGCTACTACAACACTGTTTTGATTACTATAGCTTTGTAATAAATGTTGAAATTAGAAATTTTGAGTCCTCCAGCTTTCCAAGATTGTTTTAGCCATTTAGGGTCCCTTGAGAGTCTATATGGATTTTAGGATGGTTTTTCTAGTTCTGCAAAAAATGTAAATGGAGTTTTGATAAAGGTTGCATTAAAGCTGTAGATTACTTTGGATAGCATTAACATTTTAAGAGTATTAAGTCTTCTAATCCATGAGCATGGGATGTGTTTTCATTTGTTTTTGTTTTAGCTAGTTTCTTTAAGCAATGCTCTATAGTTTTTATGGAACATGTCTTTCACCTCTGTGTTTAATCCCTAAGTATTTTATTATTTTTGGTGCTGTCATAAATGGAATTGTTTTATAATTTCCTTTTCAGGTTGTTTATTGTTAATGTATAAAAATACAACTGATTTTTGTGTGTTGACTTGCATCTCATTTATTAGCTCTAACAATTTTTTTTGGTGTGAGTGGAATCTTCACATAAGATTGTATCTGGGAAGAGTGTTAATTTTACTTCTTCTTTTTTCTAGTTTGGATGCCTTTTATTTCTTTTTTATGCCTACTTGCTCTGGCTAGAATTTCTGGTATTTGGGTAAATTAGAAGTGGTGAATGGGCATTCCTTTCTTGTTAATGATCTTAGAGAAAGAGCTACAGTCTTTTACCAGTGAATATGATGTTTGCTGTGGTTTTTTCCATACATGGCCTTTACTATGTTGAGGTAGTTTCCTTCTATTACTAGTTCCTTGAGTGTTTTTATCATAAGAGTGTTAAAATGTGTCAAACACTTTTTCTACATCAGTTGAGATGATCATGGTTTTTTTCCTCCCCCTTCATTTTTTTAATGTGGTGTATTAAATTGATCAATTTTTGTATATTGAACTATCCTTGCATTCCAGGAATATGTTCCACTTGGCCGTGGTGTACAATCCTTCTATTATGTTACTCAACTCAATTTGCTAGTATTTTGTTGAGGAGCTTTGCATCAGTGTTCATAAGGGATATTGTTCTGTAGCTTTCTTGTAGTGGCTTTGTCTGTCTTTGTTGTGAGGATAATGTTGTTTTCACAGAATGTACTGAATGTGTAAATTAAACTTTATAATAGGCATGTATGTATGTATGTATGTGTGTACAGGAAAAAACATAGTACACTATATATGTACTATATAGTACTGTGTGCAGTTTCAGTCATCCACTGGGGGATCTTGGGACATATTCCCATGGATAAGGGGAGACTTCTGTATTTTTTAAGAAACTTGTTCACTTTCTGTCTCTGAATATATTTGTATAAGATTTTGCAAAGAACTTTTCAAATATATACAAAAGTAGAAAAAATGTAAAGAATCCTTTTCTCCATTTATTCATCACCCAACTTATTGAACCCATTTTAAGGTGAAAAATAAGGACATCATATATCCCAAATATGATCTACAAACCAATACAATATTAGAATTTTTTCAGTTGTACCCAAAACCATCTTAGCTATTTAAAATCCTTTCTTAGGATTTAACCAAGAAATTCACTTTGTATTTGTTTGATATGTTTCATAAGTATCTTCTATTCAACAGCCTCTTCCTCCTTTTCCTTACTCTCCACTCCTACCTTTTATTTTTCTTTTTTTCAATGACATTTTGTTGAAAAATCAGTCCTATTATCTGTGGACTGTCCAGCATTCTGGAGTAGCCCAGTTTTCTCTCCTATAGTCATTTAACTCATTCCTCTAGCCTCTATATTTTCTATAAGCTAGAAGTTAAATGTAGAGGTTTAGTTAGATTCAGGTTAAATAGGTGGAACATAAAAACTAGTTTTATTAATAATAGAGATACTCAGTTTGAACCCTGGGTAAAAGGTGGTGGTAAGCAGATCTCTCATTTTACAAATAAGATGTTTTTAATTATAAAACTTTTAGCAAGTAATCAATGTCATAATGTTTTTGACACTGTACAGATAATCCAGTTTCCTTTTCATCTTTCCCCTGATGTTTTTAGCTTTCATCAATAATTCTTGCCTAAAGCAAATCTTTCATTAGAGGCTGCAAAATAGTAACTTTCAAATTTGATATTTCTTTTCTATTTATCAGCAGATTTTCTTCTGTCACAGAGTTTTCTCTCCTCCATCAACAGGGACTCTATGGTTACTTTTAAATGTATTTCCTACTGAAAAGGCCGAATAAATGCGTAATTGTTTTCTCTATCAATTTTCAAAATTAGGAGTTGTTGTTCTTCATTATCTCCAGTGGCAACAGATGAACTTGCTTTCTCATTGTGAATTAGTGGAATTTGACTTATTCTAAATGTTTCAATCAGATGTAATTATTGTTTTATTGCTCAAGTTCTACATTTGGCCACTGGGATCTCCCTTATCCTGTGTCCTTTTGACCTAACGCTAGTAGTGTGAATATTTCCTTGCTTTTATGTGCAGCAAGTATTTCTGTCTTATCTTAAAAATCCCCTGTTCCTCAGTTTTATTCTGCAAAGAATACACAAAGACATCCACATAAGAGCGCTAGACAGTCTTTGCAGTATGCTGTGTGATGCATGAAGACCCCTTTACTTCACTGTACTTCTGTTGTTGCCTTCAAAGGAAATTACTGGCCAGTAGTTTGTTTGGGGCAGATTCTTCTGGTCCTTTTCCTTTGCTTTCACATATAAACTTATATGTAAACACATACATTTCCACAAATGCATGTAGATTGTAGGTGTATTTTATCAACAGATGTTACAATCTCTTCCTAATTTGCTGACACTTTATCCTTATGTTGCTGTTTTTTTAGTCTTCATTTATTGTGAGTGTATCAAGCCTTTCCTTTATGTTTGCTAATTGATTTCCAGGCATTTCTGTTCTATTTTATTATTTTTCTGTTGTATTGATTAATTCTATAATGCCTTTTTTTTGGCCACTAGTAATAAACATGTACAAACAGTTATAATGTTTTAGCTCTCCATCTCTTCATGTGGATCAACTGTGAAGACCTCACTTTAAATAGAAGTACTTTTGACAAGCAGAGTATCAAAATGATTCAGATGATTTCTTGTATCACTCTTTGGCTAGTGTTTATTTAGACAGAAATACCCGTTTGTTCTCCCCAGCTATGTTCTATTCAGATGGAGCCGTTCGGCAGAGGTTTTGTCACTTAGGGAAGTCACTGTGGGGAGAAAGCCTATGTTGATCCACTATGGCTGCCAAGTTGGCCCAAACTTACAGCTTACGACCTATATAAACAATCGAGAGAGGAAAAGAATTGTAGAATAATTGAGAGAGCCATTTTAAAGTTTATCTTTTAGTTTAGATATTAGAAAATATGAAACTGAAGGAACCTTTTTAAGAAAGCATTTGTAGCTTTTGACTCTGGTACCTGTCCTTTTCTTTCCTAGAGTAATATGGGAATTTTATTTTCTTTATTTATAGAAAAAAATTCACAGCTTCAGTGTTACATTTTCTCCTTTGTATTTTTTTGGTAGTATCAGTCTGAAGTTTTGACTGAACATAGGAAGAAACGTTCGGTTGTGCTCATCCACAGCAATATTTTCTATGGGTTACAATTCTGAGGTCTTTCTGTCTCACTCCCAGATAACTTGTCTGTTTCTGACTTTCTCCTACCTCTTCCGCTCTAACCATTCCTTCACTTCTTCCTTCAGGGCTTCCTTTTCTTGAGCTTCTTTTTTAAATTACCCATCTGAGGTTGTGTTCTTTGCCTCTTTTCATTCTGCACGCTGCCCCAGGTTCTTTACCATTCCCCACGCTTACGGCAGTCGGGTCAAAGACTCCAACTCTGAGCCTCCATCCATATCTTTGTACTGAACTTGTGGGCTCCAGACTCATTAACAGATACCTTAAATGGGCATCTTCACCTGCCTGGCCCTCAAATACTTCAAACTTACTGTCTAAATTGCCACCCCACTCCAACCTTTTCCCATTTTTCCCCTGCATTTCCTATCACTGTGAAATATTCAATATTCATTCATCTTCTTAGTCATCCAGAATCGCCTCCGCCCTGTTACCCTCACTAATCAGCCCTCCATTTAGCTTCAGTGCATTTAGTTGCCAAGTATATGTTTCTTTTGGTCGGTAATGTCTCTCTGACATTTCCCTTCTCCCCACCCTCACTGCCAGAGCCACACCGTCTACACTGAAATCCCGACTCCAGAGCTGCTCACCTCCTTGGTGAGCCCGAGTAACCTTGTACAGTAGCCAGCCCTTCAGAGGCACTTCAGTGCTAACGGAAGAAAATCCAGACTCCTCGGTTTGACATACAACACTCCCTTGGCTGGCTTGTTTTCCTACTAATGTCCATCCCATTAATTTGAAGATTAATAGTAGCAGCAAACTTTTGAGCCTTGTAATAGACTTCTTGCAAGGTGCTTTCTTTACATACACCTAGCAGTTATTGTTTTCCTGCAACCCTTTGGAAGAAGGTGTTTATCAGTGTAAGTTTGTTTATTTTTTAATCCTCAAGGATAATTTTCCATGCATGGCATTATGTAGCTTTTTTAGATAAGTATTTGATTTACTAAATATACAAATCCAGAAACCTAGTTCTTTAAGTTTGTTGATTCAGCGTATGAAAATTTTTTTCATGTGTTTCAAATTTTTTGACGACTACTATAAAAAAACAGCAGCAGCAGCAATAAAAACCAAAGGACAAAATACACTACTGAAGTTTTTGAGGTGATGGAATAGTTTTGTGTTCTGATTACATACACACACACACACACACAAAAGTCAATTGTAGTGTTAGTTAAGAAAAAAAAAACCTTTCCCACTTTTTGAGGGTTATTTCACAAAAACCTAACTGAATTTATGTGGTATTAAACAAAATGTGTTTAAATAAGTATCTCCTTTCTGCTTCCCTTATCTTTCTAATTTTATCTGATGAGGGAAAAAGTCCAGCCTATGAGCCTAACTATAATATTTTTTTTACGTTTTTAATAACGTAGCGATAATTTAGAAGGCAAACTATACTCTTTTGATCACCATGTGGGAGGCTGTATGGTGTTTGAATGGTACATTCTTTGGGCTGATGGTTTTCCAGATATATATTTGAAATCAGTAATTTTGTGACGGTACTTTAAAACTCAATTGGACTTAATATTTGATCTGGAAGGGAATGAGATGACTCTCCCAGAATAATTTTCCTGAAAACAGTCCCCCACCATTTCTTACTAAATACTGTTAGACCAAAGTACATATATTCTATTGTTGAAATTTAAAAGTAAAATGTTGCTCACAAGAAAGAGCGCGTAGAGCACTTTACTGTCACTATATGTCTCTTGTTAGGTGCAAAAACATGTTACTGTCTCCTGAGGCAGTTGATCTGCAAGGCCTGTAGTTGGGTGTGGTGTCCACTGGGTGGTGACAGAGACCTGAGTAAGATCAGAGATGGATGCGCCAAGCCTGGAGGGACTTAACAGGGATTCTTTCCCTTATATGTTTGAGGATAGCTAGAGTATTTTTGTTGTTGTTGGCTTTAAAAAAAACTAGTAAATATTTTTGCCTTTATTCTGAAATACATCATTATATCTCCCTTTTTTGAGTAGAATATCCTAGTTGCTGGCATAAAAATGCTCACCACTGAAAGGATGGTAACAGCAGTGAAAAATACGATAAATGTGGTATTTTCACAACAGCATCCCCTATTACATCTGATGGGAATTGCGGTGCTTTCCTGCCCTTTAAGGAGTAGGGCAACGATTCCCCTGTGGTTTCAGGGGAAGGAGGAAAGAATAAAGTTTTAGACATGGGACTATAGTGGGATGAGCAAAACACTATTGTCTATTGAAAAGCAGTCTAGAATGCAAGTATAGGTAATAAACATTAATACTTATTGCCTATTTTTAGTTATCTGCTTTGACATTAATTATGCTTGAGTCCTTTGGTTACTTTCAATTGCTTAGGGATGAAAGAATATAGTTAAACAAAGGCCAAGTGTAGCTGTATATGTGTGTTCAAGTAGGTTAAGATGAATCTAAGAGACTATACAATAATGTTTAATGCTTATTTGGATCTACTTTTGTGGGAAAGGCAGAGAATATTTATTAGCATACAAAAATATTGCTGGCGGTGGCATTTGTCCTCTTTATAGAATCCATATAGTATACCTTTAGCTCAGTGAAAGTTGAGTAATTAATCTTCAAAAAAGAATCACCTTTTTGACAAAGTCAAGTGCATTTTCTTCTTAATTTCATACTTGTAAATGTCAGATTGCCCACACACAGAGTCCCTGAGTCCCTGAGTCCCTGCTGTTGAAGTTGAAAGGCCTCTGCTTTGCCCAGTGTCCCATGAGCATGTCCCCACTCATACATGGGCGTTAGAACCTACTTTTGGACAGGAGATGCTCGCTCATAGATTCCCTGTGGCTGTCTCCATTCTCAGCCTTCCCAGTCCCTGTTGCCTCCTGCTTTCCTTCCTTCTCCTTCTGGTCCTCTCCATTATTCACCTACCATGATTGTCCCCTCCTCTTCTCTCTCCCCTTCCTTCTTTCCATGCCTCTCTTTCTCTCTCTTTTCTTTCTCTGGTCACTTCTTTCCATCGCTTCTCATCCCTCCTCCTCTTGAGAGACACAGCCTTCTACAGTTGAGGTTGGCCTGAGGCTCCTCAGGACCTTTGCCAAAGTGCCAACAATGTATGTAGAATTGTACACTGTTCAGAGGTGTTGGGTCAGTTATGGGCGTAACCTGTACATGGCATAATCCAACAGGGTTATCGGTCAACAAATATTTATGGAAGATAGATGTCAATACGGGATCATGAGCCATGGCTTAGTTCCACTTTGCCATTGTTAGTCTTCAGCATGCTCCCTGGTCACAAATCATTATACAAAGTAGATGTGACCTGACAGTGTTTTAAATTAAGCAAATCCCAGCCCTACATTCCGGTCCTGACACCTGTGAACATCCTCACTCCTACTGTGTGGCTTCCCAGCTTAACTAGCATTACTGTCTTTAAAATGGGGAGGAATTGGTTTTTTTAAGCAGTTACATTTTAGGAGGTTCTTTCCTATATTACTGTCTACTGCCTCTTTCAAATTGCTTTACCTTCTTTCATGCTTATTAAAAATCTTTATGGGGGCCAGGGGCTGTAGTCTCTAAATGTCTTTGTATGTTTGAGGTATTTGCCATGTACCTCTTACAGAATCCTACTTCCTAAAGAGAGATTGCATGAAATTACCACCTCAGTCTGTCATTATTTCCTTCTCAATTTTCTGATTGCTTCTCCTGAGAAATACATGGCTTATCCTACATTTTATTATGTGTCCTGATAGTTTTTACCAATGTGTGCCTTTTATGTTTCTAAAGGATTAAAAAATGAAAAACCTATGCATGTTAGAATAAGAATGGCATGTGAAATGGCATTATTTTCCCCAAAGATGTTTAATATTCCTCCTTAGTCCTCTTTCCTCCCCACTTCCTTCCTTCTACCCCCACTTTAAAGTGTTTTTTAAAAACTCTCTTCCCCTTATTGGCTCATTTTTATACCCTATTCTATTCTTCTCCAGTTAGTCCAAACCTACAATATTGCTTAAATTCTGGGTACCACGCTGGTAGGATGCCCTATCATCTTCATCAGTGTCAGTAAGTAGCTATAGCTGAATGCCTGCGGAAAATGCTTTTGGAAACTAGCCCCACACTTGCTGTTCCTGGCGTAAGTTGGTGACTACAAGACATTGCAAATGGCCTACAAGAGTCTGTGAAGCAGTGGATCCTAGATACTCCTGTGGGTCCAGTGCTGCTGGTGTCCACCCTCCCCATTTGTTTTGTTCGGTGGCCTTGTCAGTGTGGCTGTGTAAAATAAATTTTACTTACTATAGCTGGTAGACACTGAAAATGTGCTTGGACCATAAAAGCAGATGATCATAAATATTTCATTATTTTAGGAAAAAAAGCAATCCATAAAACCTGTGCTTAATAATGCAAATCAGTTTTCAGATCCAGGATGTAGACCTACGGGTAGCGTCTTAGTGCAGGCTGTTATAACAAAAACGTCACAGACTGGGCTGGGTGGCATAAATGATGGAAATTAATTTTTTCCCAGTGCTGGAAGCTTGGAAGTCCAAGATCAAAGGGTTGGCAGGGTTGGATTCTTCTCTCCTTGGCTTTAGATGGCTGTCTTCACTTGGTGTCCCTCTGACCTTTCTGTGTCTGATGATCTCTTTTCACAAGGACATCAGTCTCATTGGATTAGAGGCCCACTCCAGTGACCTCATTTAACCTTACTTATCTCAGTAAAAGCCTTAGTTCCAAACGCTGTCATATTTCAAGTAACCAAGGATTAGAGCTTCAACATATGAATCCTGAGGGGGACAGAATTCAGCCCACAACAATGAGGTGGTTTTTAGGCCCAGACCTTGCTGAAGAAGAGGACAAACACAAATTTGTTCTCTGGTGAATCATCCCCAGTTCTAGTGCCCGGTCCACCTCCTAGGACCCAGACCATGCAGCTCTTTACTGGGGTCCGCCATGTGCCAGGCACTGTCCAGTACTTCACTCAGCTAGTCAAGGACAGTCTTCCTTCCCTCTTAGGTGTCACCTCTCTCTGGAGTGTTTGGAAAGGTGTGAGGGCAGAAAGAGGTGGTTTGTCCCCACTGGTCCTGAGTTCCCTGTCTGACCGCGTCTCTTCCACTGGGTGTTCCTTCCTGCTCTGCCAGGGGCCTCTCCTCACCCCGCTGTTGACTACAGCTTGGAGGAACCCAAGGGCTGCGGTCCCTGTGATACAACCTGGCAGCGTTTTTCCTTCACAAAGGGGGAGGTAAAATCTGGGCGGATCACACCTCTCTTTGTGTCCTCATCCATTACTGTACTTTGGAGGGGGTGGTGGCACACGAATTCCATCATGAGATCTCTACTTTGTGACCTAATTACCTTCCAAACCTCACTCCCAAATACCGTTACATCAGGGTTACATTTCGGGATTTTCAACCTTGAATTTGGGAGGGGGTAGATCACAGATGTTCAGTGTACAGTAGGTAACTAACCTTTGAAAAATCTAATTTCAAGTGGATTTGGTTTCATGAGTTGCGAGTTGATAGATGGAAACTGCAAGCAGGCTCTGAGTACCCAGCCTGGACTCAGAGAAACATTTGAAGCTTTGAGGACAGATTGACGTTGTGGAGAGTGTATGTGCAAGTTGTAACAGATGTTCCTTTTTAAAAATAATAATAATACTGCTATGGAGAATTTTTTAAATATTTAAAATGATTTCCCATGAACCAGGCTCTCTCTGCAAGCTGCTAAAAGCCACTGAGTGCTGGAGAAGTGGGGCAGCTTAAGGGGCTCAGCATGAAAATCTCTACAACTAATCCAATTTTGTCCCTTAACAGCACATCTTGCAGACACGAATTAACCACTCTCTGGGTGCCACTGTTTTCCTTTTCTCTTTAATGGTTATGTTTTTTATCAGGTTCCTACTCACCAACCTGAAAAGGATGTTTTGACAATTGGCTGATAATATTATCTGATGGAGTATCAACCAGCCATTGAATTAGCCATTCAAATAACTGAGTTGTGTAATCTTAGAAAATTGTTTGAGCAGGGACCAAGAGAAAATTTGTAAATTCAGTTTTTCTATTACATAGGTCTTTCTTTCTTCTTGATAATTTGAGTTTGTTGGGGTCGGTTGCCTGTAGGGAGGAAGGGATGCAGGTATTTATCTGGACTAAATGAAACACTATTGGCCAGCACCCGGAGCGGTACCCGGTAAAGAGTGGTTCCTCAGCAAAGCTGATAAAAACTTTTGGGGGGCCCTAGATGGATTTTAATTTTTATTGTTAGCTTTTAGCCAGATAAGCTGAATAACTACGTACTTGTGAAAGTTCTTGACCTGGGCTGCCTTTGAGTCAACTCTCTTACCCTAATTCTAGGTATTTCCTGTGAGACTTGTCAGAGCTGAACTGGAATGCTTTGGATTAGTTTACATACAGCATTCATAAACAAAGAAACTTTTTTCAATGATGAGCATTTTAAAATTGGGGCTATCACTTGAAACAATTTGTCCACATAACATAACATGTCTTTATTATGAAAAGACGTGGAATGTTACTGACTGGCCCCTGTCTGTTGCCGTCTGTAAACCAGGAGCCATGCCTTACTCTGCCTAGCACAGGAGCAAGTGCTGTGCTCTGCTTTAAAACACACCCTAGAAACAACCTCTTCTCACTTCTCCCACCACACTGTAGTGCAGGGTAAAGAGCGAAGGCTCTGGAATCAACTGGGCCTGAATCCTCCATCTGTCACTGACTAGCTGTGCGCCCTTGGGCAAGCTCACTTCTGCCTCAGTTTTCTCGTCTATACAGTGAGAATAATAGTAGTGAGCTATGTTATGTGCCTGTTGCTGATGCTGTATTTATAGCTTTTTGAGCAGTGCTAACACATGATAAGGGCTTAGTGAGTATTACTAGTACTATTATTACCTTCATTAACTATTACACAATCTAAGGCCAACCCACCACTCAAAGTGAACTTTATAAGATAGACATCAGATTATTTGACTCTCCTGAAAAGCCTTCAGTAGTTTGTAGTTAATACAGAAAAAAAAAAAAAGCCCAGAGTTCTTCAAGGCCCTGTGTGGTGTGACTCTTCTGTTCCTCTGACCCTGCCCCTAGTCATTCTTTCCTGTCTCCCATGCCAGGAACAGGGCACCTTTGTTCTGTTGGAATTTCTCCCTGTTCTGTCCCGCCCCACCCCAAGTCATTGTCCTTGCCTGGTCCTGGCTAGTACAATGTCCTCATAGCTCTGCCCCAGAGCATGTAAGCTGTACAGGGCAGGGACTTCCCCTGTTTTGTCCGTGGATGGCCAGCAGCCACAGCAGTGCCCGGTACAGAGTGGTTGCTCGGTAGGTATGTATTGTTGAATGGGTGAATGAGTGAAATAACTGATTCCCAATTCTAATGCTTTGTTTGCTTTCAAACGTATAAAATAAAGAGCTTGCACAAATGTTGTCCAGGTAAAGTTAAATTGGGTTAAAACCATCCAAAGTTTCTTTGGAGTTTAGTGAGCATGGCACAGTGGAAGAAAATACTGGGTCCTGGTTCTCATTCTGATTGTGCCACTAAAAGTGACTTGGATTCTCTGAGACTCTGCTTTCCTGTCTATAAAATTCAGCCAGACTGGATCCCTCTGAAACCCTGAGGATCTGAGAAGCTGCCCAGCTGAGGGGAGTGGAAAAGGGGGTGGTGGGAGGCATCCTGAGCCCTTCCACTTTAATTAGAGCAGCTTTGTTTATATTTTCTTTATATACTGGGGTTTCATATGAAATTTGGTTTGAAAAAAAAAAGTCTGCTTCTAAAAAGTCTGAAAACCACTGAATTAGAAGAGCACAAGGTTATTTTTAGCTTCATTAATTCTGGTAGCTTAACTATTTAAAGGATATTGTTTCTTCATCATTCTCTACTCCTTCCCCTCCCAAAGAAAAGCTCATTGAATATTTTTTGAAATGCCTTAAGGAAAATTATGTGTGTAAATATCAAAATCGTGCTCGCCAAGAAGTGAGCTAAACGAAAACAAAGACCAGGCCTGCCTACTCACTACTAATATACTCACTCCTTAGCACAGTCCTGAAGCAGCGCTCACTCGGCGTTTATCAGATGCATGGACAACGGATGGGTGATGTTTGAAGTGAGCAGCAACTGTCTTTAAGTGAGAATATATTATTTTGTAATAACTGGTGAAAATATATCTTCAACTATCAAGTTTTTATAACTGAAATCTGTTTTTTATTCAAGACAATTTATTGGATATTCGTATTGTAACAGGTGATCTTTAAACACTGCTAAATGGCAAACTTATTCCACCTATCTTTAGTTTCTCATTTATTTTATGATGTTATTTAAAATATAAAACTAAAAATAGCCAATATGATTTTCTCTTCTTTTTCTTTAAAATAGGATCCTCTTAGAATATTAGCTTTAAAATAGAGAGTACTATTTCTTTTTATGATGAAGTTATACTGTGGGAGGTACTTAAGATAATGATGGTGATGGTGATAGTAATAATAATAATAGGCTATTTGGGGACAACTTTAGATCACAGTTGGTCATCAGTTGACTTTTAAATTTGGCAGATCTGCTTGAAGTTGATAAGTAATATTTTACTGAGATTTCAAAACCATTTTAGTTAAGGTAAGCTAAAGTGAAAGTAATGGCAAGACATTGAATAAGTGACCTGCAGGATTGTTCTAGGACTAGAAATAAGACTGTCAGCCTTGCATTCTTGAAAAAGCATGTCAACAGTGTGTCTTCACAAAATACAAGAACCATATGTTACACAATTGTATGAACTTTACTTGTAAGGTTATAAATCATCCCCATCTGCACATTGCTTAGTAAGATTTTGAATTTTGGTATGTTTTACTATCAGTCTCTCTAAATGCTTCTCTTAAGCCACTATAATTCTGTGTGTATGTATATGAGTGCTCATAGGAAAGTTATTCATAGTGCATTTCTTATATTTGTTACTATTCACTCATGTGTTTATGTTACTTATAAATTTCTTATCTTTTAGGCAAAGAGGATGAATTTCCAAAGAAACCTTTGGGACAGCTTCCGCCTGAATCTCAGTTTGCTGGCATTAGTCACCTGAGCAATGGACAAGGCTTTGGCAGGTCAAGTCCCCATAAGAACATCAGAAAAGAGACTGACTCCTCACCCCACAAGAAATCAGAGCATTCCCCTCACCATCAAAGTAGAGTTGGCACACCAGAAAGAGTGAAGCAGCTAAGACGGAAATCAGTGGATGAGGATAGTAAAAAGCTTAAAGATGAGGCAGATTTTCAAAGGAAACTTCCATCATGTCCACAAGACAATACCAGGCAATATGATCATGCAGCTGCTAATCAAAACAGCAATGCTACTTCAAATATCAGGAAGGAATTTATGCCCAAATGGAATAAACCATCAGATGTTTCAGCTCTTGAAAAAACGGCCAAATATGCCACTGAAGGCAAAAGTCGATCAGCGCACCCCACGCTTACAGTCACCATCCCAAGTTCCGCTGATCCTCGAATGTCAAACGCGAGGCCGAAGATGAAAGTCTGGGATGCCGAGGAAGGGAAACGGGGCTCGAATGCATCACAGTATGATAATGTATCTGAAAATGAAAATGGCACATCTGTTGAAGAGGCACTTGAAAGGGCTTACTCTCAAAGTCCAAGGAATATTGTTTATGCTCACAGTCCAAGAAAGCACGCTGAGCCAAGTTCTAGTCCATCAAAAGTATCAAACAAGTTTACTTTTAAAGTACAGCCTCCAAGTTATGCAAAATATCCAACTCAGTTAGATGGGGAAGATTACGGGACAGTGCACCCCCCATCTTACAGCAATCCCCCTGTTTACCATGGAAATTCTCCAAAACACATCCCTATTGCTAACAGCAGCTTTGTGTCTGAACAGTTTAGTCATGGCGGGCAAACGAATCCTTCCAGGAGACCTTATGGTTCCAGTCTTTCCATCAATGTTTCCCCAGAGAAATCACGTAGCCGCCCAACTCCTCTTGTCCTACCATCTAGTCGAATAGAAGTTCTTCCCATTGATATTGGTGCTGGGGGGTATTCGGGCCATTCAGGGTCCCCAAAGAATGGAAAATTCATCATTCCTCCAGTGGATTATTTGCCAGATAACAGAAAATGGTCAGAAGTCAGTTACACATACAGACCTGAGATGCCTGAACAGTCACGGACTCAAGAAGCTAACCATAGCCACTTAAGCAATTTAACAAAATATTCTGCCTTTCAACATGTACCCTTTCAGGACCATAGCCTCCCCACAGTATCCATGGATAGTCCATTGCGGTATAGAACGTCCCCAGCTTTAGAAGATGCCAGTTCACCTATGTATCCATATGCAGGGTCCGCGGCTCCAGTTTATCACTACAGAAACCGGGATGGACTTTCTATTCAAGAGTCAGTATTGCTGTGAGAATTCATCTATACTTGCTTAAGACAAGAGAATAGTAACCATATAGAACCTACATTGCTATGTTTATAATTGCCAAAGCAGTATTTTATACCATTGTAAACAACTCGCACAATTGTTATGTATGTTAGTAATAAGGATAGATGGAAGTGTTTTCATCCCCCTGTAGATGCTGCTTAAGATGAGCATTTTAAATGGCATCATCACTGAACCTGTTGATTTAACATGGAAACATAGCAATAGCATATAGGGATGCACGCAAAGTAATTATTCACTACTCAGTTTCATTTGTAGCTTTCTCCAAAACCTGAACCCTTTTACTCTATTAGCCCATTCTATTTTGAATAATGTTACAAAGCACTGAAAAACTCTAGACGTGTAGAGTCTACATGTAGAGTAGATATTTTTAAGGCTATATGTAGTGTATGTGTCTTTTAATAGATACAGGCATCTATGCATACACATTTGAACACAGAACTAATGAAACGTTTAAAAAAAACTGCTTTTAATCTAGATCCATGGAATAATTTATCTTTCTTCTTTTCTTTAACTGGTCTTTCAGTCAAGTTTTCCCTCTTATATTTTTTAACCCAGATCTTAAATGACTTAAGGGTTTACCCCTAGTTGATTAATTCAAATCTCACAGAATGCTCATATTTCTCATTCAATTGCTAATATTTTCTTTCACTCTGAAAATTAAAAACATTGAAGAGAAAGGCTAACCACTTAATGGTGCTTAAAAATCGTGGCAGTTAAAGTAAGTTTATGGCCAAAGGTGCAGCAGTGGCCAAATTGTACCGAGATCGGCATCAGTGCCTCTGCTCCCTTTGTTCTGGTCTGACTCCTGTAAAGCTCAGAGCAGAAGGTTCCTCTCCTGGTGCAAAGGAAGTGCTGTGGTCCTGTCTACAGCTCTCCTGTGGATGCCAGCAGGAGAGGCTGCAAGTTACTGTTGGGCAACAGAACAAACTGCTTGCAAATTCCTTTGAAACCAGGATTAACAATTTGGTTACTGCTTCTGCCCCTCAGATTCCTGCAGGGCTTCACTACAAAGCACTGGGTGGTCATTTACATGATCTTTTTCCTGGCACTCTTTAAAGAATGTAGTCAGTGGATATTGCTGCACTTGGGCTATTAAATTATCGGTGTATAAAGTTATAAAAAATGATCTAAATTATTAATAAGAATCTAAAATTTGGTCTTTTTTAAAATAGTGTGACTTTCATAATTTCAAATTTTTTTTTCTTGTTCAGTGACAAAAATTTAGGTTCATATTAAAAAGAAATCAGCAATGTCTTTAAAATATTCTGTTTACACTACAGTTACCACAACACTGACAAAGTTTGGAGCATGCTGAGAAAGTATGACTTCGTGTTTAATTGGAGAGCTTGTTTTCAACATTACTTTGCTCACATTTGAAGAATAGAGTAGAAAACCTAACATGGGGGGCTCTTGTTGCAATTTGGGGCTTTAAGCTTTCAAGGTACAGAAGTGTGTCTTTTAAAATGAAAGTTAACATTTGTTTAGCTTGTGAATGTGACAATATTTTTTATGTATATAATGAGTCTAATGTAATTTTAATCAACTTGGAAATGTTATTAAATGGCAAAACAAATGTAGTATATTAGCAGGTAAGGCCTACACTGAAGCGCAAACAAAATCGTGGCATCACTGGGCTCTCGATTCAGATCATGTGAAGCTTAGAAGTAAATGTACCTAAAAATGTAGCTGAGGATATTCATTCTAATTTTTAAATCATGATTCTGTGACTTGTAATAATTCAGGCTGTACAATTTAGTTCATAACAGCAGCATCTGAGCTGCTCCCAAATCTATATACCAGCAGTGGGAAATACTGCAGATTTATGTATGTATGTACGCAAAATATGTATACACACACACTATTTTCTTATGTCATCTGGGACATTTCTTATCTGTATACTTTTTTGATGTGATTGTTTTTAACATGCTAAAAGTATACATATATATATATTGTTTTGTGTCTTTTATGTGTTTTTTATACGGCAGAAGTGCTGCATCCTTGACCCTTCTAAAGCTAATTCTCTTCTAACTGAGTAGATATGCCCAGTGTTTGCAGACATGACTTTCTATATAAACATATATAGTTATATCGTTACGTTATATAGGACTTAACCCTAAATTCTATGTTATATGCTTTATTAATCTCCAGTAGTAATGTGTTTAGAACTACAGCACCTGCCCTATTATTTAATCTGCCATTATTAATAGCAGTAATGTATTATTTCCAATCTTCCCCTTACAAAGTGTAGATCTCTGTTACTTTTTCAAGTAGGAAATTTTAATTTGAAGTTATTTTGCCACCATTCAGTTTCACACTTTCAGATTTATTTTTAATAAAGATAAATAATGAAAAGATGATAAAAGATGAAATAATATTGGTAAAGTGAGTTAAAATATATTTATGAAAAACATTTGGTAACAAATTTTATGGGTGAGACTGATTTTACTCTGTAATTGCATGTACTTGTAAATATTTTATTATTAAGTCTTCATAGCAGTTTTGCCTAAAACAGTAAGCACTTTGGTATAGTTTTTATTTTTTTAATATTGAGTTTGAAAAGTTAAAGAAACTAGACCCAGAGTCTCAAATGGTTTTAAAAATTTGACTCTTTCAGGAGCTTATGTTTTTTATAGGTTTTTTAAAAAAAAATCATAGCTTTTTAAAGCTGGGAAATACATGTAAAGTCAAATATCAAAGTATTGTAGGGAAGGAAAATGTTTTTTGTCTACCAATCTAGGTTCCCCAGTGGAGGCTCTATAAACTGGACTGACAAAAATGCAGATGAACAAGATAAAAACAAACAGAAGTTTATTAACATGTATATCGTGCACTCAAATGGGAGGACCCAGCAATAGGCTGGGCAAATGTAGGGTCTAGATACCCAAGTTAATGAAGAAGGGTTAGGGAGAAAGGCACATATGGAAAAGCAAGTGACTTTTTGGGAAATGAATAGGCCTTTTGGAAAAATAGATGGGAGATGCAGTACTTTGTGACAAGTCTAGGTGTGGTGTCAGAAGAGATTAGAGTGGCCTGGGAAGGGGAAGTATGACTATTGAGTTCTTTGGGGAGGTTCTGCTTTTTGGGGTAGGTAAGGGATTTCAGGAACTCAAATGCCTTCAGCTCAAAAGCTTTCTTATGCCAAAGTGGCATATTTTGGGGTGGTATGTCCTGATCCCCTCCAGCATCAAAAATAAAGTGTTAACAAAAAGAAAACTAAAAGTGATTTGACATTTCTGGAGAAGGAAAATGGATATTTACAGAATGTGAAATGATTGTTTTAACTTTTTTCATTTTAAGAGGATTCTAATAGTAAATATATGTTATACTCAGTGTAACTTTAAAGTTGATTTTCATATCTGTAGTTACGTCAGACCTCTCTCTCGGGGCCCATTATAATTCAGGCATAAAAATAGTACCTCATCAATACCACCCTGCGATCTGTTTTCATGTTAGAGAAAAACATGCCATGTCCATAAACAGGGCTTTATTCACAGAGGACCTGAGCTTAATCTTCTGGAAATATCTGTCCTCTCAATTATCTCTTAGACTCACACTTTATTTTTACTGTGCAGTTGATCATGAGTTAGGATTATGGTTTTGAGATCTGTTTTTTTTGGTTTGTTTTAATTGGCTTTTAATGGGTTGTAAATATCCATTTCTGTATGAATATTAATGATTATTGACAAGGTGATTTTAATAAGTCAAACTACTTTTATAATGACTCAAGGTATTGCGTTTAGGTGGAAGGATTCCATTTAGAATTTATGATTTTTACTTTCAGAAAGATTTTCAGTTAATTATAAATCTAAGGATAGGTGTCACCATTTTATAGATAACACTGATAAAGGAACAAATCTTAGATTTCATAGTAGTGAATCATGACCCCTGCTGCTCTTTAGAATTGGGAACTTCAAAAAAATTTTTTTTTTGGTTTCTACCCTAGGCCCCTTAAATCAGAATGGCCAGGATAGATTCCAGGTATCAGGTCATTGTATTTTCCCCCCATTCTGTCAATAAAGCTTTTTTTTTTTTTTTTAATCCTTCTAAAGTTGATTGTCTTATATTCCCACTAGGAGCTGTCTCAAAAATTCTTCACAGATCAGTTTGAGTTTAGAGGCTCTAATTTTAGGTAAGTTAGGAAAAATTCCACTGGAAAGATTAATATTACCAGCAATCTCTGTAAATTTTGATGAACTACTGACAGTTGTAGAAAGTATAAATTGCTCCAAATGGAAAGAGTCATAACCCTGTACTGTCTCATTACTGCTCACAACAGTTGTACAAAACAGCTAGAGCCTTGTTAGAATTTCCATTTCCCTAGAAAAACTGTCATTTTCCCCAAGCGACATGCTAAAAAGAAGGCCTATGCTGTTCGGAAGCCTGCATGCATTTTCCCCATGCGAGGAGCTGAGGAAATGCTTCTTAGACTGGTTACTCTCTTGACCAGTCAGCATTTCATGAAGCACCTCCCGTGGACCAGTTGTCCCGGGCACCATGCTAGATCATGTTCCAGTGTCAGAGACAAGTGTTAGTTACCATCTCTCTGTAGGTCTGCATTCCATGTTGGAGGCCTGCACAGATGGTGACTGCAGACACGGAAGGCCACAGCTAAGAAGACTGAGAAAGCCTGTGGGGGAGTTGCCTCAGCTGAGCCTCATAGGATTCGTAGAGCGGACAGAAAACAGGGAGGGAAAGGGTCATTCCTCCACGGGGAAGGCATGAGCAGCTGCATGGTCCGTGGGAGAAAGTTTGCCACTCTGATGTGTGAGTGTGGGGTTCCACAGAGAGACCAGATTTTGGGGGGCATTGGATGCCATTGACCTTGGTCCTGTACGTGGGTTTTTCCATGGTTGTGTTCACATTACCTGTGTGGTCCCTAGAAGCAGTGGCGGCTAGATGTGAGGGAACAAGCCGAGGGGAAGTAAAGAAGACTGAGGCAAGCGTTCTGTCTAAATGGTGTTACAGAGGCCAGGAAAGAAGTTGCAAAGAGAAGGTGATTAATTTGAGAAATAATTACTAATTAAAATGGGCAAGACCTGATAATTGTTTGAATGTCATCATAATAGTCATAAGTAGCTGAAGTTACTGAATAGTTATTATGCATTTGGCCCGTGCTTAAGTAAGCATTTACCCATATTAACTTACTTAATTCTCAGAATAACTCTGACATATGTACTACTATAATTCCCAGTTAACAGATGAGAAAACTAAGGCACAGATCAGTTGAAGTAACTTAGTCTGGGCAGTTAGGACAGAGCAGTAGGTAATGGCCAGGACTTAAATCCAAGTGGTCTGAATCTGGAGCCTTTCCTGAATGCCCCCACCCCCCAAAAATCTTATAAGGAGACATGATGTACCTACTATAACATTTCACCCATTTAAGTGTACAATAATTTTGTAGTAAATTTACAGACTTGTGCAACAAACCAATTGTAGAACATTTCCTTTGCCTCACAATAGTCTCTTGTGCCCCTTTGTACTCCATCTGCCTTCCAGCCCCCAGCCTCAGGCAACCACCAACCACTTTATCTTCCTGATTTGCCTTTTCTGGACCTTTCATAAAACTGGAATCAGGCATTATGTGTGTTGGAAACCTCCCTGCCTGGTTTCGGACGCTGTAACCCCCCATGGTTAAGGCTGAGTCAGAGTTGGGACCATAAGCCACTAAGGAGACAAAGCTTATCTCCCTGGCAGAAGTGCCACCTCTGCCCACTTCACCCTGCTTGGCCCTGAGCTTGACCAGTTAGCCAATGACGGGTAAGATTCCTCAAGGGAGGATCAATCTAAGACAGGCATGGTCACGGAAGAGGCCCGCAGGGAAGGACTTGGGGGGCTGTGGAAAAAGCGGGTGATGGACCCCCACCCCTCAGCTTTGAAATAGCCTGGGTCCTCACTCTGTCCGCAAGAAGTCTCCTAATCTCTTGGCTGCCTTACTTCCCTTGCCTGACTTAAGCCTGAAGCAATAACAGAGGGCAGTGCAGTCCTGTGCTAGGAGGGGCGGATTCCCTGGGGAATCAGGCCTAAGAAAAATACATGCATTCCTGTGAAACCTACTTAATTTGTACCCTCAGCTTAAAAGATAAGGGTCCAGACCTGAGATGAGTCTGGCGCCTAACGTTTTATGGCCCTCTAACTAATTGGCTGTAACTCAGAGTAAGCCCTCAAAGTTCTCTGTAAGTTATGTATTGTTTAACCCTTACTGCCTGACAATGATTGATGAGCTTTATCCGTATTCCTGTGCGAATGAACTTAATAAAAGCCCATGGGGGAACAGGCTCGGGGCCCTTCTCCTTTGAGAGATGGGCCACCTCTCCTCCCCAAGCAGATCATGTCTTGGTAGACTTATTCTTCATCCATGGTGGACGGGGGCTGTGATAAAGCTCCCCGACATACGTGGTTTATTTTTGCATCTTATTTTCACACTGAGCGTAACGTTTTTGAGGTTCGCCCGTGTTGTACAGGTATTGGTACTTTTTGCTGAATCGTATCCCATTGTATGGCAGTATTACAATTTGTTTACTCATCAGCTGAGAGACCTTTGGATTGTTCTCATGTGCTGACATGGCCATTTGTGTCCGAGTCTGTGTGTGTGCATGTTTTCATTCCCATGGGTATATAGGAGGGCTATAGCTGGCTTTTACGGTAAGTTTATGTTTAACTTTTGGAGAAACTTCCAGACTGTTTTCCAAAGTATCTGCGCCATTTTACGTTCCCACCAGAAAGTAATGTATGAGGGTTTGGATTTCTTCGTATCCTTATTAATACTTGTTATTTTGTACTTTTTTATTATAGCCTTTCTAGTGAGTGTGAAGTGATATCTCACTGTGGCTTTAATTTGTATTTCTCTAATAACTAATGATCTCAACCATCCTTTCATGTGCCTATGGGCCAAAGAAATGTCTGTTCAAGTCTTTTTTTCACTTAAAATGGAGTTGTTGTATTATTATTTCACAGTAAGAGTTCTTACTGTATTCTGGATACAAGTCATTTACAAGACATATGATTTGCAAATATTTTCTGCCAGTCTGTGACGTGTATTTTCAATTTCTTATTGGTGTCTTTTGAGGCACAAATGTTTTAATTTTAATGGAGTCCAATTTACCAGTTTTCCTCTATGAATCATGCTTGTAGCATTGTTTTTCCACCTAACCCAAGGTTACAGAGATTTTCTCCTGTTTTATTCTAGATGTTTTATGCTTTTAGCTCTTACATTTCAGTCTATAAGCCATTTTGAATCAATTTCTGTACCTGATGTGAGGTAAGGGTCTGAATGCACATGATATCCAGTAGTCTCAGCACTGTGTATTGAAAAGACTACACTTTCCCCAATTAATTGCCTCGGTACCTGTGTTAAAAATCAATTCATTTGTGTGTGCGTGCGTGTGCGTGTGTGTGGATTTGGTTTAAGTTGTGAAGTGAGGAGGTACACATCCTCCAACTTTTTTTCCCCTAAGTTGTTTTGGCTGTTCTGGGTCCTTTGCATTTTCTATGTAAATTTTAGGATCAGCTTGTCAGTTTCTGCCAAAAAAAAAAACCTGCTGGGATTTTGATAAGTACTGTTTTGAATCTGTAGGTCAATTTTGGAATAATTGCTATCTTAAAAATATGAGCCTTCCAATCCATAAACATAGAATGTCTCTCCACTTTTTTTTATCTTTAATTTCTCTCAGCAATGTTTGTAGTTTTACTGTATTCTTGTGCTTCTTTTGTTAAAATTATTTCTGAGATTTTATTTTTCTTGTTTTGTGAATGAAATTGTTTTCTTCAGAGCCAGTGTACTTAAACATTATTCCTTACCGTTGAGGGTCAAGGTTGAGGTTTAGGTTTAGTGAGAAAATAACTTTACTGACATGCAGAATATAGGACTAGGGGATTGACAGCTGGTGTCTGACAAGCAGTTGGCAATTCCAGAGAGATGTGGGCCTTGCCAGCAGGCAGGAGGCAAAGCCAGGAGAGCGAACTTGTTTAGGGAGAAGATGAGCAAGCTAAGGATGGAGAGAGCCTGGGGGGTCTCTGGCGTGGGAGAGGTGCCAGAGGGAAAGGAGCACGTGAAGGACTCAGAGAAAACAGTCATGGACTGACTCTGAGATATTTAAATGTCCAGTGATAGCAGATTGAACTTCGAAGTCAGAGTGACTCGAGTTTGGACCTTGCATTGATGGGCCAGCCTGTCTTTGGTCCTGGTGAAATTGTGATGTAAAGGGCAACACAATCCTTGTCCTCACAGAGCTTATGTTTTGATCCATTTTGTCAACTATAAAAGGAAGATGGTAGTATTTTTATTTCATGGAGTTGTGAGGATTAAATGAGTTAATTTGCATAAAGCGTTCAGTGCAGCTCTGTCACACAGATTGCTTTGGAATGTTGTCTACACTCGCATTCCCCCACAGTGGCAGGTTCTAGTGAGCGAGAGGGATGGCCCTCCACTCCACAGTGTGGGACACAGGCAGTGGGTTACACATGGCGCGTGAGAGGGAGAGCACACAGGGCGATACGAGAATTCGGTGCCATGGCTGGAGCAGGAAGCGTTGCAAGAAGAAGGAAGTGTGAGCAGTGTAAAATGCAGTGGAAGGGCCCAGTCACTGGGACCGAAAAGACAGTTTGGATATGACAATTAGGAGCTCGTTGCTGTCATATGCTGTCCTAGGAGCCACATTCGGTTAGTAGAGGGTGCAGGCCCCATGAAAGGTGAGCAGCTCTCTCCAGAGGTGTGAGTGAGAAGGGATGGGCAGTTCCTGACTGGTGGCTGGAGGGAAGGGTCAGTGAAGGCAGGGGTGGAGGGAACGTGTATTTACACAGAAAAAATAATGCTGATTAGAAATCAGTTTTACCCATTCAAACACACTGAAATCCTGCAAGTCAGCCCTTGTTTGATTCCAGTTTGTTACTACTGTATCAATGAGTATTAAAACACCCATTACTAAACTTTCGTAATTCAGACGTCTCACTTTGATTTGGAGGAGAATCAGCATAATCTGAATATGAAGCAGGCTGTACCAAGAAAACTCAAGTGCTGCCCATGATCATCATTGACTTTGAAGAGCACTTACTAAGTGTTGCTGTCATGTGATGTACGTTAACTGGAGATGTGGTTCCGGAGTAGCATATACATGCTGAAGATGGAGAGGGTAGCTTCTCTGTAAGCTAAGTGTGAATCAGCAACGAACTGTGGCTCCCTGAAAAGCTAACTCAGTCTTAAATGAGTTAATAAGCTCTGCTCAAATTCATGCTGTGACTTTGGGTAGGTCTCTGGCCCTCCATTGGTTTTCTGATCTGTAAACTGGAGTAGGAGCAGGAGTTTGGAAAGGTGTCTGGCCTGAACTCTAAGGGGAGCATGCACTGCCCAGAGACCTGTTTGTCTTTGTACTGGGTGTCAAATGTTGGGAAAACAATGGTGAGCAAAGACCAGATGGTCCCTGGTCTCATGGAGTGGAGAGTCTTGTGGAGAAGGCTGGTGTTGATTATGTGGTTACCAACACAAATGAGCCTCACCCTGGCCTGGACCAGGAAGGAGGAGAACCCAATGCATTCAGCACCTGTAATAAATGGCAAGTGAGGAGATGAGGCTGGTGAGAAAGATGTTGACTTGAATTGCACGCAGGGGGAAGTAGTCCAGATAAGGGGCGGAGGAAGCCAGCTCAGCCTCTGGGGATGCAGCAGCTCTCAGCACAGCCTCCGAGCAAAGGACGCAGAGTAGCTCGTATTGACAAAAACAGCTCAAGTTGCTAACATGAGGGCAGTTTTAAGTTCTCAGCGTGTCTGCACCCATGCAGTGTGCCATTAGCTGAGTTAGGACAGCCGTGGCCCTCCCTGTACACAGGCGGTTTGGTAGAGTGGCCTGGAGGCCATCAGACCTGCACTGCAGTCTGTGTTTGCCACTGGTCAGCTGTGTGACCTTGGGCAGGCCACATTGCCTTTCTGGGCCCCACTTTCCTCAGCTATAAAATGTGGGCATCAGAGCTAGAAAGGGCTGTGGAAGTGACCCAAAACAGTGGATGTCAATCATGGCTGCAAATAAGAATCACTTGAGAAGCTGTCAAAATATTATGCCCAGACCCACCACAGACCAATTAAGTTAAATACTTACACAGCCCAACATTTCATGGATCTGGAATCAATCCCTTAGAACCTAACCATGGAATGCAGTTGTAAAGGAAGATAGCACAAGAAATCAGAGCCTTGGTCTTGAAGCCTTTGATGAAAGCCGTGAATGGCCTGCCTCTGCTAACAAGTGAAGTGTTTTGACCACACAGAAAGAAAGGAGATGTCACTCTCTCCACCTCTGTTTATTTTTCTAGTTTCCATATCATCTATTACGATCAGGCAACAACCCTCAAATTTTTATTTAGAGGATTTCGAATGGCGTAGTGGAAAGAATACAGGCTTGAAAACAAACTTGGGGATGTCTCAGCTTTTCCACCCACCTTGCTGGCCATCAATCTCATGAATAAAACGGGGACAAATAAGATCTCCCCTGCAAGTTTGTTCTGAAGATCAATTCAGACAATGCAGTACAGTGCCTGGAACATAAACGTTAAGTGATGAATATAAATGCATAGGGAAAGGGCTGGTATTCTTATTTAAAGAGCTTTTCTTTTAGATTTATTAAGTACCCCAAAATGGGATATGGGCAAAGAATATTAAACGGAAATGTACAGAGCCCTGACTGGTGTGGCTCAGTGGGTTGGGTGTCATCCTGCAGAGCAAAAGGCCGCCAGTTCAATTCCCGGTCAGGGCACGTGCCTGAGCTGTGGGCCAGGTCACTGGTTGGGGGTGCAGGAGAGGCAACTGATCCATGTTTCTCTGGCACATTGATGTTTTTCTTTCTCTCTTCCCCTCTCTCTAAAAATAAAGTATTTCTTAGAAAAAAGAAATGTACAGATAGAGAAGTGCAAAGCTATTAAACATATGGTATACAAATCCATTAATTAGAGAAGTTAAAATTTGCACAATGCTTTTGCAAAGACAGTTGGCTAAAAGAATGGGGGTTCCCTGCTAGTGAGAGGAACACTGTATTCCACAAGTGCACCACTTTGCAAGCTCAGAGTTTATGCGTTGTATTCTTTGCCCCTGCAAAACTACTTCTATGAATAGAAGTATGATGGAAAAATATACATATAAAAGGATAACATGAATGTCCATCAATAAAGGATAGGTTAAATTATGATAAAACCATACAAAAGAAAACTTTTCACCCTTCAAAAGTACATACATACAGAGCTTGATATGCGATTGACATGGGAAGATGTCTATGATTTACTGCTGGATGAAAAAAGCTGCAAAGCAGTATTCACATAGCACTTGGTTGGTTAGCATTCTAGCCTCTGGCTTCCTCCCAGACCAGTCTTGAAGCCAGACTCAGCCATGTGGTGTTGAAGGTCATGGGTGGGTAGGGGATGAGGTTCCTAACCATAGGTTTAGGACCCATGGGCTGTCAAGGTGGGCCATGGAAGTTCTGTTTGCATGAAGGCTTTGAAGCCTTTTGGGAGAGTGAATAAGTTTTTAGAACTGCTGGGCAGGTACTGTGATGTAAGGATGAACCATGTTGAAATAAAACAGGGCAGTGAGGAGGGGCAAAGACCCCTAAAGGTCGGGGGCAGGGCATGTCCCAGGTAGGTAGGAATAGAAGGTGGGAGCGAAGCAGAACATACACTCCCCACTTCGGTCACTGTTTAGGCTTTAATCAAGAATAAGCATGACAGGGCTTTGGATAGAACTCAGCGAACACTGGTCCTCAGTGGAGAGACTCTCAAATCGCCATTCCCTCCTCTTGAACTGCCTCGTTTACTCCCTTCCAGTTCTTTCAGTCAGGGGAGGGAAGAGGGGTCAGAAAACAAAGTTTCCCAGGGCACCTTGAAGGGCAGCAGGTGGCCACAGGCTGGCAGTCCTGAGAGCAGGGCATGTAGTGGAAGGCATGCTCTGATTGCCTGAGGCTCGTGTGGCCTGGGACGAAAGGGTGCAATCTTATTTTTACCATGGAGGCTGAAGATCAATGATGCCCAGTGAGTGAAAGTCAGCAATAAAATTTTTGAAGAATTAGTTAGAAATATAAAGACCTGGAAATACAGGGGAGTGGGCGGGGAGTCATGTTTCATATTCCCTTCTTGCTAAGTCAGTGCTGGACCTAGAGGCTTCTATTGTCAAGCCTGTCTGGGAAGCTGTCTCTTTATCCCTGGCCAGCCCTGATCACAAACATTGGTGGGTGTTTATTCATACCAGAAAGGGATGGAGGAGATTTTAAATCTGGACTTGTCCCATCTTTTAAAACTCACCAGATACCCCATTAGTTCAGAATAGCCTATTCCTTTGGATTTCATAGATCAGTAAAATGTTCTCTAAGATGTGAGGTACTATGGTGCAATTGTCCATTTTTATTTTGTCAGATACATTTATTTAGAAATATTTTAAAGACTACTGTGACACATAAAAAAGAAGAAAGAGCATCAACTCAGAAAAACGGACAGTCTTTAAATTGAATAGAATTACCCTTTTATTTTTTTTATATTTTAAATATGTTTTACTGATTATGCTATTACAGTTGTTCCATATTTTCTCTCCTTTATTCCCTTCTGCCCTGTACCCTCCTCCCACCATCATTCCTGTCCTATACTTTAGATCATGTCCATGGGTCATAAATATAAGTTCTTTGGCTTCTCCATTTCCCATACTGTTCTTAACCTCCCCCCGTCTATTTTCTACCTACCATGTATGCTTCTTATTCACTGTACCTTTCCCCCCATCCTCATCCTTCCCCCTCCCCATCCCCACTGATAGCCCCCCATGTGATCTCTGTTTCGGTGAATCTGTTCCTGTTCTAGTTGTTTCCTTAGTTTGTTTTTGTTTTTGTTTTTATTTTTTTTAGATTTGGTTGTTGATAGTTGTGAGTTTGTTGTCATTTTACTATTCATATTTTTTATCTTCTTTTTCTTAGATAAGTCCCTTTAACATTTCATACAATAAGGGCTTGGTGATGATGAACTTCTTTAAATTGACCTTATCTGGGAAGCACTTTATCTGCCCTTCCATTCTAAAGGAAAGCTTTGCTGGATAGAGCAATCTTGGATGTAGGTCCTTGCCTTTCATGACTTAGAATACTTCTTTCCAGACCCTTCTTGCCAGCAAGGTTTCTTTTGAGAAATCAGCTGATAGTCTTATGGGAACTCCTTTGTAGGTAACTGTCTCCTTTTCTCTTGCTGCTTATAAGATTCTCTCCTTATCTTTAATCTTGGGTAATGTAATTCTTATGTGCCTTGGTGTGTGCTTCCTTGGGTCCAACTTCTTTGGGACTCTGAGCTTCCTGGTCTTTGTGTAAGTCTATTTCCTTTGCCAGATTGGGGAATTTTTCCTTAATTATGTTTTCAACTAAGTTTTCAATTTCTTGCTCTTCTCTTCTCCTTCTGGCACCGGTATGATTCAGATGTTGAAATGTTTAAAGTTATCCTGGAGGTTCCTAAGTGTCTCCTCATTTTTTTGAATTATTGTTTCTTCATTCTGTTCCAGTTGAATGTTTATTCCTTCTGGTCCAAACTGTTGATTTGAGTCCTGGTTTCCTTCCCTTCACTGTTGGTTTCCTGTGCATTTTCCTTTATTTCACTTTTCATAACCTTCACTTTTTCCTCTATTTTGTGACCACACTCAACCAATTCTGTGAGCATCCCAATTACTTGTGTTTTGAACTCTGCAT
This sequence comes from Desmodus rotundus, assembly GCF_022682495.2. Taxonomy (NCBI): domain Eukaryota; kingdom Metazoa; phylum Chordata; class Mammalia; order Chiroptera; family Phyllostomidae; genus Desmodus; species Desmodus rotundus. Next base: position 109,572,453 of record NC_071390.1, read on the forward strand.
CTGATAGGTTGGCTATCGTTTCATCACTTGGTTTTATTTTTTTCTGGAGCTGTGATCTGTTCTTTCATTTGGGCCATATTTTTTTTTGTCTCAGTGCACCTGTTAAGTCGTAAGAGGCAGAGCCTTAAGTATTCACCAGGGCAGGGCAACCCACTTTGCTGTGTTGTGGCGCTGTATATGGTGGGGGGTGGAGGGTAGCTGAGAGGGAACAGTGCTGCTTACTCAGCTTTCAGCCAGCTTTCAGTCACTTCTCTGCTACCCACAAGCAATTTGGGCCCTTCTGGCGCTGATTCCCAGGTGGGTGCGTTTGTGTATATTCTAGGTCCCTGTAGGTCTCTCCAACGAACTCTCCTATGAGTCTGGGAGTTTCTCCTGCCACCTCAACCCCCACAGGTGTTTTCAGTCAGAGGTTTTGAGGATTTATTTCCCCACACTGGAACCCTGGGTTGCTTGGTCTGTCTAGCTCCCCAGTTGTTCCTCCCAGTTTATCTGCACACAAATGTGGGACCGCCCGATTTGCCAGCTGCCACCTTGCCTGCCTCAGTCCTCCAGCCACCGCCTTGTCATGAGTCCTCTCCGCCCCGGCTGCCCATCTCTGCCCCTCCTACCAGTCTGGATGAATGTTTCCTCTTTAACTCCTTGGTTGTCAGGCTTCCATACAGTTCAATTTTCTGGCACTTCTGGTTATTTTTTATTTTTAAATTTGTTGTTGTTCTTCCTTTGGTTGAGGAGGCACAGTGTGTCTACCTATGCCTCCATCTTGGCCAGAAGTAAGAATTACCCTTTTTAAAAAATCCACTATATTGATCTTTTTCTTCTCCTTCTCCTTTTCCTTCTCCTCCTTTTCCTCCTCCTCCTCCTCTGTCTTTCTCTCTGACTTTTATAAACATCTCATTGCAGACTGGTGAAAACTCTGTATGGCTCAGCCCTAATGCACACAATAACTTTTAAAGACCATTGAATTGGTGTTTGTTCAATACCAGATGATATGATCAGATTGCATGGTCTGTAGAAAATTAAACTCTTTAGCCAAACCAGACACTAAGCTTCTGCCCAGAATCAGTATACTATTAGATGTCCTGGGAACTAGTAAACATACCACAACTATTAATTTATGGATGGATTGTTGGCAAATAGCCTTGGAGAAGGAATCCAGGCTTGAAACAGCTTTTGTAACACCAGATGGGGCATGTGAGTTTAATCAGAGTCCTGAGAAGGAATCTGTATAATGTATTTTAAAAACCATGGTGATCTGAATTATGTCCGAGATTAGCTGAGTGAAGTATAGGAAAGTAGGACCAAACCATATTTGCTGTGTATAGTGTGCACTTTATTTTGCAAACTTCTGAGGGAAAAATAAGGATGTGCATTATACATGGGTAGTACTAATTCTGTATGTGAATGTTTTTAATTCTTTTATTTATGCTTATGAGTTAAAATGTAATGCTAGAAAGCAATAGCGATATCCGTATGCAAAATAATACTCTGGAATGTGATCATCAGTTTTGTTTTTAAATAGAAATAAATAAATAATTGGATTAAAAAATTAAAATGAAAGATTTTTTCCCTGAAAGTTTGGGCCAAAAACATGGGTGTGCATTATACGTGGCAAAATATGGTCATTGAAACTGGTATGAGAAATTATGACACATGCAAAGAAAACCAGATGTTATTTTATGATGCATTGTGTTGATGGGAAGCAGGAACAACTTACCTATCCAAAATCTGGTCACCTGGCAGCTTCACCTGAGGACAAGAGGCCAAAAGGAGCATGGCCTAACCAAGTGAATGTCCACACGTAGGGCAGCAGAGCTGAAACGCTGTGCCTGTCAGGGAACCCCTTATAGTGACAGACCACCCCCAAGTCCAGCAGGCTCATTCAGGTCTCCAGTGGACTCAGGCCAGGCAGTCCCTAAAGTTCTCCCGGCTTCCTGATGGACAGTTTATGGATGAAGAAAAGAGGCCAGAATTGTCCATTGCCTTGGCCTTGAGCAAAGAACCAGCCCTCACCTTTCTCCAGTACTACATCCCACAGCAGTGCAAAGGTGGAAGGTGGACACCATGAGTCCCCTGCCTGCAGCCAGACAGAGCTCAACCTGGGAGTGAGGGAAGAAGATAAAAACCTAGTTACCTGTAAAAGCCACCAACCAATGACCCCAGGTAAAAATATTCAAGATATGGTATTTTGGCCCAGTTAATGTGGATGAAAAGAGCTCAACAACATTTAAGGTTTAATTGCATTAATGTGTAGATTGGTCTGTGTAATGATGTCCCTAAGTCACTCACATTCATCCATTCAACCTGGTGTTACTGAATGTCTTCTACAGGTCATAAGTGTCACCATCAGAATAAAGTTATATGTGTTCACTACAATCCTAATTAAAAAACCAAAAACCCTAGTTAAAGTCTTTCAGTAACACTTGCTGAGACTATTGGAATAACTGTCTACTCAACTGCATAATCTCAAATTAAACCTTTAGTGCCCAACTTGGGTCATGTCCTTTTTCTGCTCAAAACCTCAGTGGCTCACCATGGTCAGTCAGTCCGATGACTTTCATGACATGAACGTTCTTCCAGCAGGGTTTCCTGTCTTTGCCTTCTGGGGCCCCAGGGCATCCCTGGGAATAACTTAGACTGTGGGGGTTTGGAGAGTAGCAAAGTGGGATGTTGGTTTGAAAATAAGTAAGGGGCTTTGCTGGCATAAGAGATCAACAAAAAGGTACAGCTGGTCTCTTAGGCTGGTCTCTCAGTTTGGTGGGTTGCGGGTTTCAGTAGCTTCGTCAATGTTCCAAAGTCCACAGCACCCCAGAGTGGGAAGACCATCTTCCATGGTGCCCATGAAGGACATCCACCACCCAGCTAGTGGCAGAATCATAAAGCCTTTAGTGTCCCCCATTCCCTTCCTGTATGTTCTCTGTTGCTTTGTACCCACCTCCCACATGTAACTAAGACTCTCTTACCACCTGGTATAACCTCTTGTGAACCGCAGCATCGCCTTCATATTTAAATAAGTGTGTCGTATCTCAGTTAACAGTTCTCCATGCAGTGGCCTCTATTTTTCAGAGACCTTGCTTTTCTTACAGTTTCAAGTTACACAGAATTTTTTAGGAAAGGGCTCATTTTAACTGGAAGTTGGACTATACTATCTATTTTCCAGGTCATTGATTCTTAAACTTCAGTGTGCATAGAAATCACCTGGAGATCTTGCTAAAAATGCAGGTTTGATTCCATAGATCTGTGATTTGTCTAAGGTTCTCTTGTCCTTATAAGCTCCCAAGTGATGTTGATGCTGTTAAGACTGGGGACCACACTGTAACGAGGATCAAGGCCAGGCTTCCTTGAAAAGAACGAGGCAGAAGTGCAAGACCCATCACACCCAACCTGGAGGGCCAAACAGTTTCCTGGCGCCAGAGGCAGCTGCCCAGTGTGGTTCATGAAGCAAGTGGTAGTTTGCCTCTCAGAGCTTGTGGATGTAAATGGAAAGGTTTTGCGTCTTCTTCACGTCTTGGCAGACCATGCATTTCACAGACCTAGACCCTTTGAAAGCTCTAGTCTGGATGTTGGAGATGATGTTTCTCATCTCCAGAAGGCAGTTCCACAAGTTCTTAAGGGGAAAAGAGTAAATTGTTGCCTGTTGGGGTCCCCTGGAGCAGCTCCCAGCAGGGGGAGGAAGCGCCTCCCCAACATGTAGTTTTTCTTCCTTTTCATACATGCGGGTGGGCCAAACCATTTTAGCAGCAGTTCTTGGGTGGATGACACCCACTCCTCATTTACTTCTGTGTGTTTTTCTATGGGAAAGGAAGATAATAAAATTTAGCTAAACCAAGCTGTAGGTTGGAAGTTATAACCTACCTAATTCCTTAATTAAGCTATCAATTAAGGCTGTGTCTAGGCCACCTGCTATGCCTGGGCCTCGTGCCATGTTGCAGATGCCAACTCTGACAACCCATCCCTACAGAACCCACAGCTCCTGACACATTTGTTCCAGTAAATCTTTAGTCATTGCCCTCCTGCATCCCCCCATTGTGTCCTCCTCAAGTATTTTCTGAAGTCCACATAGAGACAGGTTGCCCAACCCATTCGTCATGCATAGGGGGCTACAGAAGGTTGGGATCTGTCAGCAGGTATTAACTGGGCCTTTTGAGGGCTGTAACTTTCCCAACGAGAACAGTTGGCACAGGAGCCAACCACCTATCTTGCCTCACAGGCCATGAGCTTCACCCCAGAGAGCAGCATAGGGAATACAGCTCAGAGAGAAAGGAAAAATGGAGGTGCAGCATGGAAATGAAGGTCCTTTGGAGGTAAGACCCATTGCTAAGCAACTTTTGCAACCTCGATGGCTGTTGAATAAGCATTTGCTAAATAAAAGAGACAAGGAAAGCGAGAAGGTAAAAGCTGTTCTATATGAAGCAGGGGTGTCACCACAAAATGCTCTAGTTTCCCTACAATCATGGGTAAGGCTCTTGTCTTAAATACACTTGGGGCTGCAGAGTCATCTGCGATGTAAGCCTGCTGAGAAAGCAGAGGGAAGTCATTTCATGGGGTCATGGCAGGTTCCTCAGCGGTAGAGTGGTCTTCCTCAGGCTGTAAATATCAGAGTTTGGGCTGAAACCCATATCCTGTGACCCTCCCCAGCTCAACGTGCTTTTTAACTGTCATGGAAATGTGTGCCCCCTCACCCCCGATGTTTACCCCACTGCAAGCGAGTGGTGGTAGGGAATAAATTTGGAAACGTGACCCTGACCTCACCAAAGGGCCTCCCTAAGCTCTGGCAGCACTCCAGGAAGACTCGACCTCTAACCCTGCTCTAACTTTTCGGGCCCAGATCATTAGATCCTGGGGTCATTAGGATTTTGAGCAAAAAACTTGATATCACTTCTGTTTAAACACAAGTCTCCTGGAAGCTGGTGGGAAAACCAGTCAGAGTGACGCGGGGGTGGGGGTGGCAGGCAGAGGAGTTAGTTCATTTTGGCCGTGCTCGGGAGGCAGCAAGAGTGTGGACAGAAGGAGCAGTGAGGCATAAGCCCCAGGCAGCCCCGAATCTGTTTTTAAAGACAAGGCCACAAAGCCCTGCCATTGGGCTGGATGCGGAATGTGAGAGAAGGAAAGGAGATAGGATGGCTTTAGGCTTGGGGTTTGTTGCTTTTGTTTGTTTGTTTTTTGGCTGAGTAACTGGAAGGATAACATGCCATGAACTGGGATGGAGAAGATGTGGCAGGCTCAGTGCTGGGCGTGGTAGCCTTGAGGTGATGTGTGATAGCAGGAAGGATGGCCTGTCTTCCTACACGCCAGGCACCGGGGAAAACTCTTACCTCCACTGTGCCATTTGATCCTCACAGAAGCACCGTGAGAAAATTAGTAGTTCTTTCCATTCACAGGCTCACAAGACTTCATGCAACAACAGCAACAAAACAAATCTTTCTTGTTTAATTTTTCTGCCCTAGCGGCACACTGCCCTGGTTGGTGTTGGCTCATCACACTGCTAATGAAGATATGAGTGTTTTCCTTGCTTCTGCAGCATGGCAAGAGATTATCAGCTTTGTTCTGCTCTCGGAGCTCCATGGAAGCTTCATAAACACATGAGTGAGTAACTGAGTGAGCATGTGGAAGCTTCAGGCACAGCCACAGGCCTGGACCCAACAGTGCTCGTCGCCTGTAAGGGGAGAAGCCAAGGAATGTGGTCTCAGGGTGTGCCTCAGGGGGTACATCTCTCACAAGTCATGGGCAGCTGAGAACATCTCAAAGGCTTCTTAGACCCCCTATTTGGCACTTGGGATGGAATATCTGGGGCTCCTAACCCTTGGCCATTTCTCTATCTGTGGTCTCACTCATGGTCTGATCAGCAGGTCTTCAGGATAGCAAAACTTCCTACGTGGCAGCTTAGGACAAAACTGCACCCCTTTCTGACCTTGCCTTGGAGGACGGCAGCCATCTCTTCTGCTGCAGTCTGTCTGTCAGAATCAGTGCCCTTGGCTGACCCTTATTCATGGGGAGGGAAGCCAGACTCTACTTTTTCCTGGGAGGCTGATCCAAGAATTTGCTGGCGTATTTTATAACCACACAGAAGCCTATGACATAATCTGGGCACCTCCTGATTATCCCCTTTGTCAATGAAAGTCTTTTGGTGCCTGCAGTGGCTAGCAGTTCATGTCGGACTTGTGAAGGGTTGGTGTAGCTTACAGACAAGTGGCTATGTTTTCTGCCTAAACACTGTATCTCTGCTGTCACTAGGAAAACCCCCAGGCCGGGAAATATTTTTCCTGTGGCTCAGGATGGTTTATATCAGAGTATACTTTTAAGTGATTATTTCATAGGGATACAAAATAGCATTAGGAAGGCAGGAAACAGAAAGGAGACTGAGCAGTAGACAAGAATGTGGCCTAGACTTTGGTGTGCCTTTGATTTGTGATACAACAGCAGAAAATCCTAAATCTTTGAAGGACAGTGGTATTCTAGAATAGTTGATTGCCTCCACGACTGGTAAAACCAATGGAGAGTCGAGTCCTGCCACAACCAGACCTCTCATTCCACTGCCCACACTGTGAATGGCACTTGGGGTTCCGTGTGCAGAAATTGGAACTGTTTTGTTGGAGGGGAATTGGGAAGCTTAGTGATTCAAATGTACTTCCCAGCAGTACTTGAGGGCCTAGTGTAAGGACATTGATTGCACCATGGGATGTTTGCCTGATGCCAACTAATTAGGGAAAGGCATTTTGGGCCTGGCATGACTGAGCCCAGGAAAGGGTAAACGGTGTCGCTATAGCTGGTGCACTGGAGCTCCTCAGTATAACTCGTAGTCTCCTTACACTTGACTGAGTTTATTCCATGCACGGTGGTCTGTAAAAGCCACCGTGTCCCAGCACGCAAGGCAATTGCCAAAAGATAGTAGCATTAGCAGCTGGAATTCTTATCTGCTACAGCTAAACAATTAAAGAGGCGCCTGAGTTTCACTGGAAGTGATTCCTTGGACTGTTTGGCAAGGTCTGCAAATCGGTGCAGCATCAACATCTCAGGGTCAACTCAGGCTGGCAAAGACTGGCTGATGCAGGCAGATTTTTCACTTCGGGGTCCAGCACTACCAACCGACTTCTCCCCAGCGACACAGAGTCCTATGAGGCCCAACACTAGGCAAGCATTTCTTAGCATCTGTTCGTGGAATGTAGTTGGGAAAATGTTGCAGGTGTTATGCAAAAACAAATTAATATGTAAACAAATACAAATTAAAAAGGAGAGAGTGGCCTTGGATGATGTGACCAAAGGGTCGCTGATTCAGTTCCCAGTCAGGACACATGCCTGGGTTGTGGGCCAGGTCCCCAGTTGGGGGCATGTGAAAGGCAACCACATATTGATGCTTCTCTCCTTCTCTTTCTCCCTCCCTTCCCTTCTCTCTAAATAAATATTTAAAAATTTTTGGCGGGTGGGAAGATGGCAGCGAGATAGGTGGGAGCGGAGTCCACTTCCCCTCAGCACCAGTGAAATGCCTAGCTGATCAGAGGAACAGAGCGAACAGTCAACGGTATTCCAGCATATATGAAGATCGGAGACCAAAGAGGACACTGAAAGATCAGACAGAAAGAAGAGTGCTTAAGGACAATAATGTCCCTGGGACCAGCGTGGGGACCAGGGTGGCTGAAGCCCCAGGCTGGGGCCCAGGATCTGCTGCAGGATTCTTGGGAGAGAGCCAGGCTGGGCTGTGTAAGAGGCCAGGTGCTAGTCTGGACGGCGGGGTAGGGTGGGCGGGGGCTTGAATAGGAGGAATTTCTCGAAAAGAAAAAGAGAAAATAGAGGCACTCAGCGGCTGTTTAGAAAATTCTCCGCAGCAGCCGCGGCCTCTCCTGCCCCCACCTCCTCAGCCCCTGGACTGTGAACACCAGATAAGCAGCCCCAGCACACACCTGAAACCCTGGGTGGGCGTGCACACTGAAAAGCTGCCCGGCTGCCCAGGCGCACAGGCCCAAAGCCAGGGATCAGTGCCCACCCAGATCAGTAGCCCAGCTGCCTGGGCACACAGGTGCAAAGCCCCCGGGTGGGTGTGTACCCCAATCAGTGGCCTGGGCCCCCACACCTGAAACCCCGGGTGGGTGCACACCCTGATCAGCGGCCTGGTTGCCCAGACGCACAGGCCCAAAGCCTGGGATTGGTGCTTAACCCGATCAATGGCCTGGCTGCCCAGCAGGCGACCACACCTGAAGCACCTGGGACTGAACACCTCCCACCTAGCCCCTGCGCACAGAGCCCTGCAGGGCCTACTCGCTCTCTAGGAGGAAGGCAGAACACCCAGCAGAGGGGAGCTGCAGGGCGAGGGGAAACTGCAGTCCCCAGAAAGACTTGACCCAGTAGGGGGCTGAACTACCCTGAAGGAGCACCGGGAGCCCCTGGCATCTAGGACAGCAAAGAGCATGAAGGTGGAGTGTGATTTGCCCCTAATTGGTGCACCTCAAGGACAGCATAACGGGTGGACTAAAGGCCTAGGGGGGAACAGAAGGACCCTGAGGAACTGGACTGGAGGCTGGACAACAGCGAAGAATGTGGCTTAGGAAGGGAGAAAAGTGAAACCAATCCCTCCACCCACCCCCTCCTGTTTCACAGACAGGAAGACCAGCAGAACTGATCTGACTGGTTTAAAGCCAGCAGAAGACTTTTTCTTTTTCTTTCCCACTAAATTACTTCTTCCTTTCTGTCCTTCTTTCTTTTTTTATTCCTTCTTCCTTCTGTCCTTTACTTTTGTATTCCTTCTTCCTGCCTTCTTTTATTTATTTATTTTAATTTTTGTTAAAATTCCTTCTTCTTATCTTTCCTCTGATCTTTTTTATCCTTTCTTCCTTCTTCCTCCCTTCCTTCATTACTTCCTTTCCTTTTTTATTCCTTTTTCCTTCCTTCCTTCCCTTCTCCTTTTTTTTTTTCTTTCTCCTTTTCCCACAAGTGAGACAATAAAACCAGGAGCTCTGAAAAGACCAGAGTTAGAGCCTGTTAGACCCATAAACATCAGTCAGCTCAAGACCAGTGAGCTCAGGCGATTAAGGAGACTGCACCACTGAATCCCACTGGCATTCTACCATAGAAGTTCATACCATAAACCCAGGGAGTCAGAATAGATCAATTTAAGAAGCAGAGGCTAACAAGAAGAGTCTCACAAACAATGGGAAGACAAACAATTCTCAAATGAAAGGAAAGGAGGAAACCTCAGAAAGAATGCTAAATGAAATAGAGGCAAGTCAACTATTAGATACTGAGTTCAAGGCAATGGTTATCAGGAAGCTCACTGAGCTCACAGAGAACTACCAGAAACTCCAGGGAAATTACAGTGAACTTACTGCAAACTATATCAGCATGAAAAAGGAAATAGAAACGATCAACAAGGGCCAAGAGGAAATGCAGAATACAATTTCTGAACTGAAGAACACAGTAGAAGAAATCAAAAGCAGAGTTGATGAAGCAGAGGATCAGATCAGTGAGCTGGAGGGCAAAGTAGAAAAAAACACCCAGAAAGAGCAAGAAAAGGAAAAGAGGCTCAGAAAGAATGAAGAGAGATTAAGGGAAATGCAGGACAACATGAAACGTAATAATATCCGTATAATAGGGATACCAGAAGGAGAAGAGGAAGAGCAAGGGATAGAAAACATGTTTGAAAAAGTAATGATGGAAAATTTCCCTAATCTGATGAGAGAAAAAGTCACACAAATCCAGGAAACACAGAGAGTCCCAAGCAAGAGGAACCCAAAGAGGCCCACTGCAAGACACATTATAATTAAAATGGCAAAATTCCAAGACAAAGAGAGGATCTTAAAGGCAGCAAGGGAGAAACAGGGAGTAACATACAAGGGAGCCCCAATAAGGTTAGCAACTGACTTCTCAATGGAAATGCTCCAAGCCAGAAGAGAATGGTGAAAAATATTTCAAGTAATGAGAACCAGAGGCCAGCAACCAAGGCTACTTTACCCAGCAAGGCTCTCAATCAAGATAGAAGGCCAAATAAAGAGCTTCCCAGACAAAAGAAGTCGAAAAGAATACACCTCCACCAAACCAGCTCTGCAAGAGATGCTAAAGGGACTGCTTTAAGGAAAGGAAGGAAAAGAGAAAGAGAGAGGAACACAGGTAGGAAAAAATGGCAATGAATAACTACCTATCGAAAATAACCTTAAATGTAAATGGATTAAATGCTCCAATCAAAAGACATAGAATAGCTGAATGGATAAGAAAACATGACCCACACATATGCTGCCTACAAGAGACCCACCTCAGGACAAAAGACCTACACAGACTGAAAGTGAAGGGCTGGAATCAAATTTTCCAAGAAAACAGACAGGAAAAAAAAGCCGGGGTAGCAATACTCATATCAGACAAAATAGACTTCCAAAGAAGGGCCATAAAGAGAGACCCAGAAGGTCACTTCATAATACTCGAAGGAAGAATCCACCAAGAAGACATAAACATTGTAAATATATATGCACCCAACATAGGAGCACCCAAATACATAAAGAAAATCTTGGAGGACTTCAAGAAAGATATTGACAGCAACACAATTATAGTAGGGGATTTTAACACCCCACTGTCAAAGATGGACAGATCTTCTAAACAAAATATCAAGAAGAATATTGTGTCACTGAACAATGCCCTAGATGAAATGGACTTAACTGATATACATAGAGCTTTTCATTCCAAAGAAGCAAAATTCACATTGTTTTCAAGTGTACATGAAACATTTTCAAAGATAGACCACATGATAGGACACAAAAATAGCCTCAACAAATTCAAGAAAGTTGAAATCATATCAAGCATTTTCTCTGACCACAAGGGACTGAAACTAGAAACCAACCCCAAAGGAAAAAACCCAAAACACTCAAAATCATGGAGACTGAATAGCATGCTATTAAACAATGAATGGGTCAAGAATGAGATTAGGGAAGAAATCAAAAAGTTTCTGGAAACAAACGAAAATGAACTCGCAACAACCCAAAACCTATGGGACACAGCAAAGGCAGTCCTGAGAGGGAAGTTCATAGCAATACAGGCCTACCTTACAAAAATAGAAACATTTCAAACAAACAACCTAACCCTACACCTACAAGAACTGGAGGAACAACAACAAAGACAGCCCAGAGCAAGTAGAAGGAAGGAAATAACCAAGATCAGAGCAGAGTTCAATGACATAGAGATTAAAAGCACAATTGTAAGGATCAATGAATCCAGGAGCTGGTTCTTTGAAAAGATAAACAAAATCGACAAGCCTTTAAGTAGGCTCATCAAGAAAAAAAGAGAGAGGATCCAAATAAACACAATTAGAAATGAAAGAGGAGAGGTTACAACTGATACCACAGAAATACAAAGGATTGTAAGAAATTACTATGAAGAATTGTATGCCAAGAAATTTGAAAACCTAGGTGAAATGGACACATTTCTAGAAAAATATAATCTTCCAAAACTGAATGAAGAAGAAGCAGAAAACCTGAACAGACCAATAACAGCAGAGGAAATTGAAGCAGTAATCAAAAAACTCCCAACACACAAAAGCCCTGGACCAGACAGTTTCACAGGAGAATTCTACAAAGCATTTAAGGAAGAGCTAACCCCTATCCTTCACAGACTATTCGAAAAAATCCAAAAGCATGGAAGACTCCCAAATTCTTTTTATGAAGCCAGCATCATCCTAATCCCAAAACCAGATAAAGACACAACAAAGAAAACTCCAGGCCAATATCGCTGATGAACATAGACACTAAAATTCTCAACAAAATATTGGCAAACCGCATCCAGCAATACATTAAAAAGATCATACACCATGACCAAGTGGGACTCATCCCAGGGATGCAAGGTGGTACAATATTCGCAAATCAATAAACATAATACATCACATCAACAACAGCAAAGACAAAAATCACATGGTCATATCAATAGATGCGGAAAAAGCATTTGATAAGATACAGCACCCATTTCTGATAAAAACACTCAGCAAAGTGGGAATATAGGGAGCAGTTCTCAACATAATAAAGGCCATATATGAGAGACCTACAGCCAACATCATACTCAATGGACAAAAACTTAGAGCTTTCCCACTAAGATCAGGAACAAGACAAGGATGCCCTCTCTCACCACTCCTATTCAACATAGTATTGGAAGTCCTAGCCACAGCAATCAGACAAGAAAAAGCAATAAAAGGCATCCAAATTGGAAAGGAGGAAACAAAACTGTCACTGTTTGCAGATGACATGATAGTGTACATGGAAAATCCTATAGACTCCACCAAAAAACTACTTGACCTAATAAATGAATTTGCCAAAACAGCTGCATACAAAGTCAATACTCAGAAATCAAAGGCATTCCTGTATACCAACAATGAAACAGCAGAAAAAGAAATCAGGAAAAAAATACCATTTGATATAGCAACAAGAAAAATAAAGTACCTAGGAATAAACCTAACCAAGGAGGTAAAAAGACCTGTACTCAGAAAACTACACAACACTGAAGAAAGAAATTAAGGAAGACACAAACAAATGGAAGCATGTATCATGCTCATGGATTGAAAGAATTAACATCATCAAAATGGCCATACTACCCAAAGCATGGCCAGATTCAATAATATAGAATTCATTGAATATAGATTCAATGCAATCCCTATTAAAGTACCCATGACATATTTCACAGATATAGAACAAACATTTCAGAAATTCATATGGAACTATAAACGACCCTGAAAAGCTGCAGCAATTTTGAGAAAGAAGAACAAAGCAGGAAGGATCACAATACCTGATATCAAACTGCATTACAAGGCCACTGTAATCAAAACAGCCTGGTATTGGCATAAAAACAGACACATAGACCAATGGAACAGAACAGAGAGCCCAGAAATAAACCCAAGTCTTTACAGTCGATTAATATTTGACAAAGGAGACAGGAGCATAAAATGGAGCAAAAACAGCCTCTTCAACAAATGGTGTTGGGAGATCTGGACAGCTACGTGCATAAAAATAAAACTCAATCACCAACTTATGCCATACACAAAAATAAACTCAAGATGGATAAAAGACTTAAATATAAGTCGTAACACCATAAAAGTCCTTGAGGAAAACATTGGGAGGAAAATCTCAGACATTCCACGCAGCAACATCCTCACAGACACATCCCCTAAAGCAAGGGACATAAAGGAAAGAATAAACAAATGGGACCTCATCAAAATAAAAAGCTTTTGCATGGCTAAAGAAAACAGCACCAAATTACAAAGAGAACCAACAGTATTGGAAAACATATTTGCCAATGATACCTCAGACAAGGGCCTGATCTCCAAAATATATAAAGAACTCATGACTGCACTCCAGGAAGACAAACAACCCAATTAAAAAATGGGCAAAGGACTTGAACAGACACTTCTCCAAGAAAGACATACAGAGGGCCCAGAGATATATGAAAAGATGCTCAGCATCACTAGCCATCAGAAAGATGCAAATTAAAACCACAATGAGGTACCATCTCACACCAGTCAGAGTGGCCATCATAAACAAATCAACAAACAAATGTTGGAGAGGATTGGGAGAAAAGGGAAGCCTAGTACATTGTTGATGGGAATGCAGACTGGTGAGGCCACTGTGGAAAACACTATGGAGTTTACTCAGAAAACTAAAAATGGAACTGCTCTTTGACCCAGCAATTCCGCTGCTGGGATTATACCCTAAGAACCCTGCAACACCCATCCAAAAGAACCTGTGCACCCCAATGTTCATAGCAGCACAATTTACAATGGCCAAGTACTGGAAGCAACCTAAGTGCCCATCAGCAAACGAGTGGATCCAAAAACTATGGTATATCTACACAATGGAATTGTACGCAGCAGAGAGAAAGAAGGAGCTTATACCCTTTGCAACAGCATGGATGGAACTGGAGAGCATTATGTTAAGTGGAATAAGCCAGGTGGTGAGGGACAAATACCATATGATCTCACCTTTAACTGGAACATAATCAACAGAAGAAAAAAGCAAACAAAATATAACCAGAGACATTGAAGTTAAGAACAATCTACCAATAGCCAGAGGGGAGTGGGGAGGGGACAGTGGGGAGAGGGGATTACAGGAACTACTGTGGAGGACACATGGACAAAATTAGGGGGGCTGGAGCTGGGGGAGGGAGAGGGTTCGGCTAGGGTGGCGTGGAGGAATGGGGAGAAAAGGCAGACAACTGTAATTGAATAACAATAAAAATTAAAAAAAAATTTTTTTAAATGGAGAGCAAGAGCCCTGGCCAGGTGGCTCAGTTTGTTGAAGAGTCATCCTGTACACCAAAAGGTTATGGGTTCGATTCCCAGTCAGGGCACAGCTGCAGGTTCGATCTGCTGGTCAGGGCATGTTCGGGAGGTGACTGATCAATGTTGTTCTCTCACATCAATTCTCTGTCTCTGTCTCTCCCTCTTCCTCTCTTTAAAGTCAATGAACATATCCTTGGGTGAGGATTAAAGGAGGAAAAAAAAAAATAAAGGAAAGACAGAGCAAATAAATTTGGAAAACTGAGCTCAATAAAAGTAAGTGATTTTTAACTTTTTTTTAGTACAGAATTTCTCATAGTCTTTAATATGCTGCCATGCATCGTGAATGTTCAAAAGGATATGTAACTTTTCACAAACCTTATTCGACAATTGGAGCCATTTTCTCGAGGTCACCTTGGGTAACTCAGTGCCCCAGGGGCAACTTTGGGATCTGCTGGTCTAGAGCAGAGATGCTTACCATGTGGCCCATGGACTGGAGGTCTGCAAAGAGGTAAGTACAGAAACCGAAGGTAAACTTTTAGTGACTTTTATAGCTAATTGTAGTTAAACAGTTAAAATCACTGGGCAGAGTAATCTTTATTGGCTGCTGAGCATAATAACAAAGTCATGGGGTTTATATTTCATATTTGTCTTATTAACTTCACGTATCTAGTGATTAATTTTGGGGGTACTTAAAAAAAGTACCCATCTGCAGCACACCAAAAATTTTAAAAACGGTCCTTTCCCTCATAATTTGAAAGCATCCCCACCAACATTAATGCCCAATCGGATCTTTCTAGCATCAAGCAACAGCACAAAGGTGATCCAGGCAGAATCGGGACTACCTTCATGTGCCCCTACCTCTGCCGGGCCGCTGGCCCTGCCTGTCACTGTTTCTTCTGTAATTCTCTATCCAGTCTGAGGGCAAAGTCTCAGACCCGGGTGTCTCGCCATGGTCTGTCCTCAATGTAGTCCAGAGTGAAGAGCCACAGGATGCCACCTCATCTGCAGGTAAGTTCAGAAAAAAAAAGACGGTGGCAGTTATCGCCCTGCCACGTGCAGCAACACTCACATGTCAGCCCGCCTCCCACCCTTGCAATATTGCTGACAGCTCTTTGAAGACTTCAGAAAGCCTGACAAGCTTTCAGGAGTGGTGACTTCCCACCAAGGAACAAGGCATGGGAGGATTTAAGCAGCTCAGTTTAAACAATGCTTGGCTTTTGTTCTCCTTAATCGTGTTGGTCATGTGGGTTTTCTCCCCCAGCTTTCTGAAGTGTTCTCCGATAGAGGACTTCAGTCTTCTTAAAACAGTAATTTTTGTAACAATGGTAATTACTTTAATTGGAGTTCTTTAAAGGTAGATCCTTCTCGCCCACCTCCTACAACGTGAATCACGCTCTGATCTATTGCATTACTCTAAATCAATGCTTTATTATTTCCTCTTTATATCCATTAGTGGGCATTGTAGGAGGGGAGTAAAAAAAAACTTCCAGAAGTCGTTATTTTTCAGTCTAGAGTAATTACCAGTAATTTTCTTTGTTTCCAGGTAATGGTGGATAATCAGCTTTATGCAGAGAAAAATGTGCGCATTGCATGTGGCCGGGCTCCCCAGCTGGGCTTTCACGGAGGATTAGAACTCTCAGCGTCCCATGGGCTCCGTTTTGTCTTGCTCCCCAGCAGAATCTCTTTGTCTCCCACATTTCTGGGGGTCTTGTTTGGTTATTAATTGACAACAGTTTGTCCTGCATAGGGTCTTTGACCTCCAAATTTCCACTTCTTTAGAACAGTTGTTTGAGCTGCTCGACACATCCTAGGAGGTGGGTAAAATATCACAACCTTCACCTTGAGTATGGGAAAAGTGAGGGGCAAAGGAGCCAGACTGAAGGAACCACATGGCTGTGGGGTGGGGGAGCTCAAGGTAAAACCCCCAAGAACCAGCCTTCTCTCCAGGTCTGTCTGAACAACTTTCTTTTCTCTCATTCTTTCATGTGGCGTAGGGGACAGAAACTGGCACTTTTCCATTCTTAGGGTCGTATTTTATGTTGTTTTGATCTCCCAGTTGGTACTGGCAAAACTGCGGTGAGATGTACCCATCACAGGGTCTAGAACCGAGGGGAACTGGGGATCACTGAACCTTGCCTCTAAGTCCTCCGGGAGTGTGATGAGCTGAAGCAAGTAATTTGCATTCTGGGTTCCCATTCACTTATGTTTTCATGTCCTTCCTTTACACCTTGTCCATGTTTTAGAAACATAATAAATATTTTCTCCAGTTTTCTCCTTTCTCTTTTGTTTTCTTTCTCTCTCTTTCTGTTTTTCTACCCATCATGTATACGTCCGTCCATCCATCCATCCATCCATCCATCCATCCATCCATTGTAGGGGAGGAAAATTCTCTTTTCCCTCCTTTGGGTCTCCAGCTGAGTGTAAGAGTTAAACTGACATAAGACAGATTAACAGGAGAAATGGATCCAAGATTTATTAAATTTTTACATGTGCACGGGAGTCTTCACAAAATAAAGAAGACCCAAAGAAGCGACCACAGCAGAAAGCTTTGTACTTCTTAAACAAAGAAAAAATAAAGTTGTGCAGAATTGACAAGACAGAGGGGTTGGGGCAAGGGTAGTAAATGGCGAAGAAGAACTAGGAACATAACGGTGAGTTTAATAAGATCTGTAGCCCCCCAGTTTTCCATCTCTGGGGATAAGAATGTCTGTCTCTCTTCTTCCCATTACAGGGAGGGCACCTTTCACACAGTTTTATCTCCTGCTTTTGGGATAAAAAAGGAAGAGGATGCCCCTCTTACACCTGCTGTTTCTTAAGTGTTTCTAAATCAAAGTAATCAACATGCCAGAATGGCTTATTTTGGGGTGACATGCTCTGAACTGCTTCACCATCAATTATACCTATGCCTATATACCCACCCATTATCTATCAGTCTATTTATCTATCTATCCATTCCTCCACTCATACATCTGCCCAGCCTACACCTATATCTCCATCTGCCTGTCTGTCTGTCTATCATTAAGTACCTAAGTCATCAATAGTCTGCATGTCCAGGCCTCACCAGTCTGACCACCAATTAAGCACACTTCGTATTTCCAGGAATTCCCCAGCTTCTCATTAAGCTGTGAAGTTTCAATCTTGGATCCCCTCCTTGCCCAGGGTTTCAGTCCTCCCGAGATGTCTTAGGGTCTGATTTGGGGGTTGTAGTGTCTCATTAGTGCTCTGTCATTGAGTTGGGCCACCATCACTCCCCCTCAGGCTGCTGTCCTTACCCACACGGTAGGGCAGCCGTGGCGCTCAGCCCTGCATTTCAGGCGCAGAACAGGCTTTCCCCTTAAATTCCTCCACTGTGACAGAAACCAGACTGTGCTGCCCAGCTACAGAGAGAGAAGTGGGAGGAGGTGTAGCACAGGTAACTGATAAGCCCACTGGATGTGGCTACTCCCAGAGCCTCAGGCAGGTCTGCCCTTGGGATCCTTTCCAGGGTTCCCCAACCTGGCCTCCAAGTGGCCTAAAGAGGAAGGAGGAGCCACCCCCCACCCCTGGGAGGCCTTTGAGCCGGTCCTTAACCAGGGTCCCACCCAGCTCCCGGGAGGTCCAGATACAGCTGGCCTTCCTGATCCTTGATTCCTGTCTCATGACCAGCCTCCCCCGGGGATACTGAGACAGAACGGCCCCTGTGTGGGAGAACTACCCTCCTTGGCCCTCTGGTCCCTTACAAGACTGGTCCATCAGAGCACGACTGTCCAGCGTGAGCACTCACTGGACCTTGTCCTTAAAAAACAAGCTTGAAACAACAGCATTCCTGAAGGCCGGGAGAGAGAGCAAGCCTCACCAGGTTCCCTGCTCTGGGTTTTCCTCCTTTCCTGTGGTACAGTTCTCCAGCCCGGCCTGGCCTCCTGCAGACATGCCACCGGCAGGCTGCAGTATAGCCACGGCAGCCCCTTCCTGAGCCCCTAGCCCACCAATTAATTTACAACATACAATGGTAGAACAAGCGTAGGATGATGGCTGCAGACCCTCCTGTTCAACAAGGGTGGAAATTGGAGAGGCACTGAAGTCACTGGTTCATAGTGATTCTAAAATCCAGTCAGATACAAACCAACAGTTTTTCAGAAAAATTTTTCATGGCCCTTGGCTTCTTCATGGACTTTTGTTTCCACCTTTTGAGTCAGCCTTCCTTTTCCTGTGTATGTGTAGTTTTCTCAGCCCACTTCCTGCCCATAGAAGTTTCAGAGTCCAAACTAATCTTTTCAATTAGTCCCTTCCTCTCCAAGCTGGCAATGTTTTTTCTGATACAATTCCCCTTTAAACTTTGTAGGTGTCCTGTGAATCTCACTGGGGCCCGCTCCCTTAGGAAGAAAGCCTCACCCACAAGAACCTTCAACATACGCCCTGTACCGGTTGGGCTTGTCTAGGCCACTCAGCCTGTGGCATTTGTTATGTGTTATGAGAGGTCAGGCCGACTGACACACAGCGGCACCTTGGATGCATCTTTGAACCAGGTTTTCCTGACAGTGCCTTGCTTTTTGTCTGTTCTCAATTTTAACATCGTCCGCCATCTGGGGAGGTTAAGAATTTCCCAAACCAGGAAGTTCTGTCTCTCTTTTATTTAACAATCCTTCTGTAACTTTTCTCTCTTATCGCACCTTGTACGAGAGGCTGCAGGAAGCAATCAGATGACACCTTTGTGCTCTGCTCCAACCATCCCCTTAGCGAAATCGCCTCGTATGGAAGCTGCTCCTTTCACTTTCCGTATTACTTCAGCAACAGTGCTGATCATGTTTCGGCCACTCCTACATAGCAGTTTCCTGTGAGGTTATTCATTTTTCCTCTAAGTTCTCACCTGAGGCTCCTCAAAGACACTCATGTTTCTATAAACAAGTCCAAACGCACCACTTCCCATCACAAAGCAAGTAAGTCCCGGGCCTGCCACGTACCGTATGGCGACTGTAGTTAGCAATGTTATACGGCACATTGGAACGTTGCTAAGAGAGTAGATCTTAAAAGTTCTCATCACAAGAAAAATAATTGTAGCCATGTGTGGTCACAGATCTTAACTAGACTTATTATAGTGATCGTTTTACAATATACACAAATATCAAATCATTATGCTGTACACCTGAAACTAATATAATGTTATATGTCAATTATACCTCAAAGGAAAAATGTTTTCAAGGCTCTTCAAGTTTACACTGAGACGTCCTGAGTCCTTCCGACTTCTGCTCACTACCAGGCCCTGAAGCCACAAGGAAACTTCCCCCTAGTACTTTATTCCCAAACTTACCTGGTAATTTCCCTACCAAGAGACAGGGCCCCTTCTTAGAAAACCCTCCCATTCCCTCCCCGCAAATGCCCCATTCCCTGCCAGCCCTCTCCTTTTTATTTCTTCTCTCTCTGTCTCTCTCTGTCTCTCTCTCTGTCTCTCTCTCTGTGGAGGAGGGCTGCATGTAGTTAGCTTGTCAGGTGTCCTTCTGTCTCCTTGTTTCACACAGAAGCCACAGATCCTAAGCTTTTGGCCAAGAATCGAAGCCACAGAAGGTCCATATCTACTGTGGAGGAGGTGGGGAGCCCTGACTGGTGGCAGTGCAGCGGCAGTCACGTTAGTGACCACATCACGCCACCTGTCACTCCAGGTGCTATTCCATCTCATTCCTTGTGAGCCTCATGAAGTAGATTTACTCATGAGAACACAGAAAGGTCATATAATTTTCTCAAGGTCACAGAGTCTGTGGCAGAGCCAGGATTTGAAAACAAGTCTTCCTCGGAAGCCCATGACATTCCCACGACAGTGATGGCAGGTTGTGCAAGAGGAATGCAGCCATGTTTCATGAATGAACGAATGAATGAATGGTTTTTCCATGTTGGCTCTGCCGCAGTCCCAGGTTTTATGGTAGAAACAGCAGGGGGCTTCTGTTAGAGCAACAATTTCAGCCTGTGTGGTGCAAGAATTTTTAAAACATGCAGTACCTGACAATTTAGTCAGGACACTGACTTTTTCCCCCTTAGATTGTCAAATAAAAATATAACAACGCCAACACAACAATAGCTGTCTAGTGTGAATGAATCAAAATTATACCTATTTTTGTCAGATCAGCAAAAAATAGACTATTTTAGTAATTAGTTGATGTGTGCCAGGAGATGAAAGAGGTTGAAAAGCCCCGGGCTAGAGACTATAGACACACATTGCTGACTGCCTGTGCTGGAGAAGCCCAGCTCCACACCAGGGACTGATGAGACCCCTCAGGTTGAGCAGATGTGCCTGGGGGAGGCACACAGGGGTCAACTCAGGTGCCCCATCTCCATTCCTATGGGAACATGTGTGTTCGCATTTGCAGGGAGCCTGTGACACCCCAGACACGGTGGCTGCCATCTCTTCACTCCATCTCCCGGCCCCCTGGAGTTCCACAGCCTGAGTACCCTTCAGTAACGACTGCCAGAAGGGGCTCACATGGCCCCATCAGGGCCCCCGCTGCAAACAGCTTCCCACCCTTCCTGTGTGCAGAGGGGCGCACGCCTGCTCCCGGCCAGCCTCTGAGGGCACTCTTGCCAGAGAAAGGCCAGTGGAGTTGAGTTTATTTATTGGCTGCATTTGCTCCATGCTTGTGTGCGGCAAATAACTCTGTAAGAGTTTTGCTAGTGTTGGAAAGGTCATTCATCAGCTCTAGAGCTGGCTAGATCGTGGCTGGGTCACGGTTGGATCGTGGCTAGCTGTGTGACCTTTTGGCAGGTGATTTAACCTCCATTTCCTCATCCACAAAATGGGACGCCAGCCTCTTAGGAGTATTGTGAGGGTTAAATAGAAGCATTTGGTGCCTGGAGGTGTTAAAAAATGTAACTTGACTTATTTTGGAATGAGGAAGAAGGATTTTATTTGGGAAAAAGGGGAATTTTTTTTCATGAACGTGAAAAAAGATTAGATGGCCTGTATCTATTAGCCAATGTGAAGAAAGATATTGTGGGACCCCTGAACTTTTCTGACCCCCTCCCAAAACAACTATAGCCTCTCCTGCCTTTGTCAGGTGACCCTTAGGCCATGTTGCTTACTCGGTCCATGTTATGGCCTGAATGTTTGTGTCTTCCTAAAATCCACCTGTTGAAATCTTAATCTCCATTGTGATAGCATTTGAGGGTGAGGCTCTCGGGAGGTGATTAGATGATTAGGTCATGAGGGCGGAGACTTCGTGAATGCTTCTGCCCATACAACGAAGGTGTCCCCTTGCAAACAGGAAATGGGCCCTCACCAGGCACAGAATCTGCTGGTCTCCAGGGCAGTGGGAAATGAATGTTGTTTAAGCCACCCAGCCTATGGTATGGGGTTGGTCAAAAAGGCTGTTTAGTTTTTTCCATAAAATAAAAGACATCTTTTTCATTTTTACCAATAACTTTATTGATTTGGATATTTTGCGTGTGTTGGCTGCCTCTTGCATAGTATAACATTGATTGTTCTCAATAATGTCTGGATTTGATTGCTATCAACCACAGCTGGTCTACCTGACTGACCATGGAGCATCGTCCAGTGAGAAATCTCCAGGATAAAACTCCACAAACCCCTTTTGACACCTTTGATCATTCACCATACCTTATCCATACACTGCACAAATCTTATTTTGCATTTAAGTTTCATTTTTATCTTTCTTGAAATAATAAAGCATAATATGCCAAAAATTGTTGCTTATTTTCTTCCACCTTCAATATTAAAGTGGCTACACAAAAATTCTCCAATTTTGATAAGTTTTTTAAATATACTTTATTGATTATGCTATTACAGTTGTTCCATGCCCCCCCCCTTTATTCCCCTCCGCCCTACACCTGCCCTCCCACCAGCATCTCCCCACCCCCCTTGGTTCATGTCCATGGGTCATATAAGTTCTTTGGCTTCTACATTTCCTATACTATTCTTAACCTCCCCCTGTCTATTTTGTACCTACCATTTATGCTTCATATTCCCTGTACCTTTTCCCCCTCTCTCCCCCTCCCCTTCCCTGCTGATAACTCTCCATGTGATCTCCATTTCTGTGAATCTATTCCCGTTCTAGTTGTTTCCTTAGTTTGTTTTTGTTTTTGTTTTTTTTACATTCGGTTGTTGATAGTTGTGAGTTTGTTGTCATTTTACTGTTCATATTTTTGATCTTCTTCTTTTTCTTAGAAAAGTCCCTTAAACATTTCATACAATAAGGGCTTGGTGATGAGGAACTCCTTTTGCTTGACCTTATCTGGGAAGCACTTTATTTGCTCTTCCAGTCTGAATGAGAGCTTTGTTGGATAGAGTCATCTTGGATGTAGGTCCTTGCCTTTCATGACTTTAAATACCTTTTACCAGCTCCTTCTTGCCTGTAAAGTTTCTTTCGAGAAATCAGCTGATAGTCTTATGGGAACTCCTTTGTAGGTAACTGTTTCCTTCTCTCTTGCTGCTTTTGAGATTCTCTCCTTATCTTTAATCTTGGGTAATGTAATTCTGATGTGCCTTGGTGTGTGCTTCCTTGGGTCCAACTTCTTTGGGACTCTCTGAGCTTCCTGGATTTCCTGGAAGTCTATTTCCTTTGCCAGATTGGGGAACTTCTCCTTCATTATTTGTTCAAATAAGATTTCAATTTCTTGCTCTTCCTCTTCTCCTTCTGGCACCCATATGATTCAGATGTTGAAATGTTTAAAGTTATCCCAGAGGTTTCTAAGTGTCTCCTCATTTTTTTTGAATTATTGTTTCTTCATTCTGTTCCAGTTGAATGTTTATTTCTTCCTTCTGTTCAAGACCATTGATTTGAGTCCTGGTTTCCTTCCTGTCGCTGTTGGTTCCCTGTATATTTCCCTTTATCTCACTTTGCACAGCCTTCACTTTTTCCTGTATTTTGTGACCACACTCAACCAATTCTGTGAGCATCCTGATTACCAGTGTTTTGAACTGTGTTGGCTATCTCTTCATCACTTAGTTGTATTTGTTCTGGAGTTTTGATCTGTTCTCTCATTTGGGCCTTTTTTTTTTTTTTTTTTTTTTTTGTCTCAGAGCATCTGTTGAGTAGTAAGAGGCAGAGCCTTGGGTATTCACCAGGGCAGGGCAACCCACTTTTCTGCATTGTGGTGCTATATGTCGGGGGAGGGTGTCTAAGAGGGTACAGTGCTGCTTGCTCAGCTCCCAGCCAGCTTTCAGTCACTTCCTTTGCTACCCACAAGCAAATTGGGCCCTTCTGGTGTTGATTCCACGGTGGGTGAGTTTGTGTACATTCTAGTACCTTGTGGGTCTCTCCAGTGAACTCTCCTATGAGACTGGCAGTTTCTCCTGCCACCTCAACCCCCACAGGTTTTTTCAGTCAGAGGTTTTGAGGCTTTCTTTCCCTGTGCTGGAACCCTGGGTTGCATGGTCTGTCTTGCTCCCCAGTTGTTCCTCCAGGTTTATCCTTTCGTGAATGTGGGACCACCTCGTCCTTCAGCTGCTGCCTTGCTGTGCGTCCTCTCCACCCAGCTTCCCATCTCTGCCCCTCCTACCAGTCTGGATGAATGTTTCTTCTTTAACTCTTTGGTTGTTGGACTTCCATACAGTTTGATTTTCTGGCAGTTCTGGTTGTTTTTTGTTTTTAAATTTGTTGTTGTCCTTCTTTTGGTTGTGTGAGGGGGCACAGTGTATCTACCTACGCCTCCATCTTGGCCAGAAGTCCAATTTTGATCAGTTTTTTAAAAAATGCACAGTGATATGACAGCTGTCACAATACAATCTAACAAAATTATTTCAAATGAAGTCAAAGACACCTAAGCACTACTAGAGACATCTTACGGGAAAAAAAACATAATGGACTTTTTGGCCAACCCAGTATTTTTGTTATAGCAGCCAGATAAAATCAGAGGTTGCCTGACACATTAGTCCCGTGATTTAGAAGCAGTCACAGATTTTATTATTATTTTTGGAAAGGCAACGTTTAATTTATTGTCTCTGCACATCAGTTTCTTTACCAGAAGGTGAAGGATTAGCCCTGTCCCCACGTGGACCCCTGTGAGGATGACAGTGCATCATCCCGAGGGCACAGCAGCCCTCAAATGTCTGCTCGGGCTTTTTCCTCTACCCCCGGATTGCTTATGTCTCCATCACCCAGCGTGGCAAGGGCACATAAAACGTGCTCAGGGGGCCTAGAGTGGCAATCTAATAGGTTCATTTCTCATTCTGCCGTTTTCCATTTGCCATACTCTGCCTCCTTCTGGTGGCTTCAGTGGAGCCTCCATCAAGCCTCTTCCAAGTCCTGGCTTACATGCCTTTTTCCTGCCCTGATAAAATGGTGTTTGGGCACTTGATTGGAAAGGTGTGCTTGCAAGTGAAAACAAGACAAGATAAAGGAAGACTCCTCCCCCAAGAAAACACCCTCAACTCTAATTCTGTTGCAAATTATCCCTGAAGCTGAACCGACCTCACAGCCTTGACATGCAGTCCTGGGCAAGGAGCTACATGGATGCAGTCTGGGTTTTCAGTGTCCTACCAAGATCCAGCAGGAGGAATGAGTCGCATCAATTCTGTCTGATTCCAGGGCCTCGTTGCCATTCTTTACAGTCACCGCTCTGAGGTCCACAGGGGAAAGGATGTTTTTAAGTTGAGGATAAAGCCTTGGCATGGGCAGGCAGAAGGGTCTTTGTAGCCGGCTCTCAATGGAGAAATCCAGCATTTAATGTCAGACTTTCCACGTGGAAAGCCTTCCCACATACATCACTGAATGCGGGGCCTGACAAGTGGGTCTCTTTGCCCTGAAGCACTTGGTTGGGAGGCTGAATGTGAACTTGGTAACATGAGGTGCGATGCATCTGCACCCCCAGACACAGAAGACTGTTCTCTCCCTACTCAGAGCAGAGTGTCTGCAGGCCTAGAGTCATCAATGAGGTCCCTATTTAGTTGGCCAAAAATGGCATCAACTTTGTGGCGCAACGTCCCTCCCTGTTCAGCTGACGGAAGCTGCCAACTTGGCTCAGGGCTGGGGAGACCCTGGGTGCCTGGTGGGCAGCTAGCTGCCCTGGGCTCACATGAGATGCCGTCAGGCAGAGTGGCCTGTGTTTCTTTCCTCTAAGAGCCTGTTATCTGTATCCTTCTGGACGTGGCTATGTCTCACGGCAGCTTTGGGTTTTTATTTATTCATGTGTGTGTTCTCAGAGCCTGTGCCATTGCCAAAGGGTTTATGGCCTCTTAAAGTTTTGAAGCCTCAGCTTTTATGGCCACTGTTTGTTGAAGAGAAGTGCTGTTTGGGGAAATGATCGGTTTGCCTTCCGCCTGGATGATGGATGGAGGCTTAGCGTTTCCCCTTTCATTCAGAGCTCTAACAACCCAGGCACCTGCTGGCCAGCACCACCAGCTCTCCGAATGCTCGTTCTTGTGTGCGTTCACACTTGCTTTCTCCAGGATCTCCTCCGTGCAAATCCAGGGCTAGGTGTGTGCTAAATTTGAGTGGTTTATCATGCTGAATCCCGTAGCTCAGAGGTTTCCCTGAGAATCACCGTAGCAGTGGTACATCTGCGCTGCAAATGCGTGCGTCCTCCGAGCACAGTGCCAGCAGCACTCTGGAACCTGGTTTCTCGGGATGGGTGGACCCGAGACTGGTCTGTTGACGGGAGGTCTCCTGAACAGCTGCTGCGAGGAGCCAGGCATAATTGTCCTGTGACCAATGTCAGCATCATTAGGTGAAGGGAGCTCAGGAACACTCAGTCCTGGCTGCCGAGTTTCAAGGGATCAATGGTGACAAGGAGCAGCAGTGAAAGGGGAGGCAGGTACCACTTTAACAGAAGTTGGACAAAGCTGGGTTGGATTCTGCAGGAGGCTATATCTCTACTGTAGCCACAATCCAAAAACCGAATATTTGATCACCTTTTACCCCAGTGTCTCGTGCAGGAGACCAAAGCAAAGCACACCTGGATACGTTGACAAGGGGGAGAAAAGAGCAGAGGGCAGGACTCGGCCATCAGCCATGTCCCACAGGAGACAGAAAAGCAGTGCACCTGGGCATCCACATGAACAGTGGCCCCACCCACAGCAAATGCTGCCCAGTCTGACGCTGCACGAAGCCACATGGGAATTCCTTGGCTTCCTTGTCCCCAGAAGGCTGGTGCGGAGTGGCGATGCTGCCTCCTCGCTGCTCTGCCAATCCCTCATCCCCTTGCAGGGGCAGTGAAGTAGGAAGCTCAGCTCTTGTTGCCCCGAAGTAGGTCAGAATGGGATGTAAATGAAAGCCAAGCACACACGTTACATACGTCCCTCAACTCCATGTCCAGCTCCATGCCTGACCTGCTTCCCAGAAAGAGACACCGTGACTGTTTGACAGCGTCTCCCAGATACAATGTCCCCAAAGTGCCCCAAACAGTAGCAACCCCTCCCATTGTTGTTTTACCAGAGAGAGGAAAGGCCAAACAAATCAGTCACCTGCTTCAGTTATTAATTGATCATTTCTCATCCTTCTTTGCTCTGCCTGGGACACTGGAGCTGGACCGTGTAGACATTTCTTCCTTGCTGAATGGAGGACGGTTAGGCTTCATCAACAGAGGGCAGCAAAGGGTCCCCACAAGGCCAGAGCCGCAGGAAGACCCTTCCCTTCCAGGTTGTGCCTCCGTTACTATTAGCCTTTGGTAAAGGAGCCTAGGCCCGCTGCCGCTCCAGCAAGCTTCTTTATAGCAGCGTGTTCCCCGGAAGCCTTGGTGCCTCTGAAGAGGTCAGAACTGAAGCCTAGGGTTGGGGGGCCCCTCTCCTAGTCCTACGTCCACTCTCCCTCAGCCAAGAACTAGTCATGCCCTTTTGCATTTGCCACCTCTGGACACCTGCCAGTCCTCTTTCACCCCCTGTAATAATTTTATTTAACAGTTCTTCACATTAAGATTCCCCAATTTAAATAACCATGGCAGTCATTTTCTTCTGACTGGACCTTGACTGATGCTTACCCCTCCCTTTATTGAAGAGAAAGGAAAGTCCAAAATTAATTCTAATTCTTCTTCTTTACAGAAATTAAACCCTCAAGGAAATTACAGCCTCCAAACCTGTCCCTTAGTGCACATTGGGGTGTGTGGAGTAAGTTGATGATTTAGACCATGGCGGGGGTGGGGGGCGTGGTGGAAACAGCACTGGATCTCGTCTTTCTGCTGGGCTTCCGAGCTGGGGGCTGAGACTGGCTACAGGCTGGTCACCCTGTCTTGCAGTGGAGACCGAGGCAAAACGGTGCCATCGGAGACAGGTGGCACAAGGACGGAAAGCCTCATGGCACCATTTCAGCCCATCATTCCGCTCAGTGCTCTTCTTCAACCTCTCAGTGACAGGAGCCAGTAAGTTCCTTCTTCTTCTCCCTCCTTCCCTTTCTTCCTCCCTCCCTTCCTTCCTTCCAGACTTTTAGACTAAGTTTATAATACCATCTCTAGAGCAAACAGGGTCTTCCCACCAGCTGTCTTATGTAGATAAAGTTGTTTCTACAAGTGATAATATTAACAGCCCAGCTGAGCAGCCCTCCGGTTTGATCTTCACTTGTGGGATCATTTATATTTACCAGGTGGTCCGAATAAAATGTTTGAGATTTGGAAGAGAGATAAAGCGGATTGGTCGAAGGTGTCAGGATGAAGTTGAAAGTATGAAGGCGGGAAGTTCTTCTTTAACAAAGAAAGTCTTAGTCAATCTCTGAAGCGTTGGTGACAAGGCCTGAGAAAGCAGGGACAAGCAGTGGTTGCCCCTGGTAACCAGGGTGAACCTTATTCCTGATTGGGTAGCTGATCTGACGAGGGCATGGCGGCCTGGCCTCCACGCTTCCGTGTAGACTTTCTTTTTTAAAATTACACAAATGGAGAGCAAACAAAGGGTAAGGAAAGAGCCCGTTGCAAAGAGGCTGCTGGTTTTCTCTTACGCAAGAGACTTTGAGAGCTTCCAGAAAAACTCTGCTGATTATTATTTACAGAGGCAGAGGGAGGCTTCTTTCCTAGAAGGCTAATATGGAGTGAACATTGCTTCTGATATTTCTAACTCTAAAAAAATTGGAAAGATTTTCAACCCAAGGTAAAGTTAGGTGGTGGTTTATAAGTAGACTTTTAAGTGAGTGGACACCACATTGTTCTTATAAATATAACCTATGGTAAGTTTTAAATGATATATATCTTTATTTATATTGAAAAAAGAACTCTTCTCTGGTTCACGGGTTTTCCATTCTATCAGCTTTTCTGGAGGGGTGGGGGGCGAAGTGCTTTTCCTCAGATCCTGCAGGCCACCTAGTGGCTGCTTCATGAATCACAGTGTCCAGAGGGAACTAGTGTGTCCCGCGGGGTGTGCCTGACAGGTCCAGCACTCTTTTGGTAATAGAGAGACACAGAAGCTGATTCACGCCTGGGATTCTGATTTTTGTTTTCCTGATTTCATCCTCCTAACTTGACTAGACTGTGATTTGCGGCCTCCTAATCATTCAGCAGGAAGAGTTTAATGCTCCTTCCCTGACAGCTGAGGAAATGGTGCTTCAGTGGAGAGCTGGCAATTTGCAGGGCCCTGAAGCACCGCTCTTACCTCAGATAAGAGCGGGTGGGAAATGGAGCTGAAGAAGATAAAGCAAATTCCAAAAGTGGGGCGTATGGGACTGATCGACATGAGAAATCAAGGAGCTACAGATGGCAGTTTGCGAAATGGCTGTGGGGTGTACAAATCAGGTTTCCGCTGGTGCAGCTTGTGTGCGGTGAGGAGAAGCTTCCTTCCTTTCTCTCTGGAAGGGCCTGAGGCAAAATCACATTTAGGAGTTTGCGAAGCAAAGAGAAAGTGCCCGCCAGCACTTGAGTTCGAGGTGGTGGTGCTGTTGTTTCAGGAGCCTGAACTGAATCTGTGCCTCTTACTTCCAGTTCCTCTTATTTTTCTACTGGTTGATGTGAATTAGGTTGTAGTTGCTTTCTTTGACAGAATCAGCTCAAAACGACAGGGCTCAATGGGACCCGTTATCAGCTGTTAGGAGACCAGTTTTGTGACAAGGCCTCTCCTGTTCCCTCTTGTTCCCTCCGTCCTCACCACAGAGTAGAAAGCCTGGATGTAAATGTGTGTGCGTGAAAATATGT
Organism: Desmodus rotundus; assembly: GCF_022682495.2. Classification (NCBI taxonomy): domain Eukaryota; kingdom Metazoa; phylum Chordata; class Mammalia; order Chiroptera; family Phyllostomidae; genus Desmodus; species Desmodus rotundus. The sequence continues at coordinate 109,601,713 of NC_071390.1, forward strand.
ATACTTATCTATAAAATCCGCTTACATGTGTAAAAAGAAATTATAAACTGAAAATGGCAGGGACCCAGGGGACAAAGAGAAGCTGGATTTCTCTGTCCAGGCTGCCTGGCCTGCTTCCAAGCAGCCCTTCCTGCCGGGTGAGGAGTCGGAAGGGCCAGGCTCGCTCCACGCCATTGAGTTCCAGTGTAGAACTCTAAGCAGCCAAGAATTCGAAATCGAAATTTCACCTCCACGTCCATGTGAAGAAGTCTAAGTGCTAGGCTATGAGCGGAATAGGATGCTATTTAAGGATTTGCCAGCTCTGTTCGTAACTCTAAAGTCCACGTATTTATGAGGTGTGGGCTCTGTCCCAGGACTCACAGCTGATAAGGACTGTCTACTAAATTCACCTTGTTTTGTATGTTTGACTTCAGAATCATATAAATATTTTACATAACTGTGAAATAAATTTTAAGAAGTGGTCCCTGACTATGGAAATCAAAATGGAATACGTGAACTGACCTGGGTATTGAACCAGTAGCATAATAACTTAGAAACTATTTCAAGTGACTCTAAAATGCAGTAATTTAACTCAGCATCCTGAGTTAGGCTGTATCCTGAGGACAAAAAGAACTGTAAAACATTGTTTGAAACTGTAGTCACTAATCCTATTGTTTGTGGTAGTATCAGGCACTTTTATTCTAAAACTATTGTGTGTACATTGTGGAATGGAGCCAATGAGGTCTTTCTTTGGAGGCACTGAGGCCTGGAATTCTGGGCACAGAAGGAAAGAGTACAGATGTGTGATTAATGAGTTAAATAAAAACCTTACAGCTCTGAATTTGAATTGCAAGTTTTATTAGGCCCTCACATATTTTATCTTTAAAAAGAAAAGTATTTTATGGTTTTGTCCAATTAAGAGGCTTGGAGAGAGCGAACACCCCCCAAAACCTAAATCAGAGTATCTAACTATCTGAAGCCCTTTCCCACCAAAGGAACGGGGGGGGGGGGGGGGGCTCCTCTGGGTTTGGGAGGGGGTATGATCGCCGTGAGCTCAGATGGTGTCACACCGCAGAGCAGGGCGTTACCTAAGATGCTCCAGTCACATCACAGGGCCGCGGGGCAGCACTGCAGAACTTCCACTGCCGCTGCAGGCGGGGTCTGGGGCCCATTCTAGGGAATGGATGATAGAAGGGTTATTTCACCTCCCTGGGCCTCAGTTTCCTCCCTATAAAAGGGGTGCTGACAGCGGCACCTCACGGGGCTGTGAGAACTAAAGGAGTTACACACCCCATGGTTGTGCTCATCCACCCTGGATGGCATTTGTCTGTAAGACCGGAAATGCTTCCTCCGGACTTGTGGGTAAACATTTCCTTCCTAGCTATTTGATTTAAAGAGCTTGACTTGGAGGACAAAATAAAGCAACGCTTTGGTTTTTTGCAATGTACTATCAACATCAATGAATGGGAGGAGGTGTGGGCTCTCTGTCAGAGTGAGTTTGCCCCCCAAACTTTCAGTCTATTTGTTTCTGGTTCATTGCATGGGCAAGAGAATACTCAAAAATCTCTCCTGGATGCAGTCCTTCAGCCTGCACCTAGGTCTTCTTTTATTTAACGGCTTACATTGCCAAACCCTCTTCCTCTTCTTAACAGTGGCTTTCTTGACGCATCTGCAATGTTCAGTTGGAGTGGGAGCAACGCCTCCAATACAGCTGCCAGGCTGGCTGTTGCCATGTGGCGGCCTTGAGAAGGGCCCTGAGCTTGCAGTGGGCCGCCCGCTGCAGGGGTCCCCGTGGTAGCTGGCTTTTCCAGCGGCTTAGTCAACTCCTACTGCAGGCCCCAGGCAGAGTGGCCTTCCGTGAGCAGAGCCCTGTCCCTCTATCTCTGTTTGCAAACTTGCTTGGCTACAGGCCGCAAGGAACAGCCAAACGGGTCAGTGTTATGAATTATGTTTGCTAGAACATTGTGTTGCACCAGAAAGCACTGAGCCCATATGAAGACTTCAGCCAAGGGTCCCCTGAAACAAGTGACGCCAAGCCATTACTGCAAGTAAGGGAAGGTCACGCAGACTCAGGAATAGGTTTGGACTGAAAAATACAAAAATTATTGGAGAGAAAGAGAGGGAAAAAATCACATTCATATAACTTTTATTGCAGTATATTGCTGTAGTTGTTCTATTTTATTATGAGTTATTATTACTTGTTTATGTACGTAATTTATAAATTAAACTTTCCATAGGTATGTATGCAGAGGAAAAAATCATAGCATAGGGTTTGGTACTGTCCTCGGTTTCAGGCATCCATTGGAAGTCTTGGAATATGTTCCCTGTATCTAAGGGGGAATGATTGTGTGTTTGCACTTACACGCATGCACATGCTTACACACACACATGCATGCACACACGTAGGCGTCGACAAAGACTGGAGGATTCTACCCCACAGTGGCAACAGCTCTCATGTAATCTCTTAGGGGTGAAATTATAGACAATTAATTCCATCTGTCTGCTTTTCTGTAATCTCCAAAATTTCTGTGATTGTTTATTTCTTTTGTATTAAGGCAATAATGACCGTGAAATGCCTTCTAATGTGTTTTAATGGTGGCATTTAAAGCCATCTGCCGAACGCCGCTCGGAGGCGGGTGCACGTCCCCGTGGAGGTGACAGTGCGGAGGATGTCTCCCGAGTCAGACTTCCTGATGAAGCAGCGCCGCCACGCCTGTCAGCGGCGGAGGTCCTCTGACCTGCTAATGGGCTGTGTCTTGATTTGGCAGGGCCCACTCTCCTCGCAAGGGTCACGCTGGTGTTTTCTCAGCTGGTGCAGCCCTGACCCTCTCTCACAATTATTACTTCATGTCAAAAGGCCGCCTGTGCTAAGCTGTCCAAATCTGACAGGAGAAGGCAGAGGGCCCCCATCAAACTCTGGGCCACGAGGCTCCAGCGGAAGGTTAAATGTTCTGGAGTTTTCTGTGTCGAGATGTAACAGTGTCTTTCCCATTGTCCCTCCTGGCTCCCCCCACAGCTTCTCCCTGTGTTGGGGCTGAGGTCTCCAGACAATGGCACCATCTTGGGGCCTGAAAACATGACAAGGAAGGTGGCCCCGGGCGGCTGGCTCACCCTCTTCAGAACAGATAATCCAGACCTCCTGGAATTCATTCAAAGAGAAACTGGAGAGGGCTTCTCTTTCCCTGCAATGACAAAGGACCAATCCCAAAGCCCAGGTTTTCACCGTGGCTGGGGGCTCATTTTGTTGAAGCATCGTCCTGTATACCAAAGTGCTGTGGGTTCAATTCCTGGTCAGAATACCTGTCCTCTCTCGTATCAATGTTTCTCTCTCTCTCTCTCTCTCTCTCTCTCTCTCCCCCTCTCTCTCTCTCAGGAAAACAAACAATTGAACAACCCCCCCTCCCAGGTTTTCTGAAGTGAGTGAGGAGGGCTGTGGTTTCACGCCTCCACTACTTCATTGGCTGTTGCCCAAGAATGCTGGCAGCATGCTCCATGCTGCCCCAAGCCTTCTGGGAAGGGGTGGTGCATCTGTGAGGAAACAGGGGCCCCCGAGAAAGATGGGGGTGACAGGGGGAAGCTACTCTTTTAGGGGCTCCCACCACAGTGTGTATCTAGAAAAATGTCGCCAAGGTGGCAGGGATGAGCCTGACTCCAGGAAGTGCCTCCTCAGGCAGAAGCTAGTAGAACTTTCGGTTGTAACTTCCAAGCTCAAATATACTGAGAACATTTCTCTCTAACTTGTGGCTTCTGCTGCCTCGATCTGTGTGTGCACGTAGTAGCAGTGCTAAGACCTGCACTCTTTCGTGCGTGTGTATTCATACAGATGAGCTGAGGATGAAGATGGCGAATTGCAGCGATGGCTAATACTTGCAGAAAGCTCTATGTGCCCGAAAGAAGTGCTTTCAATGGATTATTTCATGTAAATCACCCTTTCAGCACATATTTAAAGAGCTCCACAGCAGTGGACAGAAGGGACAGAGTTCCATAAAGAAACAAACTGTGGTCTGTACACAAAATGGGACAGTATACAGCCATGAAAATGAATGAAATTCTGACTCATAACCCTTGAAGACATTATGTTGAGTGACATAAACCGTCACAAAAAGACAAATATTGTACGAGTCTACTTATATGAGGGCCCTAGAGGACTCAAATCCATAGAGACAGACAGCAGAATAGGGAGTGTCAGGGATGGGGGAGGGAAAGTGGGGAGTTAGTGTTTAATGGGTACAGAGTTTCAGTTTGGGAAGATGAGAAAGTTCTGTGCGGGATGGTGGTGATGGTTGCACAGCAATGTGAATGTGCCCAGTGCCACTGAGCCGTCCACTGACTTCCCAAGGGCTTTCTTAAATTGCTGGAGGTGCATTTGCCTTCAACCGTCTCTTCTTGCCCTTCTGGCCTTGACTGTCTCCCTATCTTGGACCTGCTCCCAGAGTCTTGGTTTCAGAGTCAGAAGCCCCGTCCTTTCTTCTGTGAACCCCTCCTCAAGAAGCTAGAGCCTGGAGCTTCAAAGGTGCCCAGTGGGAGGAGCGTGCCAATCAGCTTGGCCTTGTGCACACAAAGCCTGAACCCACTGGATAGAGGGCAGCACAGGCAGGATGCCAGGGCGCCCTTCCGGCCACTCGCTATTTCCCGAGGCCTGCCTCCCTCTCTCTCTCTCTCTCTCTCTCTCTGGTGCACGTTTTATATTCTTCCCATCTCCTGTGCACACACTACTGGGTGCAGGGCACCTTTCCACAGTGGGCTATTTCTTCCACTCATGGTCCCAAAGGTTGGTCCTGGTGGCAGACAGATCCAGCAAACTGTCCCTTTCGAGCTCACTGATTTTCAGAACCCTCCGGGTTATACTGATGTCATAGTGCCTGGCACTGAATGAATGTGGGAAGGGGCTCAAAGACTAGACAGCTATCCGGAAAATGGAATACATGATGATGGGAATGCTCGTGGGAAGTTCCATGGAGCTCATCTGCTAGCAGAGCTTGAGAGGTGTGGCGAGATCGAGCTGAAAAAATCAGGACTGAAAGTGAGGATGAGGAGAGAGCTGCCTCAGATCACACGGAGAGCATCTGTCAGGGCTGGGAGTGCCTCTCTGTCTCCCTGTCTCTGTCAGTCTCTCTCTGTCTCTGAGTCTCTGCCTCTCTTGCAAAAAGAGCTGTGCATCTTATTCAATTCGAAGCAGAAAAGTTTAAAGTAGATGTCTAGGAAAACTCCCAGAACCTATGAATTATGCAGCACAAGATGGGATCATTTGCATGCAGGGCTTGGTCGTGGTGAGGCAGGTGAGGTGCTCACCCAGGCTGGCACCAGAAGGTTGTGCCCAGGAGGTTTGGGATGCCTGTCTCACCCCCATCCCTGTCCTGCTTCTCAGTGTGGCCTGTCCTGATCAGGGGATGCTGGGCACAGCAGGTGGCTCTTCCTGGGATTCTCTGAGCATCCCCAGGGTGGAAGATGGCCTGATAACTTCATAAGGCCGTTCCTGCAGACAAGTGCAGCCCTCCTGAGTGAGCCAGACAGGGTCCTTTAAAGACGATTGAAATACAAAAGCAAGCCAACAATAAAGAGTTTCCTGGAACCCCAGTGAGGGTGCCCCAAACAGACCATTCAAAGCTTTGATTTCCTTGGCTGGCAGCGGGGGAGAGGAGCTCTAAGAATTCCTGCATCAGAGCCTCCAGGAGGCCTAGCGGCAGGGGGTGGGGGGGGGTGGAGACACCCTTCCCCTTTAAGGGACTCAGGTGCCTGGGCGAGAAGCTGGTGCAGGGTGGGAAGTGGGAGGACAGCCTGCACATGTGACCTGCTCCAGAAAGAGGCACAAAAGCACATTCTATTTATAGGTCAGAAGTAGAGAGTGGGTTGCAGGGTTTTTTTTTAACTTTATTTATCTATTTATTTATTTCAAAAAAATTCTGATAAAATGGACAAAATCAAGGGGGAGGGTGGAGGAAGGGGAGGGAGGTGGGTTCGGCTGGGATGGGGTGGAGGGATGGGGAGAAAAGGCAGACAACTGTAATTGAATAGCAGGGTTTTTTTAAAGGCATGTGCACCAGCATCTGCCTCCATGAGGCTGTCCCCCAGAGGCAACCCTCCCTGGTACCCCTGCCACAGGGCTGGGAGCCAGGCCTCTACCAGGGACGCTGGCACCTGGGGCAGGTGTGCTTTTCACATTCCCAGAAGCTGTGTCTGTGACAAGCCTGTGAAGGAAGGGGGCTGGCATCTTCAAGTCACTGTGGGAATGTAACTAGGGGCATGGTGGCTACTATTAAATGTTATTCCATGATGACAAGTGGGAATTAGCTTCGTCCCTCCCTTGGAACCTCCTCCTCCTCCTGTTCTCAGATACCACAAAGCCCTAAAGTGGGTTAAGATCAAAGCAGGGCCCCACATGCCGTTCCCTGGCACTGCACCCATTTAGGGGGAGGGGGACACCATTCCTTTAACTTCCCCTAAAGCAACCTGAGGTCCCATTTACACTCTGCCCTAGAAAGAGCACAGCCCACCCCCACTCATGCTGCAGCCACTTTTGCTCCAGAATAATGGGGGTTGTCTGACTTCTGTTCCAGCGATGGCCGCCCTCCTTACTGCCTGCTTTTCCAATGCCCCTGGACATGGAGCCACCAGCTGGGATTTTTCCCACCTCCCTTGTCCCTAGTGCACACCAGCCCAGGGTATGTGTCCCCTTGGTGGTTTGGGGCAGCAGAGGTGGACTCAGTGGCCACATCAAATGTTGCCACTGTCCTGATGGGCCCCTGTCAGTTCTTCCAGGAATTTCCTCTTGCGTGGCTGCCCAGTCCCTGTCTTTGTCCCAGGGCTCTTGCCCCACTCCCTCTGCTCCAACCCTCCAGGGACATTCCAGTTTTATTGCTTGAATCACTGCTGCGGTTTTATGCTGAGTTTTGAGCCCAGCTTGACCAAAGCCCTTTTATCTGGGTGACACATTTGAGGGAAGGAGCAGGTGCTTCATTTAAACCCCAAAGACCCAAGAAAGCCCACCTGGGCTTAATTTGGGAAACGCAAGACCAACTGCCTGGGAGCTGCCTTGGTGTCTCACCTGATCAGCAGTTCTTCCTCCCTCTGTGCAGCAGTGACTGAGAGCTGCCCCTGGGCTCCGCCCTGAGCCACAGCAGCTCTGGGAAGGGCCAGGGGTGGACATCACGTGGTCATAGTTGCCTCTCTGGAATCTGTGATGCCTTGGGGCAGTTTGTCAAGTCCTGGGAGGGGTTACCTGTCTTGGGAGCAGAGGCCATCCTGCGAGTGTCCTTACTCATTGCTACTCCATGGCATGGTTCTGCCACGGAAAGGTTCTGTGCCGAGTTCATCTTTAGTTTTGAGTCCAGCTGCCAGATCTGAACAGGGAAGTTTTCCCTAGTCATTCAGGGCTCTTCTCCTTGTTCCAGATGGGGTCACATCCAGTTTAGAAACATGAGACTCCCCACCCCTGAGAGACCATCACTGGGTCTCTGTAAAGATCCAGTTCCAGGGTCCTCACACATCCTGGCTCAAGTCTCGTTCGGGGGACAGAACCACCAGAACCCTGTGATTTAGAGCTGGAAGGGACAGGGAACCCCCCCCCCCATCAGGCTTTCATGGGATGGAAAGAAACTGAGGGCTGAAGGGTGGGGGAAACAGAAGGAGCTGAGCTGGGTCTCCAACACAAGTGGGGTTTGAACAAACAGAAGGGTGTGGGGCATGTCAGATAGAGGGACGGTGTAGGTAAAGGCTGGTGAGGGAGTTAGTAGCTCTGATGAGAGCAGGTGGACGGGACCAGAGGGCAGGTGGGTGGAGAGAACAGTCACAGATACATCGGGTAAAGCAGGTCAGACTAAAGGGGGTTTGAAAATCTGGATAGTGGGAGGGGCCCTAGGGTGTTTCTAGAAAAGAATAAGAAGAAAAGAAATGGATATTGACATGCACTTACTTTCACCAGATTCTAAGCTAGCCATTTTACATTTAATCTTCACCATGATCTTGTACGGTGTTATTTTACAAAGCAGGCAGTGAAGGCCCAGAGAGATGAAGGGACCAGCCCAGGGTTGTGCAGCTTGTCACCTAAGCGGCCAGTTTTCAAACTCAGTTCTCCCAAGTTCTAAAGCTCGTGTTTGTTCCCTGTATCACCCTGCCTCCCAAGAAGGGAAACAGAGCTAAACGTAATTTCAGGCTGCATTAATGTAGCTGCAGTGAAGACACAGACAGACTGGAGGCAGGGCTCAGGGGACTTGCTATTGAAATAAACGAGAGTAAGATGAACGTACTCGATGAGCCTGGGATGCGTCGTCACATCAGCAAGTGGGGAAACTATCAAATGGACACAAGGGCCTCAGTGGCCCCCGCTAGCCTAATTCAGATACCAATTAGGATAATAACCGCAAGGGATTGACAACAATGGATGAAAACACATCAGATATGTTGAAATCCAAGCCTTTCTAAAGATGCAAAAAGTAAAACACTCATTGATCACTTTTGGAGAATGTTAGGGAAGTAACTCATTCTTTGGGAAACTGGTATAAGAAGGGAAAGAATCAAGCATCTGTTCCTCTCCCCCTAAGAAGCTTCTCTTCTCTAGAAACATTCTAGCTAATGAATGAAGGCGTTCTAGAAAGAGGACATCGCCAAGTGACCACCTCTGAAGGGTGAACGGATCTGGCAAGGGTCACCAGTGCCTCCGAATGACACAGGAAGAGCTCAGCAGGCACTGTACCTCCGGTGGGCGGAATTCTGCCACCTTTGATGCTCCTTGCCAAAATTGTACTGACTCAGATTAAGTTTTTCAATCTAAATATCAATTTACAGGAAATTCAAAGCACAGGGGAACATACTCAGTGCGATCTCCGAGGTGCTTTCGGCAGCACCCAGACTGCAGGGTCACTGACTGGGTATCTGGTAATATTCAGAAACTGATAACATTTTTAAAGGAATGACAATGATATTGTGGCTGTGCGTGAAGCAAACTCGGATCTGTTTGGGATACCATCTGAAATACTTATGGAGGAACTGAACGCTGTCTGGGGTCGAGGTGAGGGAAATGGGAGTGGGTATGGACAAAATAAGACTGACTTGAAAAAATGGAATTTAGGTGATAGGATTGCATTAAATTATCTCCTCTGGTTTTGTATTTGTTTAAAAAATGTGCTTCAAGTGTGACGATAGTGTTGCTGCAGGGATGAGGCATTTTTACAACTCTTTTTTAAATTGATTTTAGAGAGAGAGAGGGAGAGAGACAGGGGAGGGGGAAGAAGGGGATTGAGAGAGAGAGAGAGACAGGGAAAGAGAAAGAGAAACACCCATGTGAGAGAGCCCTGACCGGTGCGGCTCAGTGGTGAAGTGGGCATCATACTGCAAACCCAAAGGTACTGGTCCGACTCTCAGTCAGGGCACATGCCTGGGTTGCAGGCCAGGTCCGCAGCTGGGGGTGTGCAAAAAGCAGCTGACTGACACATTGACGTTTCTCTCCCTCTTTTTCTCCCTCCCTTCCCATCTTACTAAAAGTAAATAAATAAAATCTTTAAAACAAAACAAAACAAAACAAAGCATCTATGTGAGAAAAAAACATTGATTTGTTGCCTCCCAAATGTACCCTGCCAACTGGGGATCGAACCTGCAACCTGGGTATGTGCCCTGACCCGGAATTGAGTGCACAACCTTTTAGCGTACAGGACGACATGCCAGCAACTGAGCCCCCTAGCCAGGCCTGACAGAGGCATTTTTAGAAGGGAAGGATGGAGAGGGTGGGGCGCAGCTGAGTGAAAGCCCCTCAACTGAACCCGCCCCATCAGCAAACTGCCTGGAAGGTGGCCCGCTGTGACCCCAGCTCCAGGGAGCCAGGTCCTGACTGCTGAAAGCTGCTCTGCCTTGTGGGAGCTGAGAACTCTTTCCAGCCCACTTGGGAGAACTGTCTGCCATTTCTTAGTGATCTGTTCGATATTCCCAGCTCCAAGGTCACCTCCGCGAAGTCTCCTGGATCCCCCTGGGCAAAGCAATCATGCTCTTTGCTTTGCTCCCCAGGCACCTCGATCAGATATCTTCCCTGGATTGCAGTCTGACCTGCATTTCAGTAGTTGGTGTTCAGTCCATTGTCCCCACTGCCCAGGGTCCCCCTGGGGCAGGGTCCACATGGGAATCCAGAGCTCTCCATGTGGGAGGCATTCACACCTGCCTATTGGCTATGAAACAGACTGCCCCACCTGGTTCCCTGGGCAGGCGAGGAAGGTCAGGCACTGACCATAAGTTGAGGGCAGAGGCCTGGACAAGAAGTGACAGCTTCGTCCTTCCTGAGGTCCAAGGCTGCCCCTTTAACATGGCCAGGACAAACTCAGCCAGAATCTAGATCTCCAGACCCTCCACTGTCTCCATGGCCATGAACTGCTGCTTCCCACTCCCCTTTTCAAAGTCAAGTGCATTGAGGACCTAGAATCAAAATGCTCCCAGAGGTCCTTCCCACCAGGTCATGCTCTGGGTCTAGGTACCCCATGGACCCCAACTCTGCCCTGGGGGTTCAGACCCCTCCATGACAGGTGGCTGCTGGGGGCTGTCTCCTGCTCCCCTCTCTGCTCGGTTTTGGGGAGCTGGGCCACTGGAGGGGCTGCCCTGTGGTGCTTCTGAGGCCTTGGGCCCTCCATAGGGCTGACGTCCCAGATTCAGTCCAAGCTGTGCAATCGCATTTTTCTGGTTAAACTCCCTCTGCAGCCTCAGTGGATACCGTTGTCATCAGATTTGCTTTTCTGAATCAGATTTCAGAGGGAAATCCGCAGACAGCATGCTCCTAGACGCCGTCTCATCAGGCAGAGACAGAGCAGAACTTCAGGAGCCCATGACCCTGTTTCTACTGCTGGGGGCCCAGACTCCTTGGGGACAGGTGTTGGGGGACAGAGTGGGGCAAGGAGGTGCTGGAGGCCTCCCTGTCTGCTTGCGCTGCTCTGCTCAAGGTAGAGTGGCCCAGGGAGGTCAGAGCAAGCAGAACTGTGGTTCCGAGTGACAGACACTTGTGTGACTTTGGGCAGGGACCCTGGAAAAGGAATAGGCAAAAAATGAAAGAATGAAAAGGTTAAAGGAACCCTTCTCCGTCCCTCCACAAGAGCAATGGAGGAAATAGGCTATTGCCTGGGGACTGATTCCAGAATGGTTCTCTTTCAAGACATGTCTCCATGTAGGTGCCCTGTGCAAAATCATCATGAGTGATTACGGCTTAGCGTTAAGCACTGGTTTCTTTCTAAGTTTCTAAATTCAGCTCTCAAGTGCTCCTGGGAGTTGAAGAAGGGTAATAGTGAAAGCTCAGAGGCCAGAAGGCCTGTGCTTAACATTCCGACAGGCTCCTTCACTGCTCTGAACCTCGGTTTCCTCATCTATAGAGTGGGGTAAGCACAGCTCCTGAATCACTGGGTTTCTCTTGAGCGGGAAATAATCTCTGTGGGGTAACAGTGCCCTGTACAAAGATGGTGCTCAACAAAGGCTAGCTTTCTCATATTGTCTTAAACATAACTTATTAACCACTAACTGTCCTTAAGATGAGCGATGGGGTCTCAAGAGGACTTTGGAGAGGTGGGGTGGGGAGAGCAGGACAGGTGGGTGAGAGTGGGCTGTGGACCAGGGAACAGGAGGAGGAAGGTCTTTGCTGAGTTTCTGCTCTGAGCCTACCCTCCCCCCTGCCCCTTCCCAGTGGCTGGAGGGGTCCGCAGGAGCGGCACAGCAGATCTCTGTGCCACAGGGCCCGCCCGTGTGTTCCTCTGTGTGCTCCCTCTGGCTGCCCTGGTGCCGGTTCTCTCCCGGTCCCACATTTTGTGAGGTAACTGAGCTCGCCAAGGCCATAACTGTGAAACTTGCACGTCCCACTTGTGACCCCACACCCCACAAACCCCCTTTCCTCCAATGGCAGGCTTTGGGGATTCTTGGCTATCCCTTTGCAGGTTCCATGATGGATGGGAAGCTGGGAGAGAAGGGCCAGGCAGGTAACAACCTGCTCGATATCCTCAGCTGGCCCCAAAGAGGCGCGCGCCTCCTCCTCAGAGTGACAGCGAGAGCCCTGATCAGAGACCGAAGTGGAACTGGGTTGCGGAGCACCGGTTCTATCGTCCTGACGCCACACGCCTTCGGGAAATGGCTCCCAGACTGGTGGGGTAGGAAGGCCCCAGAGCTATGAATCTCTTTGTTTCCATTCATTTTAGTGAGCAGTTCTAACGGGGCCAGTTAGAAACAGTTCACAAGGCACTAACGCCCATTCTGCTCTTGTCCTTTACGGAAAGTCTGTCAGGTCCACATGCAGTTACAGACTGCTGTTAGCTCTCTTGTGCCTGGAACACCACCACCCTGACCTAATTCCTTTGCTTTGTTAGCTGTCACTTTCTTAAGGTAGCTGATTTCTAAGGAAGTGAACATGGCTGGAGGCAGGCTAGGGCTCAGGGTCAGGCAGGTGGGCGACAGGAGCGCTGCCTTTTCTCACAGCCCCTGGTGTGGTCCCTGGTGGAGGCACCAGTGCAGTGCTGGCTTGGGACATGCTCCTAGACCAGAATGCCTCCTGTTTCCCAGCAGCTGCACACACGTGGGGGCCAGCCCTGCACACACGGCTGGATGCAAGGAGCATCTTGGTAGGCTTCTGTGTTCCAGCTGTTCAGTTACTGTCAAATTCTTTACTGCCGCCAGAGAGGGTAGCCTTGTTCAGGCCCTGTGGTTCATGCGGAGGAAGTCAGCATAAACCAGGCAGCTCCTAGCAGACTGGGCTTTTCTTGGCATGCCACCCCCACAGCTTCTGAAAGCCTCTTCTGGCCCCAGTGATCTCACAAGCCCCCTTTCCACCAGTGAGCCACAGAGCCGTCTCGAATGATAAATTCCAGAGCTGTGGACTTGGGTCACTAGGGTGCGCGAAGGATGTCTGCTCTGTTTATAACCAGCACGTCTCAGTAAATTCTTTGTTCATGCTCCAGATCTCTCCTGGTCAGGAGAAAGTTCTTCCAAAGCACTAAAAACTTTGGGGCTGTAGTCAGTGACCTTTCCCTCCCCTTTTCTCTTTAGTGAAGTAGTACAGGGGCTGGTTTCTCTCCTTCACTAGCTCATGGGCCATTAGCAAGAGGAGATGTTCCATTATCTGAGTTCTAATGAGCCCAGTAACAGGAGAAGTTAGGCCTGTGGGGGCGATTTAATTTGAAATTCAATGGCCCAGTTATACTAGTGGGCTTTATTCAGGACCCGAGGGCCCACAGAGTGGGGGTGTCCTGTTGCAGTCAGTCCCTGTGGTGGTGTTGAGGAGGGAGTGAGGAGGAGAAACCCAGCTCAGAAGAAGTCCTGCCTGTTTTTTGCCTATAACAATGGCCCTTAAAATAGTCCGGGGCCAAGGCATCAGTTCTTGCCTGCTCTGTGGTCTGCAGCTTTAGGGGTTTAAATCATACGCCTCCAGCTTTCATAGTTAATGCAGTATGTACTGGAGAAAAAACTTGGCTTGCGTGTGGGCAGCTCGATGGCCTACTTCCAGTCAATGATGGGAAAGCTCCTGTCTGCTAGTCTAGATACCAAGTGGCCAGGGGGCACCGGGGGCAACCTAAGGACACATCTGGAACAAAAATAGCAGGCCTGATCTGCATATCTGTTGCCAAACGTGTTGGATATTCACTCACCAGTTCATTTTTTATCAATTCCTCCATTCAACCTACATTCACGATCCACCGAAAATCTCCCTCTGCTGTAAGCACTTCCCACACACCCTGCTTCGCTGGGGTTCCATCGCCTTGGCTATGGGCTCCGATTGCTCCTCTTTTCCTGCTTCATTTATGTTTTCCTGCTTCATTCATTAGGTGGCAGTAAAGAATTATCTCCTCTGTCCCAAAGCGAGGGTTCCCTCTTGCCTCCCCTTGATCCCACGTTCCTTCCCTGCTGGCCCTTTTCCCACATCATTCAAACCTTTTTCCTCTTAAAAAGTTCCTTTGGGATCCCTAACCTCCCCAGTTTGGACCCCTCCCCTCTGCTCCCACTCCCAGCCCGATGTGCCAGGGCTGTCCGCCACCTCCCCTTCCTGCGGCAGTGCGGCTGTCAGCCTCCACTGCCCTGGAGCTGCTCCATGACCTACAGGTAGATAAACCCAACAGCCATTCTCCATCTGTCCTGGTTTCATCATCCCACCCAAAAGGTTTTGTAGGTCCTCGTTCCAGAACTTGCCTGAGTCCCGTCTATGAGTGGGTGTCCATGACTCACCCACTCTCTCTTTCTAGTCCATCCAACCCTTTTCTCTTCAGCTAGTTTGACTTGGTGACTCTAACTTGGGGCCAAAGGTGCCTTGAAACTTTTCCCTTCTTTCTCTCTCCCCCTGCCTGCCTCTCTGTTCCTCTCCTGATCATCTTCCTTCTCTTCTTCTCCTCTCCCCTTTTTCCCCTGCCTTCCTTTTAGTCACTGAGCCTAAAGGGAGGGGGAGTGATGGGAGCAGAAGGCTCCAGACTGCAGCAACCAGCTGTCCTCTCCCAGGCTCAGTTTGTCTCAGGCCCAGCTGTTTGGAGAGGGGGCTCCAGGCTCCACTCTCTGGCCTCCCCTGAGTCACGATCCCACATTTAGATCTGCCTCTTTGAGCAAATAAGTGTACTTTTCATTTCTATTTTTATATGTAAGGCTTTTGCCCAACAGATCCTAAAAGAGACATTGGTTCCTATGGAGGGTCCTATTGTCCTCACAATACAGAAGAGACTCAGCATGCTTGTATATATCTGTATTATATATAGAATAGAGTCACTGTAGTGCAATTTTAATGAAAGAGGGAGAAAATAAAACCCTTTAAAAACACTTTGCTTGGTCAAAATTTCTAGACTCTATACTTTAGATTTGCTAATCCTCCTGGAAAAAAAGTACTGTAATAATGACTAAAGCATGCTGAGTTTAGCCTCTCTTTATTGAAAATGTTTTCTTCTTCTTTTTTTTGTAAAGGAGTTTAATTTGAGCAGCAGCATCAGCCAGCCTCATTTTAATTAGAATCTTCCGTTTCTGTGGCTAGCTGTACCAAGCTCGAGAGAGCCATAGGGTGAAGTGACGGCTGGGCCAAGCAGGGCCAGCCTTCTTTCAGGGAGGATTTCAATTGCTTTAATCTAGTTTATTTTTCCTTTTTTAGTAACCGTACACTCAAAATACAGCAGAAACAGCTGGATTCCCTGAGCAGTGCTTGGTGTAAAAGCCTATCATTATTATTTTTTTTTTCTGCAACAAAATTTCCTTTGAGTCTTTGTGGTGTTGGTTTCCTGCCTTCCCCATCCCTGGCTGGCCTGTTGACTTGTGAGATTCGGCCAAAGATTATGGCCGAAATGGAGAAAACAGGGACAGGTGTGGCATTGGCAGTTGACAGGTCAACATGCCTTTGGATTCTATCAGCTATCCCCCAGGTCCACCCTGCCACTTCCACCATTGTCTTCACATCTGCCGCCCTGCCCCTCCCCAGTCCTGTCTCCTCCTGAGGACCTTTTCAGGTCACACTGAGCAGGGACAACTCCACGATCCCTCCACACGTGTCAGCTGCTGCTCGTCCTCTGGCCCTGGCATTTGTGGGAATGGCCTGAACTTCTATCCAGAGCCAACTGGGAGTGGACTGAAAAGATGCCTGCACACCACTGCAGTCCTGAGTAGGACTTACAGAAGCTCTCACTGGGGAGGCAGATCCAGGGCTTTACATCACAGCTAAATACTTAAGGATCCGTTTTACATGTTCTGCTTCTCTAGAGTCTTTCCTCTGAGTGTTTTTCTAGCTCCCGGTCCCCAGGCTGTGCCTGACCTGGGCGCTCTCCTCTTTCACACACAGCAGAACAGCTTTGCCCAGTGTCTGTTTGAAAACTGGCACCGAAACCGCACACAGACCACAGTGAAATGAAGAGCCATGGGGTTAACCAGACCCACTTTCCATAAAAGACAGTTTTACCATCATCTCTGATAATGACATCAGTCACCATTCAGTGACTTACCAAAATATTTATTTCAAAGTGATCTGTCTGCTTAAGAGAAATAACCAAATAAAAAGTTCCTTTTGTTATTGAATTTTTAGTTGGTGGTTGTAAATGTTGTATCATATTTAACACTCATTAGACTCCCTCTCTTTGGGTTTCCATGAACATCACACTGTGTTAATACCCTGTGTTCAGGGGATTTTTTTTTACTACCCTGTCTAGGCCAAGCATGAGTCTAGAAAGCTGGCTGGGGCAGGAACTGGGGGTGTGAAGAATGGAACAGAGACCATGTGGAGGGAGTGGGGGGCTGCTATGCAACCCCTATCATGCTATAGCAACCGTGCACCTTTGTATCATCCAAGAGTGCGTCACCTTGGCTCAGGCCTTTGGGATGACCCCAAATGGATGTCCCCTTGGTCAGCATGTGGTACCCTCTCTGTTTTACTAGCTATCTCTTTTCTTCCCACACAATTTTTCTGCTTTTCTAACTCCTTTCTCTTTCCCCAAGACCCCTTCTCCTTCTCCATGCCCCACCCCCAGCCTGCACTGGAATTTGCGATGTTTAGAGTTCCTCCCACTGTCTTGTGAGCATTTACTGCCTCTGGACCCAGCGTGAGCCCGTCATACCATCCATTCTGTGCCTGGTGGAGTAGAACGGGTGGCAATGGTGACTTCCTGCTCTCCGTTGCCGCCATCTTTTCCTTATATTGATGTCAGGTTCCGGAAACTGATCAGATAGATCTCAAATTGCAAGGGTTGGTTTCTGCTGCGAGCCCTCACTGGTTTCACATTTGAGACTCAGAGCATCTCTGCTAGCATAACATTGACCTTATGCTACAAAACACTCTCCATAAGGTGCCCCGGCTCCTCCTGACTTTGCAATACCTGGGCTGACAGACCGAGCTCTCGCTTGCCAGATGCGTATTGTGCACTGTCTTACTCCCGTGCTTTTCAAGCCTTTAGGTCTTTTAGGAGGACTAAAAATTAATAAGATGACCAATAAGCCTTAGTTTCAGGTTTCCTAATGAATGGGAACATGTAGGGCTGACTGGAGGGACTCCAAAAGGCCTCTAGCCCCTACCCGGGCTGTTGGAAACGGTTGAGCCCGGACTCCCTCCTGCCCCCAGGTTTCCCGCTGCAATCGTCCTGAAACAGGGGCTGGGGGATGTCACTGCTTTCAGAAATCCAGAGTCCCCTGTTCCCATAGAGTAGAATCTTAATGCCCCGCACTGGCACCTGGAGTCCTCTGCGGTTCCTGTTCTACTAGCCCCAAATAATCCTACTTTCTAAAGGAACGTTTCCCAGGGGGACATGATGTTCTTGCCCTCAAACCCTTGGAGGTTGGGTGTGGCCCCTGGTGCCAGGTCTATCCTTGCACTGGAGTCACGGGCCTAACCCAGTCAGCGGTGGCCTTGCTCGCTCTGGTGCACCTGGCGCACCTGGCTGTCCTGCGACGGGCCTCAGAGTGACAGAGTGTCAGAGCTTGGTCTAATCTGGTCACTCTATAAATGAGGTAGTGAGGTCCAGAGAGGGCAAGAGGCCCAAGGTGAGTTACTGGCGGAGCAAGCACTTCACACAGGAGGGAATAGGGGCCACACCCCATTCTTGATTCATGAATTCTCTACTGTGTGTGCTGGCAGCATAGTGGTGCTCTGCTGAGAGTCCCTTGCTTGATTAGTTTCCCTGGACTTCTTCCTGCTGTCTCCTGTAAGGGGAAATGAAACCAGCATGAACACATCTTACTTTGTTCTCATGCTGAAGAGAAGACGATTGGGCGGGAAATAAGTTTTTATTCAACATTTCCCCAGGTGGCCTTTGCCCCACTCATGTTCTCTCTGATTCCAGAGATGGTCCCATCATGACCTGTCCCAAGGCCCGGCTGGGCTGGCCTCCAGCCGTGGCTCGGACTGCTGCTCCTGTGCTCGTAGGTGATTATCTCCCCATAACTGTGATGGATGGTCCCTTATCAAACTGTAAATCCAAAGCTAAGCAGTTTGTGCTTGTTTGCAAATCAGCTCTTCCTTGTCAGGTGGCCCCGTGGAGAGATCGCGTGGGGCTGAGCTAATGTGAATAGTGGTGCAGCCACTGTTCCCAGGATTCATGACTTTAATTACTTTTCTTGCGGGGGATGAGTGTATTGTGGAGGCTGGAGGGCCGGTGGGTTCCTTCTTCCCTTTCATGTGCTCACCCCACAGGAGTTCTAACAAGGAGCTGACTTTCCAATCGCATTATAAGCAGCACATTGGAGTGAGCAGGGCCTGCGGGAGAGTCCACACACCTGGGCTCCTGGAGCATCTGCAGAAAGCCCGAGGGCTACGAGGAAGCCTCTGGTCTGTAACCTAGTCCCACACCTGTATCCGGCTTGCTGTGTGATCTTGGGCCAGTCTTCTGACTTCTTTGACTCTCAGCTTTCTCCTTTTATTTAAAAAAAAATAAGATTTTATAATCTTTAAAAAAAGATTTTATAAAGACAATACTTGTTCATTGAGAACAAGTGTAGAAGAGGGAGAGCTGGCAACCGACAGCGGGCCAGCTGTCCCCAGCAGCCCTGGAGAAATCAGGTAGCATCTGTCCCAGGGAGGGCAGAGCTGGCGGTCCTGTCCTTCAGGGCAGCACAGCCTCTGTCACCTCCCCTCGGTCGGCCAGGGCCAAGTGTGTGGACGGCAGCCACTGCATCTCGGCATTCCTTCTGCTCCACCGGTGTTGTATTCAGCTAGGAACACCGAACCGTTTCCAGCAAACCCTTCCTTTTCAGTCTGCTGTCTTTGAAATGTTCTGGCAGAGTTAGTATGTCAGTCTCCTCCAAGATCTTCATAAACTGCTAGATTGTGGCTGTTACTCCCCTATCAAGTTTGCAGAGAGCTTCAGCTTACAGACACTTGGCCAGAAAACCATGCGGGGTTCAGGTAAGCTCTTTATTCACCTCTTCCAGTTGGTCAGCTATCCTGTCCACAGACTTATTCCAAATCTTTCAACTTCTTCTCTGGACTGTTTGTTTTCCCAATTACCGCGGCCCCACAACCATTTTGTATTCCGGGTGCAGACAATCGCTTCTCCATCTCCTACAGAGATTTTCCCCTTACGTGTGAGTTTCTGAAAAGGTAGCAGGACCCCTGTGGCCTCTTCAACAACCTGGGCCACGTCCTCGACAGTTGGTTCACTACAGCCCTGTTGCGGGGTAACACGAAGGTCGTGCTTCTCATTACTGTGGGTGACAGTCACGCTGAGTCCAGCTGCTGTGGGGTCCTCACTCTTGGCTACCACTTTGCTCTCAGCCACCTCTTCCTCTGGGCCAAGAGAGGCCGTACTTTCTTCCTGGAGCCCCTGCTGGACACATCCCAGGCAGATGATTGGTGAGAGGGAGGGAGACCGCACCCCACCAGACCAGGACCCCAGCTGCCTCCTGGTCTGGTGCCAGGTCACCTCTGGCTGCTCTGCTCTGCTCTGCCAGACCCGTGCTTGTTGCCACCCAGCGGTGGGAGCTGCGCCTCAGCTTTCTCCTATGTAAGTCATCTGTGAACCCACCGCTGTCTGCTCAGGGGCTGCCTGGGGAGCACTTTGTCATCATAGATCTTATTGTTTGGGTGCTCACAACGGGCCAGTCTCTTTCATGTTCACAATACCCTTACACTTCTCCAGCTAGCAAATGAGGGACCCCGGAGCTTCGAGAGGGTCAGTGATCTGCCCAAGGTCACACAGCTGGTGAGTGCAGAGCCAGCACTAAAACCAGGTCTGAGTCCACAGCCAGCAATCTTAACACTGGACTCTGTTTCCTCCTGGAACTTACACTGTCAGCTCTGCAGTTTTCCAGATCAGTACCATGGGGGATGACACCAGGCTCTCTCCTCCCTCACACGGGTGGTCTGAGTGCAATGCAGATTTATGGCTCTTTGGAGGGAAATTCCAAATATCCTTAGTTTTACCAGCCCCTGTGCTGGTATTTCTCTAGCCCTGGTTGCCTGGCTGGGATGGAGCAGGCCAGAGGTGAAGGTCAGTGGCCTGGGAGGCCTGCCTGGGTCCCTGTGTCTTCCCTGCACAGCCTGTGCTGACAGAGACAAATTGCTCAAGATCTCCAGTGTTGGATTCCTCATTAACAGCATCAGGAGCTCTCAGGCTCTATCGATGCTCAGGCTCACCGGCCCCAGACCAATCCACTCGGCCTGGGAGGCCAGCGTCCCGTTTGCACAGCCCCGGGGACAAGTCTAATGTGCACAGCGGCTGGGAACCGCCCGCCCCATAACCCCCAGGGTCCTATCACCTCCAAATTTCTATGTTTTTATAATTTATTGAGTGTCTATTATCATTCCAAAGTCAAATTAGTTTGATTTATGATCTACCCTGGAATTGAATAGAAGCCAACAGGGTGGGAGAATGGGCGTAGAGTGACCGTGTAATGAGGCTGGCCCTGGACCCAGCTGGTCCTGGCTCCTCATTCCTAGTAAAGCCGGGTCAGCAGGAGAGTGTGAGAGATGAGGTGCAGCCCTGGGGCAGCCAGACTCCCTGGGGGTCCATGCCAGGGATTGGCATCAGATCCTGAAGGCAATGGTAAGCCAGTGAATGCTGGGCAAGAAGTCATAGTATCTGGTTTGCTTTTTTTAAAAGAAGACCATCTGAGGGGTGTGCGGAGGGTAGACAGACATGGCAGCAGAGGTTGAGTCAGGAACGCAGGTGAGGACTGAGCAGAGAGCGGCCTCGTTGGAGAGGAAGGGAAGTGGGAACCAGGTGAGAGGTTTTCAGAGGTGACCTTGGACAGGAGTCCATGTAGATTTGAAGTGCTGCACAGTGGGGCGAGCGAGGTTTCACACACAGACGCTGTGTGCTCCTAGACATATGGGGCCCCCTGCCCCGCACACAGTGGGCACCCTCCTCCCGCACTGACCCGGGCCTCACCTGCGCTCACATCCCCTCCTTCCTGCCCCAACCCTTCTGAGCCTGGGGCCTGCAGAATCCATCAGCCAGGACCCCCAGGATGGTTTTCTCCATTTGCCGACGTCTCTGGCTGGCCACACCACCACTGTGACTCTCGAACTTCACATAATGTGTAATTATAGCAACACAAGCATCAAATTACCAAGGACAAGTAGCTGCAAAGTAATTATATGATTCTTTGTTACTTGGAGGGGTTTTGGGTTCTCCCCCTCTTTAAAAGCACCAGTTTGGTGGGTGGGTGGGGAAGGCAGGTGGCAGATGTGCCAGAGGACGAGAGAGTGTGAGGGAGTTCAGCAATGTCAGGGTTGCAAGTGGGGGGAGTGCCTGGGTTGAGATGAGGGAGATCTGAGCATTCCCTCCCTCTCCACCCCTTCTGTCAGCTGCTTCCTCCAAGCCCCCTTATCGAATGGTATCACTCCACCCTCCTGGAGAAGGAGAGAAGGAGGGCTCAGTGGGGCTGGGGGGCCCAGGTGAGGAGGGTCAGGGAGATAGGTTAGGGGTCAGGGAAGAGCAGGAGGTGAGGGTGGTTTTCCAGGGGTGCTTTGGGACCACGATGAAGTGGTGCAGAGCGATGGTGCCCACACCATGTCTGAACAAGCACCCCGGCCCCATCGTACCCTCCTCACACATTTCCCACGGACCCTTCAGGCTCTGCTAAAGCCTCAAGGCTGACGTGAGAAGGGGACCTTGGTCTTGTCACCCATTCTCAGCAACAGATGGGAGGAAGCTCAGTGGTAGTTGTGAACCCCTGCCGCACCCCCACGGTGACCTAAAGGTGGTGAGGGATGTTTCTGTGTGCAGCCTTCCAAACAGCCTTCCTGAGCCAGCTGTCCCTATCCACCTGTGCTCAGTTGTAGTATGTGTTGCTGTCGTCCCTCCCATGACCTCCAGATTGGCAGCTGCCCTGCCAGTGACAGCCCCACCGTGGCCCCTGCCTGCAAGTTCACAGGCACGAAGCTTGCACCTGCCCGGCTTGGGACTGTGCACACAGTAGATGGCCAGTAAGGGTGGAGCAGCTAGAATGTTGGATCAATGAGGGGCTTGGCTCTAAGAGGCAGGAAACCCAGTGGCACAGGACTCTGGGATCCCCCTCATTCTCCAGGGGTACCAGGCTGTGAGAAGTTAACAGGAGGCTGGCCCGTACCACTGGGATGCCATGCAGGGACCAGTATGAGTTCTGGACTTCTCCCACAAGCCCTGGTGCCATCTTTGAAATGAAATTGTCTGCTTCCACCTCATAAGTGTGCTCTTACTAACTGGCACTCACTAGGCAGAATGCCTCTGAAGGGTTTGGTCAGCTCCCTGCACAAGTGTTCACATAGGTCCTTTCTCCTCGACGGGACCCTGTAGTGCTCTCCCGCCGTGGGCTCCATGCCCAGCCAGTGCTCTGCTCACAGGGAACCACAACTGTGAACATCCTCAGACACGCAGTGCAGCCACCGTTGAAAAGTCTCTCCCTCACTCCCATTATGGTTTACATTACAGAGCAATTATCCCTCCCAGCAGCTGTGTAATTCACAGGTCACATCCATTCACCCTGCTAACGGCACTCGGCAGACCCACACCTGCCACAGCCCAGAAAGCCAGAAAGAGGCCAAGGCCCCAGCACTGGGCCCCTTCTTGGTGCTGTGGAGAAGCGATGGGGAAGCTCCTGATTCAGACTCCCAGGTCCATGGAGGGGAGGTGGCGTTGGGGGTCCAGGGAAATTTCCTCCCTCCCCCAACGTCACAGGCAGCAGGCTGTGCTCAGGTTGTGGACACTCCCCTTGCTAGAGTGGGCAAGGGCATGCTGGCTGAATTTTGGATGCCATAAAATTAGCCCTTTTAATTGCCCAGTTGCTGGATGGCCTGGGGTGCAAGAATTCTGCTCTCAGGTCTCCGGGGGCAGAAGGCCAGCAGTAATACAGTCACCGTGGCGCTTCCAATGGGTGCCCCATCCAGGCAGCCATCTGTCTGTCTCCGTGATGAGAGGCTGTGCAAGGTATTTGGAATTAGAGAGCCAAACACATCTAGGGGATGGTCTCCTGAGCCATTTTACTTATCTGTTCAGACTTACAGAGTCTAGAACTTAGTTACTCAAATGGAAGGAAGCAAACTGAAAGTTTATTTTTTAACTATTTTCCCCCAAAAAACATAAAGCGAAGAGCATGAGCCCTTTTTCATCCCAGTCCCAACCCTACTCTCCCACAATCCCAGGAAAAAGCACTGCTAGCAGTTGGTATATGTACTTCTTTTATCTATGCATTCATAGATGGGTAGGTGGAGAGATAGCTAGATGGATACACGCACACATATAATTTTAGAAAACCCATAAAGGGATGAAAGCTACATACGGTTCTGTTGATATATTTTACTTGACAATATACTGTAGAGATCTTTCCATGTCCCTGTATGTGTGTGTGTTGACGTCATCCTTGTGAACCACTAGATAGTATTCCTTAGTGTGGATGGCTCCTAATTTGTGTTACCACTTCCATTTTAATTGTTCCCATTTTATGTTGTTACAGGTAATCCTCCAGTGTCTGGGAATGCATTTTCCTACAAGTAATAGATTATAACCATAAATACGTATAAACATGGTTATAATGGCTTAAACAAGATTCTCCCTTTCTTCCCAGTTTCTTTCTTCTCTCCTTCCTTCCTTTCCTTAAATGTCATGGGAAGTCTGGTGGCAGGCAGTCCAGCGCTGTTCAAAGATGTTCTTCTGTCCTCCTGTTCTGTTGCCCTAGTTTATGGCTTTGGTCCTCGTGGTGAAAAGATGGCTTCTGAAGCTCCAGGGTCTGCTGCTACTTTTCAGTTAAGAGTGAAGGTGAAGGGCAAAAGCCAAGGGCATTTTGCCTTTCAGAGTTTGCTTTTGTGTATGGGGTGAGGGGTGGGGGATAATGAAAAGGGAACTGTCTGCAAGAACGTACCTCCACGTATATGGCCAGACTATGTCACATAGTCAATTAACCCTGCCCTTAAGGGAGGCTGGAAATGGATTTACTTTGCAGGCTCAGTTGTAGAGGAAGGTGCTTAGAAGAAGGTAGCTGGAATGGCATGTGAGCCTTCCTCAGAGCTCATCCACCACAGCAAAAGTGTGAGTAGAGCTGTAGGTGAGAGTCCCAGAATTGGATTTTTTTTAAACTTCAATCTGTTTGAGCTGGTGTTCAAGGTCTAAAATCTGGAGGCTTGTCTCATTCTTTCCTACATGTGTCTCTGGCTCAGCGCACCTAGTTTCCTAACCTCTGAACACTGGGCACTCACGTGCTCGGTCCCACCCCTGACTTGGACCCCACTCTCCTAGGTCCCATCCTGCTCTGAGGCTCAGTTCTATCTTACATCTTCCTGGAAGCATCCCCTGGCCAACTCAGCTGGGAAGTTTTCTTTTTCCAAAATGGAGAGTCTATATGATGTTGTTCTAGGTTCTCCTTCCCTCTCCATCCTTCCTTAGAATTGTTGGCAGGGGTCTGTTTGGTCAAGGAGCTAAGGGGAAAAAATACACATAGAAGAGAGGGACGTGGCCCCAGGCTAGATTTTGGACCAAGCGGCTGCCTGGAGACAGGTGGAATCTATTTTCAATTAATATCTCAGGAATTTGAGCCCAAATTCTGGAGAATGGTGGCTGCAAGTAGAAAGTGGGGAAGCAATTGCTCTGAGTCTCTGAGGGGTGCTGGGAGGCAAGGTGGCCCTGGGGCTGGTGAGGGGCCTGCTCCTTGTGGATCCACTGCTGGAGGCCTGGGAGCCGCAGGTGGAGTGAGATGGGAAAGGAAACTGCCTGTGAGAGCCCTGTGGTTCCCAGCACCCGTGGGATGACACAGGGGAGTTTGTGAGCTCCAGGGATCTTGGCACAAACATCCGAGCCGGTGGTGGTAGTTGGAGCTGGAGCAGGAGGGGTGGAAAATGGCTGGTCTGGGGGGTGGCTGGAGGATGGCACTCATGAGCACACATGAGAGGGGTGGGGTAGGGTGGTGTGGGGTGCCGGGGTGGCTAAGGCACTGGGTGAGCAGGTGGGGTGGAGCCAGAGAGATCCTGTGCTATAACTGCCCTGTTGATTTGTTAAGTGGAAGACTCAGGTTACATATGCAGACGCCTGACCTTATGGGAGGTCTGCAAGGGCCTTCTCAGGATGTCAGGCTCTCGCTGTCCTACCAGCCTCTTCCCCCTGCAGCGGGCTGCACTCACTGCTGCAGCTCCATTTTGCAGCAAGGTGATTTGGGAGAAGACGCCAGGAAGCGGCGCTGCCCAAAGCTGGCCAGCCTACGGGCGCTTGGTTTTGATAGCCCGGAAGCATCTTTTGAGTGGATGTGCTTGCAAATTTTTCCAGGCAAAAACTACTGTATTCTTGGTCTCAGGAGTAGAATTTTGGAGTTTGTGTGATATCAGATTCCAAATTATTTCTAAGGAGGATTGGCCTTCCTTTCCTTTTCTTTTTTCCTGCTAATTATTCTTCCCTCCTGCCTTCCACCTTGCTGTCTTCTCTCCACAGACATTTATTGAGCCCACGGCCATTGAGAGGGGAGGAGTCAGGCTAGAATCCAATCCTGGCTTCCCCATTTGCTAGGTGGCAATGTTGGATTGATTACTTGCCTTCTCTGTCCCTCGGTGGTCTCATCTATTAATTGGGGAATAACAGTGATATGTATTTTGTGGGATGTTGGCAGGATTAAATGCTGTACCAATAAATGCTTTATTGGTGGTTGGTACATAGTAAGAGGTAAGTAACAACAACATTAGCTGTTATTATTTAGCATAGCAGCTGTGGTGGTCAGTGCTAAGTGGACACACTCGGCGTGGTCCCTGCCTTCTTGAAACTTAGGGTCTCAGGCTCCAAGGTGTGCTTTCAGTTTCCTATCTCTGCTGACGATGATAACACAAGATTTCTGCCTCACTGGGTACATCAAATGGGTGAGTCCTAGGAAATGTGACTGTGAACGGACCTTCATCTGATACAATTCACATGTGGCCGAGACAACTTTTATTTTATGAGTAAAGCTTACACATAGTCAAACAAGTTAGATGATGCTAAAAGTTAAGTCAGAAAAAAGACTTCCTATTTCTTCCCTATCCTCCTCCTTAAAGAATGCTTTTCATTCTCTTTATGGTTTCTTCTAGTATTTAAGTCCATATTCCTAACTCATGTGTTCCGTACCATGAGTCATCATTTTTGTGAAAGATGAAGATTTTTACTTTCTTCTACCTCTCTTCTCTTCTCCTGCCCTCCCACTGTGGACAAATCGCGTTTTCTGTCAGATTTGTATTCCGCTTTTGCTACTGTGACCCTGTGAATACTGCTCGCCGAGTCGAGTGATGCACCATGACAGTATTTTATTTCTTGTTCAACTTTTATGTTTTTGGAGTTAATAACTGCATTATTCTGTCATTTCTTTAGATTTTTGCTTATCCAGCTGAGGATATTATTTATAGGCACTTTTTCCACCTAAGTTTTATTTTATTCCTTAAAATTTCTATTTGCCTGACTCTCATTTTTCTGTTTCAGTGTCTCTCTCTCACATTGCAGACATTCCTCCGTTGCCTGCTGACCCTTCACAGTTCATTCATTTTCAGAGCGATGTGTAAGAAATCGATTGGAGCCCCGTGTGTACACAAGGCTTATTGTCTTGGGAGCTGTGTGGGAGGAGCGATGGGTGGTCAGCAGGCTTTTTCCTGGTAGACACCCATGTGTCAATATCTGTAGGTTTTTCTTTTCATAGGGAAGGATCTTCCAGTTCCCTGGCTGGGAATGCAACTGTGTTTGCTGAGGGTTTGGAGCTGAGAGGCAGCGGAGGGCTGTTTGTCTCCTGTGCAAACCTTTGTTGAATTCCCCTGTCAGTCCTGGGCCCTCCCACTGTCACCCTCCTCGGTGGCCTGGCAACTGTGAGTTGGTTCAAGGTCTCAGAGTTCCTGGGGGTAGAGGCCTGTTATCTGACTGGGTGGGGTTAGGGCCTGGGAGACTAAATTTGCCTCCTACGTACTTTCAAACAGTCTTCCTGCTTTCACTTCTTCCCTTTCTCTGTATTCTGCGGTACCGGCCTTCAGTGCCAGAGGCTAACTGGGTTTTACTATACATGTACATTCTTCTCCACCCCACTGCTGGGTCCTAGGTATGACCTTCCTGACCCCGGCTTAGTCATTTCCATCTGTTTTTGCCTTTCTTTTGTTCTGTTCTAAGTTACAAAGCTCCTTTAGTTTCATTGAAGATGAAGTTTGTATTTCTGCTTTTTTTCCCCTTTACTATTTGGAGTGAATTTAAAAAGAAAAGTTGACAGAAATATCTGTATCTGATATCTTGAAACTAGTTGGAAACACTATGAAGTGAAGAATGCTGGAATGTATGTCGTCCTTCAGACATCTAGTAGATCTAAAATAATTCTTTTGCCCTGGCCTGGTTGCTCAGTTGGTGGGAGCATTGTCCCATGTACCAAACGTTTGTGGGTTCAATCCTTAGTCAGGGCACATACCTAGGTTGCTGGTTCAGTCTCTGGTTGGAACAAGTACAGGAGGCAACCAGTCAATGTTTCTTACATAGGTGTTTCTTTTTCTCTCTCCCTTCTTCTCTCTCTAAAATCAATAATAAAAGAAATATCCTCAGGTGAGTATTAAAAAAAATTAAAATAATTCTTTCAATTTAGCCAGAGCCCTAGAAAGCTGCATACCCATATTTTACCATATTTTAAGCCTGTTGCACTGGAGTTCCGAGTTGCCGAGTTTCATACAGTGTGACGCCACCAGCCTGTAAGCGTCCCAGCGAACTCCAGGTTGTGTGTCCTGCAAGGCAGCTTCTGAGGACGTGGGTCATCACCTCAGATGTTCTTCTCTTGCAACCATCCTCAGGGGAGTTTCTTTGTCTTATTTTTGTATAATGACTCGTTGTTTTCTATTGAGCAGTTGGCTTGTCTTTATTTTTTGGTTTATGTTTCCCTTTTCCCGTTGGCTTCTGGAGAGCTCAGAACACAATATTAGGCTTACTTTTAGCCCACACATAGAACTTAATTTTGTGTTCCAGGGTTATTTTTGTTGCCATTTTATTTCCACTCTTGTTTGCCTGTGCCTTTGGTTCTTCCTTCTCACCACTCCTACTTCTTACTATATGGTTCAATTTTATCTGTTGGTTGTCAATAGCTTTAACTCTTTTTGTGTGTGAAAGAGTAATCAAAGTAAACAAGTAGAATGTTGACAAATGGAATTAGTGAATGCATAGATATCTAAAATTTGTATTGTTCAATGAATGCTCTCTTTAGTCATACTAAATTTCATCTCTTGCTTTGATCATTTCTTACTAAAATGAGGAATGTGAGGGATGGATAAATTAAGTGATTTATTCAATATCCCTCAGAAAATTAGTGGTGGAGCAAAGTCATGTACTAGGCCCCCTTCCATGGCTTTGCTTTATCACTTCCTAAGAGATTTCAAGGAATAAAAGGTCACCCCAGCTTCTTTGACCCAAACCCAGAACTCTGGTCTCAGATCTCCCAGTCTTGGAGGCCACTCACTTTGAATTAGAGAGCCCAGAATTTGCAAAGTTTTGTCATCTATGGATTTTACCATATTTTAAGCGCTTGTTTCCCACTTCTGTTCCCCTTCCCTATAGATCCAATCTAGACACGCATATGGAATAAGCACCATGGTGGGTCCTGCAGAAAAGTGGAGGAGGGTGGTCAAAAGGTACGATCTTCCAGTTAGAAGAGCAATAGGCAGTAGGGATGTGGTGTGCAACACGAGGACTCTAGTCAACGCTGCTGGATGACATGTAGAAACGTGGTTAAGAGAGTACATCCTAAGTGTTCTCATCACAAGGATTTTTTTTGCTTTTTCTTTTTATAGTATCTATCTGAGGTGATGAATGGTAACTAAACCTATTTTTGTAATCATTGCAATATATATATCACCTTAAACTTGTACAGGGATGTAGGTCAATTATTTCTCAATTAAAAAACAATGGAGAGACAGGAAGACAAACACACAGATCCATCCAACCAACGGGCATTCACTGACTCCTATCAGTGTTCACAACACTAAAATACATGGCAATACAGCCCTGG
The DNA here is from genome assembly GCF_022682495.2 of Desmodus rotundus. Classification (NCBI taxonomy): domain Eukaryota; kingdom Metazoa; phylum Chordata; class Mammalia; order Chiroptera; family Phyllostomidae; genus Desmodus; species Desmodus rotundus. The sequence goes on from NC_071390.1 coordinate 109,630,534, forward strand.
CTGGTGTGGCTCAGTGGATTGAGTGCCAGCCTGAGAACCAAAGGGTCGCTGGTTCAATTCCCAGTCAGGGCACACACCTGGGTTGCAGGCCAGGTCCCCAGGAGGGGGCATGCAAGAGGCAACCACACATTGATGTTTCTCTCCCTGTCTTTCTCCCTCCCTTCCCCTCTCTCTAAACATGAATAAATAAAATATTTTAAAAATAAAATAAAATACATGGCAATACAAAATGCCACTTTTGTTATGAAAAAAATAGCTTGAAACTCCATTTTCATAGAACTCCTGGGGCCATCAGATTGCTTTTCCTGAATAAAGTGAGGCTCTTCTCAGGCAGCCCAGGAAACAGATAGGGCCTGAGGCCTCTCTATCACGGACCATGGGTGGAGCAATTAGTTCTGTGAGGCCAGTAAAAGTAGCAGTTTGCCCAATATTCCTGGTGGTTCAGTTGCTATTTTTTTCATAAGGGATATTCCTACTGCTTTCCTGTTGTCTAATGTGAATAGTGTTTGGAGTGCAGGTGGGGGTGGGGAATGAACCTCAGATTTGTTATTTAATTACACTTTTGAGTTATCTTGAATTCCCTGCTCATCCATCTGGTTGTCTCTTCCTCACTAAGGGATTTGGCATGGGACAGAGTCCTTACTAGGTCCTTCCCAAAGCAGGTCATTTTATTACTGTTAAGAATTATATCAGTTTACTGTTGCTATAAACTTAGTGGTTTAAATAACATAAAGTCATTATCATTCCATTTTGATGGTCCAAACTAGGGCTTATTGGGCTAACACCAGAATGTCACCAGGCTTGCATTCCTTTGTGGATGCTCTGGGGAGACTCTGTTTTCCCGCCTTTCCCCGCTTCGAGAGGCTGCCTGCAGTCCTTGGCTTACGGCCTCCTTCCATCTTCAGAGCCAGCCGTGGCCAGTGTAGTCTTTCCCACCTGGCACCACTCTGACACTTGATTTTTCTGCCTCTCACTTCCACACTACAGACCCTTGTGACTACATTGAGCTGAACCAGATAATCCGTCATCCCAGAACGAAATTTGGCATCATCCTCACCTCCTTTCCCTTTCCCTCATCGCCTCACCACCTCCAGCTCTATCTGCCTACTTTCCTGAAGTGTGTTGCGTGTCCACACTCCTCTCTACCCTGTCCTGTGGGGGTTCAGGCTCAGTGGTTCAGGGGGGCAACTACAGCAGCTGCCCTCTGCCCCCACACCGCGTCTTCCAATCTGCACTCCACCAGCAGCCACAGTGATTTCTAAAAAGTGACACTTTTTCTTTTGAGATAATTATAGATTCACATGCAGATGCAAGAACTAATAGAGAGATCCATATACCCCTTACCCAGTTTCCCCAGTGGTGACATCTGACCCACAATATTGGCATCGGTAAAGTCAAGAAATAGAGTAGCTCTAGCACCACAAGGACCCCGTGTTACTTTATTTATTTGTTTGTTTTAAAAATTGTAGTAAAATACACAGACCTTATAATCTCCCATCTCAACCATTTTTAAGTGTACAGTTCAGTGACGTCTCGTCGCTTCACGTCGCTGTGCTACCACCACCGCTGTTCATCCACAGAATTCTTTTCATGTCGCAAAGTAAAACTCTGGACTCGTTAAACAATAACTCCCCTTCCCCACTGCCCTGGTAACCACCACTCCATTTTCTGTGTCCATGAATTAGACTCCTGTAGGTGTCCTGTGTAAGTGGAGTCCTGTAGTATTTGCCCTTATGTGACTGGCTTATTTCACTGAACATAATGTCCTCAAGGTGTACCCATGTTCTAGCATGTGTCATAATTTCCTCTGTGTCAAGGCTGAGTAGTATTCTGTTGTATGCACAGCGCACATTCTGTTTATTGATTCATCTGTCAGCGGACTCCTGGGTGGCTTCACCTTTTGGTTACTGTGAGTGAAGCTACTTTGAACATGGGTGCACAGGTACCTCTTCCTGTGTTGTCCTCTTAGGGCCACACCCGCCACCTTCTCTTCCCCACCCCTTCCTAACCACTGGCAACCACTCATCTGCTTTCCATTCCTATAGTGCCACTTCAACAGTGTTGTATAAATGCAATCATACAGTATGTAACTTTTTGGGATTGGCCCTTTTAAAAAATTTGGCATAATTTCCTAGAGTTTCAATCAATGATTATGTTAATAGTTTGCCATTTTTAAAAAATTGCTCAGTCAGTCATCTTTTTCAAGTATACACTTTGAATCACATCATTCAATGGCTTACATCTCTCCAGTAGCATATGGAACAATGTCCACACTCCCTGCCACGACCTCTAAGACCTGTTGGGATTTGACCCCTGCCTCACTCTCCAACCTCAATGCCATCTACCTTCCACCTTGCCTCATTTACTTTGCTTTATTCACACAGGTTTCCTGATAGTATAAAAATACTCAAATCCTTCCTGCTTGTCCTTTCTCCTCCTTACCCTGTCTTTGAATTTACTGTTTCCTTCACCTGCAATGTATGTAAATACTAGTGAACATTTATAGCCACAACCATGTACCAGGCAGTGTTCTAATTTTTAGAAACACATCAGCATACTTCTCACCACAACCCTATGAGGTAGATACTATTATCATGCTGTTTTATCTATGAGGAAACTGAGGCACAGAGATATCATCTAACTTGCCCAGGTTCACACAGTGATTAAATGGCAGACAGAGCAGGATTTGATTCCAGGCTCTGCAGAACCCTCTACTCCTGATCCCATTCAGCACCCAGCCCTTTCCTCAAGCACCATTTCCTCAGAAAGCCTTCTCTGACTGTCGTCTCTACACCAGCATGATCTCCATTGTTGCCACATTTCTTCCCCTGTGGGTTTTTGTACATTACTACATACTTGTGGATTCATACATTGGGTTGGCCAAAGAGTCCATTAGGTCTTTCCTGTACGATGGCTCTAGTAGCACATAGTTGCCCTTTAATTATATTTGAAGCCATTCTGTTAGATTGTATTGTGACAGCTGTCATATCAGTGTACATTTTTAAAAAAACTTATCAAAATTGGTGAATTTTTGTGTAGCCATTTTAATATTGAAGATGGAAGAAAATATGCAACATTTCTGGTGTGTGAGGTCTGTCCAGAAAAGGTCTAGCCATTGTTAATATAGTGAGAACAGTTTGTGTGACATCAATGTAACCTGGCAGCCTAGGAGAGTGGACTGGAATGAGCATGTGTGAACAGTGACGACTTCACTGTACTAGTCAGTCAGGCAGTAGACACCATTGAGTGAGCATGTGTACTGTGTGGCTGTCCCATTCAAAATGACTGAGTGAGTAGAGCAACAAATGTGCATCAAATTTTGTGTTAAGCTTGAACATTTCTCTGTGGAAACTATTCAGATGGTTCAGAAGGCGGAAGCTATTGACAGTGTCATCATGACAATGTGCCCGCTCACTCATCATGTCTTACACAGAGTTTTTGGCAAAACATCAAATGAGCCAGGTGACTAAGCCCTGCTACAGCCCAGATTTGGTGCCCTGAGACTTCAGGCTTCTCCCAAAACTAAAATCACCTTTGAAAGAAAAGAGATTTCAGACCATCAATGAGATTCAAGAAAATATAATGGAGCCACTGATGGCAATTGGGAGAACTGTGTGAGGTCCCAAGGTGCCTAATTTTAAGGGGACTGGGGCCTCATTGTCCTATGTATAATGTTTCTTGTGTCTTCTTCAATAAATGTCTCTATTTTTCATATCAGGTGGCCGGATACTTTCTGGACAAACCTCGTATTTTGGTTTATTATTTCAAGAAAGGTATAAAAACACAACTGAAACTCAAAAAAAGATTTGTGCATTATATGGAGAAGGTGCTGTGACTGATGGAATGTGTCAAAAGTGGTTTGTGAAGTTTCTTGGTACTATTGACATTTTGACCAAATAACTCCTTGCTGTGGGTCTGTCATATACATGAGAAAGTGTTCAGCCGCACCCCTGGCTTCTACCCACTAGAAGCCAATAGCCAGAGATCGTTGACATACTCAAAATATCCACATCAATAAAGTTATTGGTGAAAATGAGTCTTTTATTTCATGGAAGAAACTAAATGGACTTTTTGGCCAATCCAATACATAATGTAATATTGTTGTTTTTCAAGTTTTTAAACTTTATACAAATGGTATCATACTATAGCTATCATTCTGAGTTTGGTTTTTAGCTCAACAATGTTTTTTGAAATTTGTATATACTGAAGATTTGGTTCTAGTTCATTTATTTTAAATAAGTGGAGAGCAGGCTGACAGCTGTCAGAGGGTTGGGGGGCTGGGTGGAAGGTGGAGGGATTGAGCAAAGAAGGAAAAAAGAGGAAAAAACTCATGGACACAAACAACAGTGGTGATTGCCATGCGGAGGGGCGTGGGGGGCAGGGGAGGAGGGTACAGCAGGGCACATGGTGACGGAAGGAGACGTGACTCGGGGTGGAGAGCACACAACAGTGTACAGGTGACGTGTTGTGGAACTGTGCACCTGAAACCTGTATAATTTTGTTAACCAGTGCCATCCCAGGAAGCGCAATAAGAAGGAAAAAATTACGTAGGATTAAAATGAAATACCATATCTAAGAATCATATTACAGGTAAAATCAGATATGATAAGTAGATACTTAGAGAAGTCAATAAAATAAGGACTATTACAAAAACTGGAGAGTAATCATTTTATAACTATATATCTATAATCCATCTGGTTTCTTGATGGACATTTAGGTTGTTCCTAATTTTTTCTGCCACAAACAATACTGGAATGAACTGTCTTGCCCAGGTACCCTTGGATACATGGGCAAAAGTGTTTATACTCAGAAGTTCTTTACTCAAGAAGGGAATCACTACTGGACCATAGGTTATAAGAATATTCATCTTTACTAGAAATTGCCAAGTTTCTATCCAAGGAAGTTTCTATCTGTTTATTCTCCTACTAGTAGTTTATGGGAGTTCCTTTTTCTCCACATAAAAGAATCATATTTTTGTTTTGAAAATATCACTCTGGCAGCAAAATGAACAGGTCGTTGGGTGGGGGCGGGAGTGGGTGCCAAAAGGGCCCAGGCCCTGGACAGCGGAGAGCCAGCCTGGAGCACTTCCTCAGCTCCACAGTTCCGGTGGAGAAGTCGCCACGTGCGCCGTGCTGCCTCTTCACACTCTCCCTCGTGGGATCGGGCCGGCAAAAACGGCATTATCTGCTTCTCATGTGTTATCAATCACATAGTAAATTGAATGGGCAGGCAAACTGCTCTTCTTTGTAGAAAATTATTATTTATTTTTTATTTAACAAAACTCAAGGCTCAGAGGGCACTCCATTGTGCCCTTCTGGGGTTTTAGTATTTTCTCGGCTTGGCTCAGCCTGGGTTGTTTGTTATGCATGTGTTGTATTGCAAATGTGGAGCAAATGAAGCCGAGATATCAAATTAATACTGTGATCTGTTTTCTGTTTTGTTGCCATAACAATCTGTGGCTCTTGAAGCAAAGAGAAAATTAGAATTGTATTAAAGGTGTTTACACCATGTACACTCCATCCTGCATTATTATTTATTGCTATACTAAGTGTATTTAACATTTGCTTACGGAGAGTTCACTGCTACTGCTTTTTGCCTTGTGATTTTTCTGCTCATCATTCAAACCTGGTTTTGCTTTCTGACCTTGACTTTTCCTATAGTTCTGAGCAGGAAGGAAGAGGGAGGTTTGGTCAGATGCTTCACAATCTCTTGACTCATGTTTATCGCTCCCCATCAGGCCCCAACCCTTGGAGTTCTTTAAAGTCAAGAGTATTGGTTAGAAAGAAAGCAGAAACTGGAGAAAGTTTTCCTCATCTCTTTGCTCCATTTCTGCCCCCCAAACCTGAATGGGAGGCCCAGCATCCTTCTGGAGAGATGAAGAGAAGTGGAGGAGTTGAAGAAAGGAAAATTAGAGGGATTTACGTGTTAGAGGGGTGCGGATCAGTATGGCAAGTGGAGAATTAGGGTGCTGGTCCTGTAAGATCTACCTTCATTCTACTCTGTCCCCAAGGTCAAGTACTCACCTTTTCAGAGCTGAGGTCACTCTTTGACTGAGGTCCTTACTGCCCCCCAGTGATCACAGAGTACACCCTGATGGGCCTCAAGGTGGCTGAAATGGTGGAGCTGGGGTGGCAGAGGCCACCCAGCTAACCAGGTAAGTTTACCCATGTGGATGTGACTGTATGGAGATGTATGCTCTTTTAAGGTAGATGTGATTCCCGCTCCATTTACCACCCTATAACTCCTAAAATAATGCTGGGCACACACAAGGAGCTCGAGAACTGCGTTCACTGATTATCATGGTCATTGCAGACACAGGGCAAAAGATAGTTTCCTTCCTGGTGGTGAAGGAAGATGGGTTTAAAAATGGACAACTCCTGGTGAGTTATGCCCACTTGAGAATGTCTGTGGCTCCAGAGACAATAGAATGAAAAGGAATATTTCTGACCCTTCTTAGAAGAGTCCTCCAGGTGATCTGTCTTTATTTTCTTCTTCATTAGGGAAGAACACGGACAAAAAGTATATGAGGGGAAACTTCACCTAGCAACTCTTTATGCAAAAGGATCAGAGCCACAGAGGCCCTAGGCGACAACAGATTTTAAAAATGTCCTGCTGTTGTCCTTCAGTCCCCAGGGGGCCTTCAGTCAGGTCTAAAGCCCAGTCTCTTTTTGAGTTCGGCAGACTCAAACCTAGCGTGGTCCCTGGTTATGTCAGTAATACAGACAAAAAAAAATATTGGTGCTAAAAAAAATCAACCTTTCTCTCAAGGCCAAAGTTATTTTCCTTCTCAAATTCTTGCATGTGGGCACACACACAGACAAAGTTAAAGACTAAAGCGTACAAAAATGGGTTTGGAGGTCCGGGTTAGTGCGTGCGTGGTCACAACATTATCACACAGGAGGCAGCTGCTTAAGACCATGGCTACTTCGATCCCAGGGTGAAGCGTGAAATGGCAGGGTTATTAGTCTGGTTGGTGGAGCCAAGAGGCTAGAGGGAGGATGGGAGTAGCAGGAGGGTCTAAGACAGTGGGGTAAGGTTGGCTCTGGGTGTGTCTTTGGGAAAAGCACATCACATTTGGGTCTCCCCTGTCTTTCTGCAGAGCCCCTCTTTTCTGCCGGGATGGCCATCCCAAGTCTTAGCGCAGAGGCCCCTCTACACCTAGGGAGGTGGTGGGCAAAAGACCAACCCTACACAAGGCGGTGCAGCCCTCCCCAGAGACTGACTTTTTGCTTTTACGAATAACCTGTTTGAAATGTTCCAATTTAGCCACATTCTCTCAGACATTTTTTGAGAAGGGTGAGTAACACACTTAATTCCTTTGCCTCAGTGGATCTAAATTGCTAATAAAGTGTGTCACACCCGCTACTTCCGTTCAGTCACCAGTTCTGTCTAGAAGGGTTCATATTACAGTGTATTTACTTTTGTGCCAGGCCCTTTCCCGAGGGGTAGAGATGTGAAGTAATGTATCCAGGTTCCCGCAAAGAGCACTTCGCAATTCTGCTTGCTTGACCGAGCATCAGTATGGATGTGTGTGACGAGGGGCCGACTGAGCTGTGCTGAATTTTGTTTGGATTCCGGTGTCCACGTGGTTTCAATGTCAGAGACTGAAACACAGTTACAAGAGAGCAGCTTGCAATAACAATACTTGCAGAAACATGTGCTTCCTAACGTACATCATCGGTGATAGTTTTATTTGTTCCAGACAAATTCCTGCCAGTGTCCAACTCTATGGATTCTGCAGATAAAATGCTCCTATTAGGCTTCCTTTCATAAAATGTGTACATTTTTATTTGTGGGGGAAGATGATATTGTGAAATAGCAACACAATCTCCCACCTCACAAGGACTCACAGACACCCGTGTCCGGGGCTGACTGAGAGCACCAGAAATCAGGCCCCCGCTTCCCCAAGGAGGGGTGCCAGGCTTAGCAAATAAATATACAGGATGCCAGTTCAATTTAAATCGGATAAACAACAAATAATTTGTACTATAAGTATATCCTATGCAATATTCAGGACATGCTTCTGCTTATACTAAAAAATTATTTGTCACTTACCAGAAATTCAGACATAACTGGGTGTCTTTTAATTTTCTCTGGCAACCCTACCTATCCCAGAGGGGAGTGAAATCAAAGAATGCAAGTAATACATGCTTGGCTTTTCTTTTCAAGTTAGTAATAAACCGTGGTGTATTGTAAAATAATAAGGTTACGAAGACTACTGCTGAGTCAGTTTCATTTTTCGGCGTGAGAAGAAAAAGAACCCTGGCATGGGGGCACCCGGTCCCCAGCCCCTCACCGCGCCCCCCTTCCCAGAGTGCTGCGTGGAGGAACCGAACGTCCCAGGGTTTCTCCAGGGGCCTCAGGCCAGTCTGGCTGGAAGGAGGTGCTCGAGGTGTCCGAGGGACTCACCTGGCCTTGGCTGGGGTCAAGGGTCAAAGGCGAGGTCCCGGCCAACTGCGGAGAAGCAGCACCAGGACACTGCGAGCCACGCGGAAAGAGGGTGCATGGCGCGGAGCTTCACTCCGGGTGAGGCGACCACGGCCTGCTGAGCCTGAGCGGGGCAAACCCAGGAAACACATTTACGTGGGAAACCTGAAACTGACTAGGTTTAAGGTGAAAACGAGAGGCCAAACCAGGGGTTACATACGAGGGGACAAATACTTACGGTTCTCGTGCACCTGAACTCGTGGTCGGAGACTTTTATTCCCGGCCTTACTGAGGTGGCCGTGGAGACCGTGCCAGCGTGGGGAGCACGCTCCTGCACACCATCAAGGGTGTTGCGTGTGCGGTTGGAGGGTGGGGTCTAGTGACCCATGGGTCAGGGTTAGCAGGTACACGGCTGTGGCCAGCGCCCTGACCTCTGCGCCCATGTGGGAGAGGGTCCTTCCACCCCCTGAATATATCAGAGCACTCTTCCCGTTGCACTTGTGGTCACCGGGGCTCATCCAGTGGGTAGTGGGAATGAACCACGCCTGTGCTCCTGGTCCGGGCTTTTGACACCTGTGCGCCTTGGTGGTTGTCATGGAAACCATGGAACACAACTACTGCGTTGCTTACTGGCTGGCTGGTGGTTGACAAACAACATCTGAATCTTAGTATACTTACCTATAAAATGGAAACAATGGCCCCGTCATCAGGTCATTGAGGATTAAATGAGAATGTATTTCGAGCCAATACAGTGGAATGCCTGGCACATAGCAAAGATGCCATAGGTCAGCTTTATCGGGCAGAAGCAATTTGTCTTTGGGCAGCACCCAGACCGCATCCTCTCTCCTCAGTTAAGAAGGCTCATTATGCTATTTATTTTATTAGATTAAAACCGTCTCACAAAGAGGGCAATTCAGACTTCCAAGTGCAACCTTTGTTTAAATTCTCCCAGGATCATTGCCTTTTGCCTTTTATCGAATATGTTGAATGCTGGGCTTCGGTTTCTAAGTGGAGCTTGTTGGGAAGGAATTGCTTGGAGCCAGGCACCTTTCTCCCCCGTGGGGAGTCGCAGCAGGTGGCAGGTGCAGCTGAGAGGAGGAGAGAGGGGCACAGGCTCGGCACTGGCCTGGGCCTTGCTCCTGGCACAGGGCGGTGCTTCAGTGGCTCCAGCAGTTGGCTGGAAGATGCCTAGGTGCTGGGAGCTGGCAGGGAAAAGCCCAAACTGTGACCCTGGGGACTTTCAGGGACTTCTTTGATCTGACACTGCAGCAGATGTCTATTCTTGGCTAGGGCGATTAGCCTCAAAGAGGGAAGTCAGCAGGAAGAGAAAAGGGCTTTCACTCAGGGAGGGGCACGACTGATGTGCATTTGGTACAGTTTTCAGCTGCAGGAGAGGGAAGACAGCTAATTAGATGAGCTAATACTACCTGGAGATTTTAGCTGATCCAGGTGGGGATAGAAAGAATCATAGTGCAAGGTAGGAAGTTTTATTGTGGTGGTTTTGAGGCAGCCATTTTGACATTGGTGTGGCAAAAAAGAAAAAAAAAGATGTGTATATCAGATATTACTGACCCTTACTTAACTCACCCTGAACTTCATCCTTACTCCTGAATGAAGCTCAGGGCTGAGTCAAGCCACACATGGGATAAAAGTGTGAAGGGTGTCAGGGATAGAGTGAGGGGTTTTGAGCATAATAGCTGGTAAGAAAATAAATGTTGAAAATGTATAGACATAGAAATTGACCTATGTCAGTGTGTTTTTGTGTCAAGTAGCCATTTCAAACATAGAGCTTCATGGATAAATGTGGATCTTGGCAATCTCCTGGCCAGAATGGAAGAGGGAGAAGGGACTGAAAGTATATTCATCTGATAGAAATTCCAGGCTTCTGTCAACAAGTGAGGAGAGGAGGAAGGCCTCCAGGGACAAAACGGACTGTTGAATGGAATATAGCCTTAAGATGTTACCTCCCAGCTTTCCCAAAGTACCCACATGGATCTTCTGGGGAGGGGAGAAATCCATCCCGCATGCTGTTCAGTACAGGCCCTTTTCCTTCCTGTTGACACTCTTGTAGGGTGAGCCCAATCCTTCCAGTGACTAGCGACTACATCTGTTTCTGGCCCCCACCTCCTAAGGTCAAGACCAGGAGAGATTTGAACCAGACACTCACTTGTCTAATTATCCACAACCCCCCCTACTCTCCCACCCCCCCGCCCCCCCAAATCCCCTACCCCTGCCCAAGGATGTGCATCTATGCTTCCTGGATCCATCTCAAGGCTATTTGCTACCACCCTTGGCCTTCTCAACCCCTCACACCCTCCACACCTGATTACTGGGGCGGGGGAGGGGGGTTCCAGTCACACTAGGTATTTTGCTATGTTTGGGAAACCTTTAAACCCATTGTCTCTTCTTTAATCTGACTACTCCTTTCTTCTCTACTTACCCGAACTATTGCAGTATCCTTAAGCCTATTCTTTTCCTCTGTTCTATGTACTTCCCACATTCACCCTCTGAGCCTTCTCTGGTCAATAGGCTGTTTTCAATGTTGGTGCTACTTAATAGACATCCCAAGATCCTTAGTTTGGAATAAAGGATCCTTAACGATCTACTGCCAACTGTATTTCCGGTGCCCTCCTCATCTTCCCACTTAACACTGCACTGTCTACACTGGAGTCAAATCAGGCCGCTCTCTGTTTCCCACCCAGGCCAGTTTTTGCTGATACCACTCTCTACTCTCTGCATGGTGACATTCTACCTGCATTTTAGGATTTCTGTCAAATTGGCTATGGATTCTTTCCCGAAACCTCACTTACCATTAGAAATAGTATTCCTTCTTTGGGCTCCAAAGTCCTCACTTGGCCCTTGTTCAGGACTTAATATATTGTGTGATAATTATATACCCCTCTCTCCAACTAGTCTATAACCTTCTCCTGGAGAGAGAGACATGAGAATGGGCTGGATTCTCTACCAGTGTTTCCCAAAGTGTGTCTTAGAACACTGGTTCTGCTGGATGTCAATCAATATCAGTGCTTATAATGTTGTGAGTATTTTGCATGCAGGCAGATAGTACAACTATATCTATTTTGTAGATGAAACTAATAGCTGCTAAGCGGTTGCTCCAAAGGCCATGCTGTTAACCACTGAACTACGTTGTCCCCCCAGGTTAATAGGTATTATATAAGGTTTCAAGAACAAATGCCCCATTTAACCAGGTTAAACAAAATCAGATCTTTGCTGCAGGGGGTGCAGAGACTTCTGAGAACTTTTTATATGTTAATGCACATTGTGAATTTCCAAGAGGAGGATATAGTTAAATATAGTTAACAGCATTTTCCCACCACTTCATGGCTACTGGACCCTATTTTTTCTTGGAGGTTATCTTGCATGTTAATGTCTGTGAAATAGAATTGGGAAAACATGGCTTTGCATCAATGTTTCCAAATTCATCCCATACTATTAGTAAATAGATTATACAGATTTTAAACTGGACAGTTGAAATTATATATGTGTGTGTGATGTATTTATCACATCCCCCCGCCCCGTTTCATTGAGATATCATTGACATACGTCACTGGTAAGTGTAAGGGGCATGCACTGGACAGTTTGGCTTACACATGTTGTGAAATGATTACCAAAGGAAGGTGAGTGAGCACCCATCATCTCATATAGATACAAGAAAAAGGAAAGGAAAAGCCATTTTTGTGGTGCGAACTCTTAGGATTTGCTCTCTTAATAACTGTCATACGTGTTATGCAGCTGCGTTAACTGTGGTCATCGTGTTGCACATCACAGCAGGTCCTGGAACAGCATGTTTTGTTCAGTGTCATTTTGTTATAGTGTTGAAGAGATTCCCTAGGAACTTAACTCTTGTTTATATTAATTAGTCTATGGAAAGTTGGTTTTGTTATGGGTCATTTCACTTAAATTTGCAGAACCTGTTGCTGTTAAGTGAGGACTTACTGGACATCCAAAGAACTATCTTGTATCTCTAAGTCTGTACCTTTTGTTCACCTTCCTCCAGTGTCTCCCACCTTCACCTCTGGCCACCACACATTTCGTCTTTTTCTTTGAGTTTGTTGTTTGTTTGGCGCTTTTTTTTTGGTGGTGGTGGGGAGGAAATTCCACATATAAGTGAGGTGTACAGAATTTGTCTTTCTCTGTCTAATTTATTTCCCTTAGAATAATGACTTCAGGGTACATCTGTGTTGCCACAAATGACAGGATTTCCTTACTTTTTATGGTTAAGTGGTATTTCATTACGTAAGTACACCACAACTTCTTTATCCATTCACCTGTCGATGGACACTTCGGTTGTTCCCATGGCATGGCCATTGTACATAATGTGCAGTGAACATGGGGGTGTAGATAGCTTTTTGAGTTAGTGTCTTTGTTTCCTTTGGATGTATTACTAGAAGTGGAATGGCTGGATCATATGGTGGTTTCAGTTTGAATTTTTGAGGACCCTCTGTACTGTTTTCCATAGTGTCTGCACCAATTTACCACCCCACCAACAGTGCACGAGCATTTCCTTGTCTCCACTCTCATAGCCGTGCTAATGGTGGTGAGGTGATAGCTCACGGTGATTTCATTTGCACACCTCTAGTGATGGATTACTGATGTTGGCCCTCTGTATGTCCTCTTTGGAGACATGTTTATTGAGGTCCTCTGCCTGTTTGTTAATTGGATTTTTTGCTTCTAAGTTATGAGTTCCTTATACATATTGCATATTAACCCCTTATTAGATGTACTATTGCCAAATATATTCTCCCACATAGTAGGTTATCTTTTTGTTTTGTCGATAGTTTCCTTTGTAGTGAAAAACCTTTTTATTAATAGTTTGATGTAATTCCATTTGTTTATTTTTTCTCTTTTTTCCCTTGTCTGAGGAGACATATTCAAGAAAATAATTGCTAAGAACAGTGTCAAAGAGTTTATTGCCTTCGTTTTCTTCTAGGAGTTTTATGGTTTCAGGTCTTACACATAAGTCTTTAATCCATTTTGAGTTTATTTTCGTATATGATGTAAGAAATTATTCTGGTTTAATGTTTCTCCAGCATGTATCAGTCCAGTTCACCCAACACCATTTATTTATTTATTTAAAATTTGTTTTCAATTACAGTTGACCTACACTATTATATTAGTTTCAGGTATACAGTCTAGTGATCAGACATTTATATAACTTATGAAGTTAACACCCCGACAAGTCTAGTCCCATCTGACACCACGCATAGTTATCGCAGTATTATCGACTCTCTTCTCTGCGCTCTACTTTACATCTCCATGACAGTTTTTATAACTGGCAATTTGTTCACCTTAGTCCCTTTCCCTTTTTTACCCATCCCCACCAACACCACGCCCATCTGACAACCATTAATTTGTTTTCTGTATCTATAAGTTTGTTTCTGTTTTGTTTATTTTGGTTTATTTTTTTAGATTCCATATGTGAGTGGAAATCACATGGTATTTGTCTGTCTCTGTCTGACTTACTTCATTTAGCACGATCCCAAGTCTATCCATGTTGTCACAAATGACATGACTTCATTCCTTTTTGTGGCTGAATAATATTCTATTGTCTATATGTACCACAGGTTCTTCAGCCGTTCTTCTGTTGATGAAAACTTAGGTTGCTTCCATGTTGTGGCTAATGTAAGTAATGCTGCAATGAACATAGTGGTGCACATGTTTTTTAAAAGAATTTCCTTGGATAAATAAATACCCAGAAGTGGAATTGCTGGGTCATGGGGGTTCTCTTTTTAATTTTTTGAGAAACCTCTACACTGTTTTTATAGTGGCTGCACCAGTATAAATCCCACCAGCAGGGCAGTCAGTTTCACTCGCTATTTGTTGATGTATTGATGAGAGCCATACTGACAGGTATGATAGCTTGTTGTAGTTTTAATTTGCATTTCCATTATTAGTGATGTGGAGCATCTTTTTATATGTCTGTTGGCCATATATATTCTCATTGGAGAAATGTCTATGCATGTCCTCTGCCCATTTTTTCAAATTGGATTGTTTGTTTTTTAGTATGTGAATGTGACTGTTTTCTTTATTTCTTTTTCAGCTAATTTGTTGTTAGTGTATAGAAAAGTGACTGATTTTTGCATGTTAATTTTGTATGCTTCAAATGTACTGAATCTGTTGATTAGATATAACAGGTTTTTTTGTGGAATCTTTAGGATTCTCTACATGTACAATTATGTCATCTGCAAATAGAGACAATTAAACAGTTGACCCTTGAACAACTCAGGGGTTAGGAATGCCGACTTCCTGTGTAGTCCAAAATCTGCCCATAACTTTTGACTCCCCCAAACCTACCTACTAATAGCCTACTGCTGACTGGAAGCATTACCAATAGTATAAACAGTCACTTAAGAAATATTTTATATGTGCACTATATACTGTATTCTTGGAACAAATATTTTTTATGTGTATTATATACTGTATTCTTGGAGTAAACTAGGGAATAGAAAATGTTAATCAAGAAAATATAAGGAAAAATATATTTACAGTACTGTATTGTGCTTATTGATACTGTAAATTTATATCTTCGGTTTACAAGATGAAAAAAAATTCACGTATGTTGACCCACACTGTTAAAATCTATCTTGTTTAAGGGTCAATTGTACTCCTTACTTTCCAATTCTGATACCTTTTGTTTTTCTTGTTTTCACTGCTCAGCAAGAACTTCTAGTACTCTGTGGAATGGAAGTGGTGAGAGATGACATCCTTGTCTTGTTACTGATTAGAGGAAAAGCTTTCAGCCTTTCACCATTGAGTATAATATAATGTTAGCTCTGGGCTTATCATATATGGCCTTTGTTATGTTGACATATGTCACTTCTATGCCTAATTTGTTAAGTGTTTTTACTGTGAACGGATGTTGAACTTTTAAAATGCTTTTCTGTATCTGTGGGGATAATCATGATTTTTTCCCTTCATTCTATTAATGTGGTGTATCACATTGATTGACTTGCGTGTGCTGAGCCGTCTGTACATCTCAGATATAAATCCTACTTGAAGATGGTGACTGTTCTTTTAAGTGTCCTGCTGAACTTGGTTTGCTACTATTTTATTGAGAATATTTATAGCTATACTCATAAGGGATATTGGTGTAGTTTTCTTTTCTGGTAGAGTCCTTTTATGGCTTTGGTAACGGGGTAATGCTGCCCTTAAAAAATGAGTTTGAGAGTGTTCCCTCCCTTTTTGTTTTTTGGGAAGACTTTAAGAAATGTTGGTGTTAGTTCTTCTTTAAATGTCTGGTAAAATTTATCTATGAAGCCATCTGGTCCTGGGCTTTTCATTGTTAGGAGAGATTTTTGATTACTGATTGAGTCTCCTTACTAGTAATTGGTCTATTCAGGCTTCTTATTTCTTCCTGATTCAGTCTTAGTAGTTTGCATGTTTCTAAAAAATTTTCCATTTTTTCTAGGTCGTCCAGTTCATTGGTACATAGTTGTTTCTGTAGTATCAGTCATAATGTCTCCTTTTTTCATTTATAATTTTGATTTGGGTCCTCTCTTTTCATGGTTGGTCTAGCTAAATGTTTGTCAATTTTGTTTATCTTTTCCAAGAACCAGTTCTTAGTTTGGTTAAACTTTTCTGTTGTTTTCCTGTTCTTTATTTCATATTTCTATTCTAATCTTTTTTTATATCCTTCCTTCTTTTAAGTTTGGGTTCAGTTTGTTCTTTTTCTAGTTCTTAAGTCATAGAGTTAAATTGTTTATTTGGAATCTTTCTTGCTTGTTAATGTAACTGTTTAATGCTATGAATTTTCCTATTAGAACTGTGTTTTCTGCATCCCATTGTTTTGTTACGTTGTATTTCCATTTTCATTTGTCTCAACATACTTTTTTATTGCCTCTTTAATTTACTCTTTGATCCATTGGTTTTTCAGGAGAGTGTTCTTTAGTTTTCATATATTCTGGAATTTTCCCTTGTTATTGATTTCTAGTTTCATAGCATTGTGGTCAGAGAAGATACTTGGTATGATTTCAGTCTTCTTGAATTTGTTGAGACTTGTTTTGTGGTCTGTCCTAGAAAATGTTTTATGTGCATTTGAGAAGAATGTGTATTGTGCTGTTGTTGAACAGAATGCTCTGTGTGTGTGTGTGAGCTCCATTTAGTCTATAGTGTTGTTCAAATATGCTGTTTTCTTATTGATTCTATGTCTGAATGATCTGTCCATTGCTGAGAGTTGGTATTAATGTCCCCAACTATAATTGTATTTCCACTTACTTCTCTCTCTCTCTCTCTTTTTCTTTTAGCTCTGTTAGTTTTTGCTTTATGTATTTAGGTGCTCTGCTGTTGTGTGCATACATATTTACAGCTGTTATATCTTCTTGATGTATTGAGCTCTTTATCATTATATAATTATCTTCTTTGTCCCTTTTTCTTTTTTTTACCATTTTTAGTTTAAATTTTATTTTCTCTGACACAAGTATTTATTTTCCTTGCTTTTTTTGGTTGCCATTTTCTTCAGATATCTTTTTCTTTCCCCTCAGTATCAGTCCATGTTTGTCATTAAGGATGAAGTGAATCTCTTGTAACTTATAGTCAGATCTTTTTTTTTCCTTTAAAATGCTTTCAGTCATTCTATGTCTTTTGAGTGGAGAATTTAATTGGTTTATTCTATAAGTATGCACTTACTTTATAAATAATAAGTTACTATTGCCATTCGCTTAATTGCTTCCTGGTTATTTTGCAGATCCATTGTTCCTTGTTTCATATTCTGCTGTCTTTTTTGTGTTTTGATATCTTGTGATGTCAATGTGCTTTGACTTACTTATGTTCTTCTGTGTCATTTCTACAGGTTTTCCCCTTCTTACCATAGGGCTTACATTAAATCTCTTAAAATCATAACACCATATTTCAAACCAATAATACTTAACTTCAATAGCATGCCTAGATTTTTACACTTTTACTTCTACTCCCCCTCACATTTTAATTTATTGAGTTACAATTTACATATATTTAAATTGTATAATTAATAACAGATTATTTTCACTATGGTTATTTTACTTACATTTATTTTTAAGCTTTTAAACTAATGTTTTAAGTAAATTATGCCCTGCCATGACTATATTACAGAATAGCACTTTGTCTGTGAATTTACCATTACAGTAAGCTTTACACTGCATTTTATGTTTCTATGATGTTAACTAGAATCCACTTATTTTCACCAAAGAACTTCCTCTTAGATTTCTTGTAAGGCAGCTCTAGTGGTGATGAATTCCTTTGGCTTTTGTTTGTTTGCGAAAGTCATTATCCCTCCCTCATTTCTGAAGGACAGCTTTGCTGGATATAGTATTCTTGGTTGACAGGGTTTTTTTTTTTCCCCTGACAAAAAAACTGGGCAAAGACTTTAATAGATCTTCCCAAAGAAGATATATAAATGGCAAACAAGCACATGAAAAGTTGTTCCACATATGTCATCAAAGAAATGCAAACCAAAACAATGAGA
This sequence comes from Desmodus rotundus, assembly GCF_022682495.2. Lineage (NCBI taxonomy): Eukaryota > Metazoa > Chordata > Mammalia > Chiroptera > Phyllostomidae > Desmodus > Desmodus rotundus. The sequence goes on from NC_071390.1 coordinate 109,648,421, forward strand.
TATTATTACTCACCCACTTAGAATGACCAAAATCCAGGACACTGACAAAACCAAATACTGCTGAGGTGTGGAACTAAAGGATCTCTCATTTATGGCTGGTAGCAATGCAAACTAGGAAAATGCAAAGATCCCCCTTCTCCTCAAGGTCTGTCTGGTGTTAGCAGGACCATGCTAACCCTCTAGGCTTGTACTAACAGCCCAACTCTGTCTGGCAGGACATGGTTGTCAAGGACTCGACAACATGCCTCCCACCCCTGGGCTTCGTCCGAACTGCTTCCTTCTTCCCTAGTAGCTTAATGATATGGAGTAGAATTCTGGAGTCTGACTTCAAGGGCAGATCCCAACTCCTCTGCTCATGCATTGGGCGACTTTGGACAAAGCCCTCCTCCACCTCTCAGAATCTCAAATGGAAAGTAAGGCTCATAACAGCACCTACCTACCACAGAAGGCATATAATTCAAAGAGATGATGCACATTAAATGCATGGTGCTGTACCTGGTTTAGTAGAATCAATAACCTGTCCCTGTTGTCGGTGTTGTTATCATTATTAATTTTGTATTTAGCCTTGTTTAATTCTCCCTCTTTCATAAAACCCTTATCTAACCACTCCTGGTCAAAATAAATTCTCTTTTCTTTGAAATATCAAAAGCATTCACTTTTCCTATCACTGATTTGGCAGCTAGTATTCAATGGCCTGCATTCTGGGTTACCTTTTTGTGTACATAGTGTTTTCTTTCCCCCTCTCAAGTATAAGTTTTTTTTTTTTTTAATTTTTATTGTTGACTATTACAGATGTCCCATTTCACCCACCTTGCCTGCCTCCACTCATCCCTCACACCTCTTTCCCTCTGGCTGTCACCACACTGTTGTCTGTGTCTATAAGTTATACAAATGTGTTCTTTGGCTAATCCCTTCATCTTTCATCCAGTCCCTCCTCCGCCTCCCCTCTGACAGCTGTAGTTCTGTTCCATATGTCTGTGCCTTTCTATTTTGTTTGTCAGTTTATTTTGTTCATTAGATTCCACATTTTGAGAGCATATGGTATTTGTCTTTTTCTGTCACAAATGGTAAGATTTCCTTCTTTTTTATGGCTGTGTAGTATTCCACTGTGTAAATGTACCAGAACTATTATTTTATTACTCATTTACTGATGGGCACATGGGCTGTTTCTAGATCTTGGCTATTGTAAATAACACTGCTTTGAACATAGGGGTGCATGCATTCTTTTAAATTGGTGTTTCAGGAGTCTTAGGATATATTCTCAGAAGTGAGATCACTGGGTCAAAAAGCACTTCCATTTTTAATTTCTTGAGGAACTCCAAACTCTTTTCCACAGTGGATGCACTAGTTTGCATTTCCATCAACGGTGCACTAGGGTTCCTTTTTCTCTACATCCTTGCCAGCACTTGTTGTTTTATTGATGGTAGGCATTCTGGCAGGTGTGAGGTGATATCACATTGTGGTTTTAATTTGCATCTCTCTGATGATTAGTGATGTTGAGCATTTTTTTCATATGTTGGCCATCCTTGGAGAAGTGTCTCTTCAGGTCCTTTGCCTGTTTATTAATTAGATTGTTTTCCTGGGATTGAGTTGTATAAGTTCTTATGAAATTAACCCATTATCAGATGTATCATTGGTAAATCCCTTTTCATTTTGTTGATGGTTTCTTTTGCTGTGAAGAAGCTTTTTAGTTTGATATAGTCCCATTTGTTTATTTTTTCTTTTGTTTCCTTTGTCCTAGGAGACATAGCAGACAAAATAACGGCCAGAAGAGCTATCTGAAATTTAACTGGCTATGTTTGCTTCTAGGGTTTTTATGGTTTCATGCCCTACGTTTAAGTCTTTTATCCATTTTGAGTTTATTCTTGAGTATGGTGTAAGTTGGGGGTCTATTTTTATTTTTCTACACGTGCCTGTCCAATTTTCCCAGCATCACTTTTTGAAGAGACTGTCTTTATCCACTGCATGCTCTTGCCTCCTTTGTCGAATATTAATTGACCATAAAGGTACGGATTGATTTCTGGGCTCTCTCATCTGTTCCATTGATCTATATACATGTTCTAGTGACAGGACCAGGCTCTTTTGATTACAATGGCTTTATAGTCTACTGATTTCAGGTATTGTCCCTCCAACATTGTTTTTCTTTCTCAAGATTGCTGAGGCTATTCAGGGTCTTTTTTGGTTCCATATAAATTTTTGGAATATTTGTTCTAGATCTGTAAAATATACCATTGATGTTAGAAATTGTGTTGCATATATAGAATGCTTTGGGCAGTATGGACATTTTAATGATGTTAATTTTCTAATCCATGTACATGGTACATACTTCCACTTATTTGTCTCTTCCTCAATTTCATCCTTCACTGTCCTGTGGTTCTCCAAGTACAGGTCTTTTACCACCTTGGTTAAATTTATTACTAGATAATTTATTTTTTTTTTGTTGCAATAGTAAATGGGATTATTTTCTTAGTTTCTCTTTCTGATAGTTCATTACTAGTGTATAGAAATGCCACCGATTTCTGAATGTTAATTTTTTATTCTGCTACTTTGCTGAATTCAGTTATTTTCTCTAGCAGTTTTTTGGTGGAGTCTTTAAGGTTTTCTATGTACAATATCTCGACATCTGTGAATAATGACAGTTTTATTGGGTTGGCCAGAAAGTTTGTTTAGTTTTTTTCCATATGATGGCTTCAATAATGCTTAGTTGTCTTTAATTTTATTTGAAAAAGTCTTGTTAGATTGTATTGTGACAGCTGTCATATCAGTGTGCATTTAAAAAACACTTACCAAAATTGGTGAATTTTTGTGCAGCTCTTTTAATATTGAAGATGGAAGAAAATTCATGACATATTTGTCATATTATGTTTTATTATTTCAAGAGAGGTAAAAACACAACTGAAACATAAAAAAAGATTTGTGCAGTGTATGGAAAAGGTGCCATGACTGATCAAATGTGTCAAAAGTGGTTTGTGAAGTTTCTTGGTACTACTGAAATTTTGGCCAAATAATTCTTTGCTGTGTGGCTGTCTTATGCATTGGAAAATTGAACAGCAGCCCTGGCCTCTGTTCACTAGAAGCCAATAGAGGGAGATAGCTGACATACTCAAAATATCCAAATCAATAAAGTTATTGGTGAAAATGAAAAATGTTTTTTTAAAGATTTTATTTATTTATTTTTAGAGAGAGGGGAAGGGAAGGAGGACAAGAGGGAGAGAAACAATGTGTGGTTGTTTCTCACGTGCCCCCTACTGGGGACCTGGCCTGCAACCCAGGCATGTGCCTTGACTGGGAATCAAACCTGCAACCCTTTGGTTCACAGTCTGGCACTCAATCCACTGTGCCACAGCAGCCAGGAAAAATATGTTTCTTATTTTATGGAAAATACTAAACAGACTTTTTGGCTAACCCAATACTCCCTTCTTTCTAATTTGGATCCCTTTTATTTCTTTTCTTGTCTGATAACTGTGGCTAGGACTGCCAGTACTATGTTGAGTAAGAGTGGTGAAAATGGACATTCCTGTCTTGTTCCTGATCTTAAGGCAAATGCTTTATTGAGTATGATGTTAGCTGTGGGTTTGTCATATATGGCCATTACATTGAAGTATGTTCCCTCTATTCCCACTTTGCTGAGAGATTTTGTTTAGCATAAATGGGTGCTGGATTTTATCAAATGCTTTTCCTGCATCTATTGATATGATCATGTGGTTTTTGTCCTTTACTTTGTGTATGTGGTATATCACATTTATTGATTTGCATACATTTATGATGCTTGCATCCCTGGGATAAATCTTTCCTGATCAGGGTATGTGATCTCTTTAATGTATTGCTATATCAGGTTTGCTAATGTTTTGTTGAGGATTTTAGCACCTATGTTTATCAGGGATATTGCCCTATAATTTTCTTCCTGTGTAGTGTCTTTATCTGACTTTTGAATTAGGATAATACTGGCATCGCAAAATGAACTTGGGAATTTTCCTGGCACTTGAGTGTTTTGGAATAGTTTAAGAGGGAAAGGTGTTAGTTCTTTGAATGTTTGGTAAAACGCATCTGTGAAGCCATTCAATCCAGGGCTTTTGTTTGTTGGGAGTTTTTTTGATTACTGCTTTAATGTCTCTAGTTGTAGTTTTTCTATTCAGATTCTCTGACTCTTCTCAATTGATTTTTGGAAGATTTTATGCTTCTAGGAATTTATCCATTTCTTTCAGATTATCCAATTATAGGCTCCCTTATCGGCTATCCCCCCTTGTCTCTTCCTGGATCCGAAAACCCCAGAGTCTACTCAGGCGACTCTAGTCTGCACTGCCTTCCCTCTGCTGGAGCTCAAGGTAAGTGGCTGTGAACAAAATTTTCTATGTTGGCTCTTTAACAGGGTGCCTATGTCTCCAGTGGACTCTGCCTCTTCTTGGTGGACAGAAACTCTGCCTCTCTTCACAGCCAGATGCTAGCTACATGCCTCTACCTGACCCCGTGTCTCTCCAGCGGGGCTCTCACAGCTGAGATATCACTCTGGCACCCTAGTGCTAGCCCATGGAAGTGGGGGAGGGGCAGCCTCTTTCATGTCTCTGCCCTTCCTACCAGTCCTGATGTGGCTTCTGCAAATCTTTGGTTACAGGACTTCTCTTCTGCTAGTTGACTTTTCAGAATGATTGTCTCCCAATTTTGTTGTATTTCCAGTGTGGTTCTGGGAGGAGGCATGTTCAAGATCCATCTACTCCACAGCCATAACTAAAACCAATCGACGGTTTTTTCTTTCATTATTTTGAATATGTTATCCCATCCTCTTCTGACCTGAAAAATTTTTTGCTGGGAAATTCACTGATAGTCTAATGCATTTCCTTGCATGTAATTCTCTTTTTTGTCTTGCTGCTTTAAAAATTCTTTCTTTGTCTTTGACTTTTGACAAACTATTCATAATGTATCAGCTGGTAATCCTATTCAGGTTCACCATACTTAAGGTTCTTTGGGCCTCTTGGATCTGGATGTCTATTTCTGTCCCCACGTTTGGGAAGTTTTTAGCCATTATTGCTTTAAACATAATTTCTATCCTTTTTCTTTTTCTCTTCCCTTGAATTTCCATAATGTGAACATTGTTTCTTTTAATTATGTCTCATAAATGCCATAGGCTTTCTTCACTCTTTTTTATTCATTTTTCTTTCTTTTTTCTTCTCTGGATAATTGTAAATATCTTGTCTTCCAGGTAGCTTATTCTTTCTTCTGCATGGTCAAGTCTGCTCTTGAAGCTCTCCATTAAATTCTTCAGTTCAATTATTATATTTTTCAGCTCTAGGAGGTTTTTATTTTTTGACGGTTTCTATTTCTTTGTTAACTTTGTGTTTTGTGCATGTATTATTTTCCTGAGTTCATTTAATTGTCTCTGTTTTCTTGTAGTTCACTAAACTTCTTTAAGAGGATTATTCTCAATTCTTTGATGGTTTGTAGACCTCTATTTATTTAGGGACTTTTTAAAAAATTTATTCTTGATTCTTTACATTGGTATATGCACATTTGAGTATATGGTATCCTCTTTCAGATTTTGCAGTTTTTTTTTTCTTGGCAGAGATAGTTTTTCACTATTCAGCTCCTTTTTGGTTTCTGTATGTGCCTGCTGGTAATATTCTTGGGCATGTGGGGCCTGCTATTGGGGTCTCTTTTTGGGCAAGGCAATTATTTGAGCTCTGAGATCAGCACTGGGGGGTGGGTGCGATGCTGTGCCACTGGCTGATGACAGCTGGGTAGGACTGCTGGCTTGGTTCTCTCTTCAAGTGAGGCTGTAAGAAGGGTTCCGTGGTTGTCTGAATTTTTTTGTCAGGCTTACTAGACAGTCAGGACTGGCTAGTATGCTTAGCAGTAGGTGGGGCTATGAATTTACTTCACTGCTATTTGGGGACTCAAATCAGATAAGAGTGTGCACTGAATATCTTGGTCAGGTGAGGCTACTGGTTCCACTCTTCAGACAAGGAAATCCATTGGTTGTGCCGAAGCAGGGCTCTGAGATGGGATATACAGCTTCCTGTGTCTTCTGATAAGGTACTTTGGTCAGGAAGGCCAAAGGCTGTATTTAGCAATAAGTGAGGCTACTAGTTAGTTTCTCTGCCTCGGAAGGAGAAGCAACCCCAAGGCCACTAGGCTCTGTGTTTTGGTCTTGACTTAAGCTGACCAATGCATCAGGTTTCCTGGCTGAACAGGGTCATTGGCTTTATTCTGGGGGCAGTCAGTTCTGCCCACCTGCCTTGGCTCAAGCACTGTTATATAACACAGCAGCTTCCAGGTGTTCTTGCCAGTTCTTCCTGTCAGATGGTGCCTGGGCTGTGGGCCATGGCAGGTGGAGCTATGGACTTAGCTCTCCTGCCTGGGTGGGCCTGGGACGGCCCATTTGAGGCAACTTCCAAATTTTCCCCAAAAGGCTTTTTAATCTAGAGGGCCCAGGAGCTGTACTTTGCAGTGGTTGAGGCTGATTCAGCTCTTCTGTCTGGGTATGGGCAGACCAGGTTCCAGGGTTGCAAAATTCCTCATCTGAGGACTTGAATCAGGACCATGTCGAGTTCCTGAAGTGAGAATGTGCCACCGACTTGATTCTGCAGATGGAGCAAAGCTACAGGGGCTCTGCAGGTAGGAACTTGGTCTGCCAAGATGCAAGCATTAGAAGCCCCTCCCCCCTTCTCTGTCCCAATCAGATTCCCAGTAGTTGAGCCCCATAGATTCCCCTGCAATCCTTAGGGGTCAAAAACAGAACAGGGGCTCCCACAAAGTGACCTACAGTGCTGGGGTGGAGGGGATGGATATCATCTCTGGGCTCTCTTTTCTCACTGTAGCAACTGTATGTTTGGGAGACCTCCTGGTATGGTGCTGTGCAGGCCTGGGGGAGGAGTGGTGTGGTCAGTGTGTAGCTGCTCCTTTTACCCTTCTAATGCAGTCTCTTGGTCTTTGTGGTACAGGGGGTGCTCCAGCCTCACCTCTGTGTTCTAAGATTCTCTCAGTGGTGTCTTGTCCATGAATAGTTGTTAACTGTTCTTCCTGAGAGGTGGAGCAAAGTCAAGAATGACCTTTGTCACCATCTTGGTGTTACTTTTATCATATTCTTTAATGATGGAGTCACCAGTATTTCTTTTTTTGATTTGTTCCAGCCATTGTGAGGGCTGCCTCTCTCGCCTTTTCATCATGGGGACAAGGAAATTGAATTAGGAATCTCTCATTCTCTGAAGCTTGGGATACCAGGTGGTAGTTGTCACCAGCATTTTACTGTGACTGGGCTGAACTTGGCACTAGGACTAGGGTGTGTCTAGTCCTGTAGGAGAAACTGAATGAGGCACCTAGATGGCCTAAGACACACTCACAGTGGGATGAGAAGGTGGGTAGAGTGTGAACTGAGTGGAGAGCAAGCTTGTGAGCTTGGGGCCTTGGAGCTACAGGTGGATAGTAATTATACCCTTAGCTTTGGGGGACATCCTCTCATGTCATAGCCCCCATCTCTTCTTCCCACTGAGGCTCTGTCTCCCTTTTCCAATCTCCTCTCGGGCTCATTGTACTCTTGAGGAGAAGACTTCCATTTGTCCAGGTTATAATTTGTAAAGAGGCAAAGTTATTAGATGGAACACATTCAGTAGACTGGTAAGACTGTGCCATATAGTTGGCTAGTTGGGAGACACGACTTGAGTACATAGGGCCGTTTTGCTCAGCTCCACCCTTGTAGAGACATTGATGTGGAGAAGTGTCAGGACCAGCTCCCCTGCCCCATCGCCCGTTATATTTCATTCTCCCCCAGGGAAGACCTTTAACCTCTAGGCAGGGAGACACTGTCTGAGCAGCATCGAGCTCAGCTAAGGACTATAGAGTCTGAAAGAGTTGCAGTCACCTTGTAAATCTTAAGTATATAACCCTGTGTGGGCACCATCGTGACGTAGTGTTCATTTTGGGGAGAGTGGGGTTTGTCTGGACCATCTACTCTTAGTGGTATGAAGGGTTTCTTCTTACCTGGCAGATACATGCTAATCAGGGCAAGCTCCTGGAAGCAGGATCATGTTTACTTCTCTTTGCACTCCTGGCTCCTACAGAGTGCTTTGCACGGGGTCACTGCTTAGTATCTGTGTTTTGAACAAATGAATGATGGATGCATGGATTATGCATTGTCCCTATAGTAGCTATTGACAAATTGGGACAGATTACTTGGATTCACACACATTTCCTGGATGTCTGGAGCTAAACGGCATCCCAGCAGCAGCTTGGACTTTTTGCCTTTGCAAGGCTGTTCTAATGACTTAGTTGTGCTTTCCTGCTTGAGGGCTGGCCTGGGCCCCATCCTGCTCCAGGTGGTAAATTGGCAGGACCAACAGTAGCTGCAGCTGGGAGAGAAGGTGAAAAGGAGTTGCCTGCTCCTCAGGAATGCCTTAGAATCAGGTGCCTTTATTCATAATTTTCTACTGGTTTGTACACAGTTCTGTGGCTTTTCTGGTCTCTTAGATGTTCAAAGTCTATCTAGGATCATTCCCTAGGTAGAAAATGTTGCTGAGAAGGTAAAAAAAATGTAGCTTAAAATTCATGACAATACACCCAAAGTAGCTTGACTTAATTGCAGGGATGTTTTTCCATACAGGACCCAGCAGGTGGTTAGCTCTGTGCCAACAAGACAGAACCCGAATTCTGGGGACTCACAAGCAGAATAGCATTCTTCCTTATCCCTATCAGTGTTCCAGGCCTCCCACAGTGGTTCCTGACTTTTGCCTCCTATTTCCACCATCTTCATCCCATCCCATAATCAGAACCCTCTCCACAGATATTTCTTGAGTTGTCCATTCAATGAGGCATGTTTTTCTCGAGCCCCCGCAAGATGACCTGTTATGTTCATCCATCCATCCATCCATCCATCCATCCATCCATCCATCCATCCATCCACCCACCCATCCATCCATCCACCCACCCAACATTTTTGAACACTGACTATATGACAGCCACTGTGTGACACTGGTGATACAGTGATGAATGAGACACAGTCACTTCCTTCAAAGAGCTCACAGTCTGGCCTGGGAGACAGACATAAGCAACATGGAAACAGTGCACAATAGAGTGAATGTTACATGCATTTCAGACAAAGAACTACGGGAATACAGAAAAAGTAGAGAGATAAGGGAAGGAGAGAATGACTCCAAAGACAATAAATATTTATCACAAAGCTTAGGTAATGGTGAACTTCTCTGAGACCCTCTTTTAAAGCAGTGGTTTTTAATCTTTGTGCTTTTAGTAGCAAAATTGTTTTTCAAAATTCTATATGGACCCCAATAAATAAAACAAGCAGAGTACCTTTGGTTAAGTTTGTCCAGGCGGGTGAAGATGGGGTGGGGGATTAGAGAGCCCACTGCTTGGCTGCAGCTAGGCTTTTGAGCCCTGAACACCGCTCCTCCCAAACCGATCAAAGATGTCTCAATTCTTATCGCTGCCGAGGACGCAGCTTTGCCTCGGGAGAGCATAGAACCTACAGGCTTGTTACCGGCAATTCTGCAGGTGACTTTGTTGTTCCCATCTAGAACCCAAGTGGACAGTTACGCTTTTCTTTTGGGAAGAGATATCTAAGTATAAAACTTAGATGTAGAAAGCTGGGGTGGGTTACGGTGAGTAATCGGGTGCCCTTTCTGAGAGCGGAGTTAGTTGTTGGGCCTCAGGCTTCGGGCAGGACTGTGTGGTTGTGCTAGCCTCTGAGGCGGGCATGTCTCCAGTGTACTATTTTTCATGGTGGGAAAGCCTGTCCTGGAACTAACTTGTTAGTGCAGAGATCTCTGCTGGAGGGGCTGTGGTCTTTTTGTTGGACCTTGCCTGTAGTTGTCCAAGGAACTGAGGAAGAGCCATAGGGTTCTCTGGGGATGGCTGAGAGGATGGACACCTGGTAGGGGACGGTAATAGACCAGGCCGGCAGAGGGGGGCTTACTAGACCATGTCGGCAGATACTACCACTGCTTCAGTTGGTTGAATGTACTGAGCACTGTGATGTGACGGCCCTGATCTAAGTGTTTTGTGTATATATAGGCGTAGGTAATCCTCTTGACAACCTCAGGCACTAGGTATTAGGTATTATTTCTAACCCCCATCGTGCCAGTGAGGAAATTAAGGCACAGAGAGGTTACAAGGATAATTAGTATAGGGCTGGCATGTGACTCCCCGGAGGATGCTCCCAAGTACCTTCCAAATCTTTAACTCCATCTCTGTGACAGAAGCATCATCCAGTGTCTTAACATTGGAGGGTCTTACATGGGACTTTAACTGTAATTGACCAGTTGCAGAACACAATGTATTTATACATTTAATATGTAACATATATGGGATGTGTATTTATTTTTTATTTAAAAAAGCACTTTGGATGCAGGCAGGAAGATACTAGGCTGCTTTGCTGCCCAGTAGAGAAAGGGTAAAAGAAATGTAGCATTTTCCCGAAAGCAGCTCCCACCTGGCAGGCCCTCAAGCTGTCCCTCAGAGCTGTATCTCCCATTATGCAGCCCCGACTGGTGACTTCAGCAGTGGGGGATGACTGAATTGGGACTGCAGACTGAGGGGAATATGTTGGTTTTCATTCCTTCTTCTCTGAGGCTCAGTGTTCTCCTACCCATTATTGCCTTGGATGTGTTCTATTTAAAAAAGAGGATGCTTTCTAGCTGTGGGACTGACGGTCAAGGCAAGGCTATGAAAGGAGCACTTTCTAGGGCACCCCATGTGCAGCCAAAGACCAGTGGTCTTCAGAATGTTAACTTTTGTTTTTAAACAAAACCTCTTCCCCCAGCCCCAAACTGTCTGGCTCCAGCAATGCAGTCTATCTAGACCTTTTGATTTTGCTGCCCTTGCTCTTTCACTAGTTTTTGTTTTTGTTGACGAATTTATAAGCAGAAAGTTTAGGGTGGGAAGAGGCAGACACTGGGAGACTTTCTGTGGACTTTCACTTACCATACTCTCTCTGTGCATCATTATCAGGAAGAACTAAGATTTGTTTTATAAAGGAATAGGGTACCTGTGCCATTTGCAAGTAGAAGTTCAGGAGTTTTTCTTAGAATCAAACATTAAGCAAGAAAAACAAATCTAACATAAAATGCCAGAGCTGGAAAAAAAAAATCCAACAGAAAATGTCTTTCTGTTCCAACTATGGCCTATCGGAAGAATTTCAAAAATATTCCTTAGAAGGGCCAAGCAGCAGGCTTCCCATTTAAGCTTTGCAACTGTTATAGGATGTCCTCTCACACACTGCTTTGAAACTTTACCCCTCTCATCCCGGATGATGAAATGTCTTCTCCTGCTTTTTCTCATCCTGCAGTTCCTGAGGAGACCCGCCACTGCTCTCCAGCAGGGTGTAGTCTTAGTGCCATGTCATTTTGGAGAAGCATCAATGCAAACCAGCATTATTCTTGGATGTGCCTTTCTTTTTCTGTTGCTGAGCCTAAAGAGATAATATTCAGAAAGGCAGTTGGGTCTTCTAGACTAGGGCAGATTGTGGACGCTTTCCAGGGGTCTTTTGGCAGGGGAGGGATTGCTCTGTTACCCACAGCACCCCGGGGGGAGATTTTCTATGGACACCGGTAAGTGGATGGTTTTCCAGATGCCTTATGCTAAAATGCACAGAAAAACTTCCCCCCACTCCATGTTGTTTCCAAAGTCAATTTATTGAATATTAAGTCACGAAGCCAGTGATATAATTTCAGTGAAAAGTATCCTGTATCACTCAAGACTTAAAAGAACAAAAATACCCCTTAGAAACACTGCTTTGAAAAATAATCACACTAACATTACACACACGAGTCCTTTCTTAAGCTTTATTTAAGAAATCGAGTACTATATAGTTCAATATATATAAGACACATCCAGTATTGTGTTCCTGATAGCAAGTGCATAGATTTTGTTAAGATATCATTTTCACTCGATATAAACGTTTCATGGTCACACGAAGATAATACTCCCAGTGATTTTGTCCAAGCATGAGAGGAGAAAACAGAACACAGCAAAAATAGTGAACTACAACAGAGATGAAAAACGAAACAGCGAATTAGCAGAACAGTCGATTCCTGATAAGTGAATAAGCTGATTGTTTGGTCACAATATTTTATTCACTTATCAGGAACGATTCACAGTACGTTTGTGTTCACTGTGTGTCCTAGCCTGGCAGCTAAGAGTCCCGGACCATGGTCACTCACGACTGCTGTGGGCGGGGCAGACACTCGGCTTCCGTCAGTCAGCAAGGCAAACGTGGGCAGTTCTGTAATTTTCCAAGGTGGTCGGTGCAGGGCAAACAAACACGCCTTGCTGACACCGCAGCGGCGTGTTACAGAATCTGAACGGTAAGTGTGCGTGTAAGCAGGGATCAGTCATGAGTGCTTAAGGTAACTAGCATTTCCGTCCCCTTCTTTGGAGAATCATTGTTTTTGTTGTTTTTCCAGAATAACAACAACAAAACTGGCTTTGTCTTTCCCTTCTTTACTTAGCATGAGTATTTTGCCTTGTGCCAAATGGTGGAGATATATATACATATCTTACATATTTTTAAAATGAACACTTGCTCACCCTCTTTACCTACTGCCTTCCTTCCCTCCCTCACATCCCCCACCAAAAAAAAAAAAAGAAAAAAAAGAAAAACCACACCCTTAGCCATCTTTCCCCACGAGTGTAAGCTGTGGGTTTTCAGAGGCAAACTGATGAAGGCTACGAGATTGACAACAGTAGTGGCAGCAAGTCAGCTCCCATCTGCGCGGGTCGGAGCTGCTGTAAGTCACTTCGCTGAGGTGTTTGGCCTGTGGAGGAAAGAGCCTCCCATCTTCCACCACACCAGGCCCCTCGGTTGTTGAGCCCACTAGAGGACAATCTAGGGGTCAGAGGGGCTGCTAAAACCAGAGGTGAAGGGCCTGAGCACCTGCTGGGAAAATCTTATTGGCAGCCAGAGGAAGGCTGCCCGGTGCTGGGTGACCTGAGTCAGAGCTTGTGCGTCTGAAAAGTTGGAAGGAGAGCTAAGACATGGGGAGCAAACATCAGTGGAATCTTTTAAGAGCACTTGGAGAGCAGTCAGATTCCTGAGCACAAGAGATGGGCAGGAAGGGAGGAGGGCCTGTGGCTTCAGTTTTAGAGGGCATATAAGGAACAGCTTTTTTGATTAGTTCTCTTTTTTGATAACTGGGGTTGGGATGGTAGTGGGGGGTCAGGGCTTTTTAAAAAATATACGTTCATTTAGGAGGGAGTGTGTGGATTCCATAGGGCTTTCATCTGGAAATGGAGCATAGATTATGAAGACTGAGCATGAGAAACTTTACCTCCTCCCCTTTCTACCCCACCTGACTGAGTTGAGCTTCCATTTGAACACTTGGATGTATTTCTTTTCTCTTTCATTAATTTTAATAATTAAAGTTGCTCCTGGATTCATTTAGCTCTTAAAATACAGAAAATTTAAATGACTTTTCTATGTATCTCTCTCGGTTGATGGGAACACATAGACTTAACCTTTTTCACGTCTTCTATTCACCAGGTAAGTTGATGTTTTCTGTCCTCGAGAATTCACCTTTTTACTATGTGATGATTGGTTTCCAAGAAGAGCATGACTGTAGCATTATGCCTTTGGACTTGTGGGTGTAGACGGAAATTCTGCTGCTTCTCTTACGTTTCCTAAGGTTACGCAGTGCAGCAGCAGCAGTTTTAGGTGGGTGCTAAGAGCTGCCTGCATACACCCATGACGGGGGGGGGGGGGGCGGGGGGGAGGTAGGAAGAAGATAGAAACGAAGGCGAAATTTCCCAGTGTGGCCCAAAGACCGTAACAGGTCTTGGCAAATCCAGCTCTGTGGAGGCAGTTATCTAGGTGAATCACAGCAATGGAAGCAGTGGTTAGAATGGGCTGTTGTACATAAATCAGAGGTGGCTGGTGTGCAGTCTCCCCTTCCTTTAAATCAGATATTCACTTAGGTGGAATCGACTGTATCTTTTTACACGACAAATAGAAAAAAACAGATACGTGAAACAGTGAGGTGTGTCGATGTATCACCAACATATAATGACTACCAACAATACAACACGCAGAGAGAGAAACAAGTATTAGGAAAATGGTTTAATATTGGAGACAGAAGCAAAAAACTGCATCACACAATAACATACGTTACAAAAATAAGTTTGACTGTTTCAACTACACAATTATGTTCACAATGAGGACGGAAGAATCAGAAAAAACTTTGATCTAAACAGCAAAAAAGCAAACCCCTAAAGTTTTAACTAATACATTTATCCACTTAAAGTGACTGAGTACTTCTAAATCTAATTACCTTATTGTGTAACTGCACAATACAGAATAAAAAGTGAAACTTACCGCTGTATTTTAAGACAAAATTCTAATGCTAGATATAAGCAAAGGGAAAAAAGAAATCAAGCCAAAGTTTTTAATTCTCAAAAGAAAAGCAACTTTCTTTCTATCAACCAGAAATCAAACTTGAAATCAGTCATTGTCAGGGGGCCCACTAGAGTAAGCCACAAAAATTTCCATTTTTTAATCTCCAGTATAAAAAGTTCCACTGGTACAAAATGCATAATAAGTACAATCAGTTGTAGAAATAGGAAAGCCTGCATTATTATTATTATTTTTTGGCTCAAATTCCATCAAACAACAAAATCCAAATGCATCAATAACACAAACAATACTCAATGGTCTTACAGTTTCCACTAGGTTGCAGTAACTTTGGCTTTTCTCAGACAATATTTAAAAACTATTTTATAATTCTAAACAAAATGATATTATCAATCTACAACAATTCTCACAGCACAGAAAAACACAAATACATTTTTTGTATGACATTATTCAAAAAGGTAATGAAACTAGTTTTTTTAAATTTTATTTCTTGTTAATTAGCACTTAAGATAATAATAAAAACAAACAGTAAAATGAGTCCAGAGTAGCACAAGCCAAAGAACTAGAACCCCTATGGTGAAAGAAAGATGAACTTGTTCCGCCTTGAGGACTGTCATTTTATCGCAATTCTCTGATTTAGTTCAAAAATGACTATTCTCTACACTTGATTTAAAAAAAGCAGTTTCCCTGTGTTTTCTCTTCCAGCACAGGCCCTCACACCCTTGCAGCTTTTTCCTTTTGATATTAAAAGATAAAGTGACTAAAAGGACACATCGTCTCCGAGGAGGGTTATCTTCTTAACAATGAAACATGCCAAAAAAATCCCCCAAACAAACAAACCCCAGAAAGAATGGACTTTACCCCTAAATGCGTCTTGGTTGCCTGCAAAATGAGAAACACTCAAAGCGTCCATCCTGAGCCCCCTGTCAACTGCACTCAGTCCCTCTGGGGGAGGTGAATGCAGTGGGTGAAAGGAAAAGAGGGCAGGAGGAGGGCAGCTTGCTTCAGTGAAGAAATCAGAAAAAATTGTTTTTTTGAGATCTATGTAGAGATAGGTAAATGAAGAGATTCAGAATGAAACAGTCTAAATAATTCAAATGGTGTTCTCTTGTGTTCCTATGCATGTGTCTACACACCACCACGTACTATATATGAGAGAGACATGTGTGGTA
Organism: Desmodus rotundus; assembly: GCF_022682495.2. Lineage (NCBI taxonomy): Eukaryota > Metazoa > Chordata > Mammalia > Chiroptera > Phyllostomidae > Desmodus > Desmodus rotundus. The sequence goes on from NC_071390.1 coordinate 109,663,937, forward strand.
ACTTTTGTTTCAGCTGATAGCTGCAGGAAGTACAAAATAGCCCTCAAAGGATGAAGGAAGGCCCCAGCAGTAGTAAACACGTGTGAGGATAATACAAATCATTTCATTGTAAGTGCATGTGCCATAAGAAGGGAACTTTTTTTTTTTTTTTTTTTTTTTGCATTATTAGAGGCTAGTCCTTTCCATCCCAGGGCTATCACATCCACACACACATTAAACCAAGTGGGGTGGTGAGTGGGACAAGGAGGAAGGAAAGGGAGCCAGCAGTTTCAGGACTCGGTTAGAGACAAAGAAGCTTCCGGGGTCTGCTTTCAGGAAGGCAGTTTTTGTTGGGGCTGTAATGATGACGTGGGGACTTGTCAAGACAGCAAGAGATCTGTTCATGTGAAGTCAAAGTCAAAGTAATATGGCACTCTGAAAAGTGGCAGCAGGAACTGGTGCTAATTATTTGGTCAGAAACTTCGAGAAAGAACTGAGTTTTCCTTATATGGTCAGTACATGCACTGAATTAAAAAAAAAAGGCTAGGGAGAAGGCTATCAGCTACCACCAGACACCTTGGTGTTCGGAGGTATCCACTGGGGTCAAGATCCCCAGCACCACGACTGATTAGAAATATTAATTAGGAGTATTTAAAATACAAAAGCAAAAATTCCTCAAAAGACTATCCATTACCAAGTCATTTAACAGGAAGGTATGTGGAAATATTCTAAACTGGAACATACTACTACCTCTGATCTCAAAAGCATACAGACTCTAAGATTTATTTAGGTGCTGAATCTATCTACCATCCCTCTCAGAAGGTTTATTTAATAAACTGTTTTTCAACAGAAGGAATTCCAGCAGCACATTAAGAATTCTTTTTTAAAAAAATGAACAGAAATAATCAAATGTTAAAATGTAGGGGGGAAAAAGCAGAAAGGGTTAAAATACATATATATTTTTCCTTCAGATTTGCCTTGTGGATTGTTTTCTTTTGGATCTCAACAAAACGATAAAAAAGTAGTAAAGACAAAAACAACTCAGAGAAGATATATGCAGGGGGAAAATAATCCAAATTAGGAACACCCCAAAACAAACTAAAACGATGACAGTATAAAAGTTATCAACATTCCAGATAGCTCTGGGTAGAAAGGGTTAAAAGTTCAAAACTTTCTCACCTTAGAGGCTTCCATACGTTGTGAAGAAAACACACGGCCAGGCTGCCGCCACAGCCCTGATGTGCGGAGCGATTAAAAAAGTGAGACATGGGCGCTTGTACAATGTCTTACAAAAAACATCATAGAGAAGTAACAAACAACGATTTCAGGCAACAAGACCACAGGATAGCAAGTTAACAAACTTTTTAACCTCTTTTTTTTGTTTTTTAAATATTAGGGATTTATACAAAACACATAATAAAATACCCATGTTATCAAATTACTTCTCACAAGAAACACACTGAAGCTCTAGGAAGGAAGTACCTTTGGAATTTGGCACTATATATTTTCACTTTTTTCTTTAAAAGAAAAAAAAAATCACATTTTGCTGAACACAAACACATCTAAATAGTCCACAATAAAAAAAAATGACATCAATGCTTTACAAGCCAACACAAAACTTATTCTGGAATAGATTTTTTTTTTCCCCTCACATGAAATATTTTTTAAGCAAACAACTTTTTTGAAATTCTTTTTTAAGTAAACCAATTCTAAACTTGTCTTATCAACAAAGAACATTAAGACCATAAGACTCGTGATGAAACCACAACTTAATTCACAGAAGCACCAACGCGACACAGTTTACAGTAACCTTTCTCCTGTACATTGAAACAGTATAAAATATAGGTAATTTCATGTGCATTAAACCATGGATTGTCTAACTGTGAGTCAGTTCAGCAAAAGGTGACACAAATAGGTAGCATTTGCCCCAAAACAGGGTAAATATTTTTCTTATACTAATCTACAAAAAGTGGTTCTATATATATATCTTAATGAGAAAGTGAGCCACCTAAAATGGCCTTATCAAAAAACTTTACACTGCCTGAAAAATGTAAAAACTATTACAGACCTCTAGAGACTTAAAATCAGACAGTTTTTTTCTCAAACTGTTTTTGGAAGTAGTCTGTTAGAAACCAACATTCTGTGTCCCTGGACACATATTGCTATTGTTACCAGTGACCGGGAAGAATGCCAATCCCTGTATAATACTTTCAAGTCTGTTTTATGAAAAGAAAAAAAATAAGAAAGAAACATTTTGCCACAGGTTTTTTACTATAATTAATTTTTCTAATAATAAATTTCAGTCTTGCATGAATGCAGCAATGTTTTTCACATTGACTTCCCAGAATTCATAGCTAGATGAGGTCACATGCAAATTTCAAAGGTCAAACTAGATCAAAGGTCAGTAGGAGAACCAAATATGATGTGAGGTCAGAAAGACATCAGAAACAATGACGGGACGATGAAACTTTTTTTGAGACGCCACAGGGACATGCTAGGCAAACGGTGAACTAACGGGCATGAAGATGTCTAGGGAGAAAACAAGGGAGAGTAAAAAGTTACACAGAATCTACGCAGCAGCAACAAAATCACTCTTAAGGGTGCAGGAGAAAAACTAATGCAAATCTTAGGTCACTGGGGAGTCTACGAGCCATTCACATAATTTGCATTTCTTACGACCTTTATCCACAGCACAATGGAACCCCAAGAGAATCCATCCGGAGAGGGAGAGGGGATGGATTCCTGGTGTTTGGGGTGAGGGGCTGGCAAGGGACAGGGGAGGATCCAGTTTCAACGAATGTAACATAAGGGGAAAGTCAGACAACTGAACTGTAAACTAGATAATGGAAGTTACAAACAAAATAATCAGACAGATACAAACAACAAGGGGATAAAGCATGAAATTTAGGCCTAGGGTCCAACAGTGAAAAAAGCCCATTCCTAGAACGATTCCTTTAGAGACTACTTCAGAAGGATCTAGCTAGCACAGAGAGCTGCTCTTTAGGTACCCAATAAGTTAACAATAGGCAATAAATAACTTCCATTATTTCTGAGGCAGTAAAAATTTTGTACAAAAATAGAAATGCTTTTTTTACAAATAAAATTTACAGGCCTGTGGCTTTCTTTTTTATTTATGTATTATTTATGTATTATTTATTATTAAATTTATCTTTCAAGAAACATCAAGTATTTTCATTCATTTTTATTTTATTTTTAAACCCTGTAGCTTTAAGAAACAGATCTCTAAATCTTTTTTTACATTAATCCTTTCTAAGAACTAAAATAAAACAATAACAAAATAGACAACCAGTGTAATAACCTGACCAATAAATGTCATGTTGCTTTGAACCCTAAAATAGAATCCTACTTATTAAAACAAACCAAATGTAGTGGAAAGACGTTTGTATTGTTTTAAGTGCTTCTCCTGGCTTTTCTCTTGCTCTAGGCCACCACCTTGACCTCTAAACAGCTGGCGCCCTCCTAGGGGTGAACAGGACAGGAGGGGTGAGTTCTCCAGGCAGTGCTCTCAGGGCACCAGGGGGGTCTCTGAGTTAGAATTGCACATTAGCCTTTGTTTGCCTTTTAAATTGTCAAGATGTCATTTATTTGTGTATGTTTTCCTTTAAAAAAGCAAAAAACAAACAAACAAACAAAAACAGAAAAGATAAAAGGAGATTCAAATCGCAAAACAAAGAATACAGTGGCACAACTGGAGGAGTTTACTCGATAGAAACAAGGTAGCCCAAGTTTTAAATATGGCGAACTAGGTGAAGGGTGGGAGGGGGAAATGGAGGCCTTATTGTAAAAATAATCGTCTCTCTTGGTAAAAGTTGGCAATGTGGTCCTCCTCTGCCTTTCCTGTTGAGAACAGGCTGGCTCGTGGGACTTACCCTAAGAAAGCTAAAACAAGAGCAGGGAGCCTCTGGGGTTAGGATCAGTAAGGTTTGCTGTCGTTTTTGGAGCGCTTCAGCTGGACCTTCAAGCGTTTCATGCCAATCTGAAAGCCGTTCATAGCCTGGATAGCAGCTTGTGCAGACACTGGATTGTCGTAGCTAACAAAACCTGGAAAACAGAAAGGGAAGGAAGGCGGGAATCAAGATGGAGAGGCAGTGGAGAGAGAAGGGGGCCAGGGCCCCCGGACAGTGTAACTGCACACGGTGAGTACACGTGCCGACCCCACGGACAAATGGAGCACGTTTTAGGGGCCACGATGGAATGTCCCTGAGAAGCAGTGAAAAGCTAGCCGGACAGATAATTGGGTTTGACGGGGAAACTCCTTGGCAGAGAGCTAAAATCTCCAACTCAGTTATTTGAGTAAATTTAGTCTCTGTGCTTACTGATTTCAGTCAAAATCCACTTGTGTTTAAAGTCCCTTAGAATGTTTCTGCAAGAACCCCAGATACATGGTAAGTGCTGCTCAGATAAGCGATGGATAATGTGCGGGGCTGGAAGGGCCCCCAGAGGCTCACGTATCCCAACCAGGTTGAACTTGAGAGGCAGGATAACTAAGGAAAGGACTGACTAACAGGGTGTGCCGCCAGGGACTCCCCGACCTTTCATTCTAGTTCATCTGTCTCACAGAGCCCACACTTGCTTGGCTGTAGGATGGGGTCAGTAAATTAACTCTAGAATAATTTATACTTGATTTTTAACATTTTAGAGTTATTACTGAGAGGCACCTATGGATGCAGGGGAAATGCTGGGCCTTCTTTCTTACCTGAACTTCCATTTTCAAAGCTCCACTGAATGCAACAGAATGGAAATTGCTACCTTCATAGTCCCAAGAGTCTTGGGGAATATACAGTCTAAACAGCTCAGGGCTTAACAACCGCCCTAACAGAGTTCCCAGTATTCTTCTCTATTCCAACAGTCACCACCAGAAAAGGGAGGGCATGATTGTGAAAAAGAACTGATAATGCTCTGCAAAGACCAAGAACCAGAATTCTCATCATGTGTTTGTTCTCACCAGAGGGTGAGACGGGGCAGGGGGTGGTGGTGCCTGCAATGCTGATGCAAAAGTGCTGAGTTTATATAGTCCCCTACTTACTTCTGGTAGTGAAAGGAGGCTATCACACTAGGTGCCTTTCAGTTCTGAACATCAGCTGTTCAGAAGGTTCTACATTAAGCCTCTCCATATATCTACTATTAAAGTTTAAAGTTAAAGAGAAAATTCCTTTACAGACTAGAGGAGGAAGAAAAGGACATGAATATACCTTTAGCAGAGTTCTCAGCTGATAAACATGAGCATATGGTAGAAGGTTTCATGGGCAGGCTGTATTGCAAAACAGTGGTTTACATTTTTTGAAATCTAATTCCGAATAAATGTAATGTCGAAGCTAAGATATTTGCTCAGACTTTATCCTTTCCCTGTGGGTATTCACCCAGAAGTAGCAAGGTGATTAAAGAACAGAGATGGGTCAAGGGTGCAATGGATTACAAAACCTGGCCAAGAGGCTAGAACAGAAGAATGGGTTATTACCCTTTGACTAGTAAACCTGGGTCCCCAAGGAGTTAAACTGGCTCACTGAGAAACCTTGGTATGGGAGGCTATGGCTTTTATGAAAGTTGAAAACACCGTCCACTTAAACTAAACTGTCTGCTGATACTTATAGCTCTAGCTCGCGTTATTATGAACTCATTGGTTAAGCAGCCTGTGGGCTGATAATGCCCTCTTTTAAAAGCAATACTTGCTGAAAATCCAACCATGAAGCTCAATCCTTTTCCAATCCCCAGATCAGCTCAGGACATTGTTTGGCAACGAGGAATATAAAAGTCTGGCTCAAAACCTGTGCAGGGAAGCTCCCAAAGGTAGGCTCCTTACAGAAACACACACGCCTTACATAACCACCAACTCCACTTCGCTCTCTTCTGAACCCTTACACGGGGGCTGACGGACTCGCTGCCGCAGCAGCAATAGTGTCACGGGTTCAGGCCGACAGCCTTTCCATCGGGCAAAAACAGTGACTTAAATGGTTGATGTACCAATTCCCCTAACAACAGAAGCTTCAGGCCTTCCTGGGCAGTGGCACGGAAGTCAGACAGACGTCATGATAGTGAAGTTTCAGAAGCCAAAACATCCTGGTTGCCCATTAACCGTCAGCCAGATACTAAGTTTGAGTTTTTGGCCGAGAACCACCCTACCTGTGATGTTTTACTTTATACTGTACAGTTCTATTTGTATTCCCTCTGGCCCATATGTATTCCACTTTATTTTGTTTTATGCTACTCGTGATACCTACTACCAACATGAATTAGTAAATTGGAGGGGTGACTCAAGCGAATGTCCTTTCTCAAACTGGGCCAGAACTTGTCAAGTGAGTAATATATACTCTGAACATTCTGCCTCTAAACTACTTTGGAGACTAGAAGGGTTTGGAAAAAATAAAACAAGCAAAAATGAATGCCCTCCTCTTGGTGTAAAACATTAGTGCATGCCATGAGCTTGTCTTACTCTCGGAGCAGAGAAAGGCCTAGGGCGGCAAAGTGTGGGCTGCTTGAGGAAGGAGGGCATGACAGCTCAGGCCACTGGGTTTCCCATGTTCTCAGGAGACCTGCCCTTCTGTGCTCTACAGCCACTCAGGCGGTCCCTGCAGGCCCTGACGGCCCAACTTCTGGCTCCCAGCACAGTGTGGTGCTTTATGTGACCACGAGATATTAACCAGCCATCCCCGTGGGATGGAGCTGCAGCGTCGGGGGTGGTCGGACCTCTCCTCTACTGGGAAGACGTGCGCACTCGCGTGCAGCGTATGGAGATGCTGAGCAGTGGGCCCCCGTACAGTGCGTCACCCGCATCCATAGAGGCTCGGTCACATTGAACGTGGCAGGGTGAGGAATCACTGGTAAAGTGGTCGCAGAGCCACTCTGTATCAGGACAGCCTACACTACAGTTCGTTAGCTGTATTCCCATCTGGCAGAGTTTGTGGTCCAGTCTATGAGATTTAAAGGAACTATGTTGCTCTGCAACGACCAAGTGGCAGACACATGTAGCAAGTCACGTCCACAGTACGGTATACAACATTAACTAATGTACGGGCAACTGGCTTTCCTTCCCAGATCCTTCCTTTTCCTACAGCCCCTCCCTCTTCCCTTAATTTCTTTATTCAACAACTTTGCCCAGTCAGCTCATATGGATCCAGAGAACCGGGGAACACCACCACACAGGGACGGCCCTGTCCTGACCGCTAACGTGTTTGCCATTCACATCTTCCTCCCCGTGACTCCTCAGTGGGGGCCGTGCTGTAACATTCTAGCTTGGTGTCTGTTGCATACCAAAACACTTGCTCAGATTGGTCTGTTTGTCAATGAAGACTTTAGCAGAGATAACATTTCCAAAAGGCATGAACATCTGCAGAATGTCCTGGTCTCCAAACTCCTGTGGAAGGTGGTAAATAAAGAGGTTTGCACCCTCTGGACCTAAAGAGGAAACAAAAACCAGAGTAAGGTATTCTTCGCTTGTTAGTTCCCAAAGCCTCTTCTTAGGAATGCTTTAACAACAGGCTAAGCATCTGGCTTTTCCTCACACTGAAAGAGGAGAAAATAGAAGGGTAAAATGCCATGTGCCAATTTGTCTCTTAGGAAAAAAAACATGCTTTAGGTTTTCATCATCATCTCAGAAACACTGGTTAAGAATGGCTTTCTTTTCACTGACGGTTTTCTGTGGGCCACATCTGCTCCCTGCACATGAGCAGTATTTCACTCTCTTCATGGGTGGCGGTCGTAGGATAGAGCGGGGAGGAGAATGCAGGCACGGGTTTGCCTGGGTGGGCGTGTTCTGCGGTGTGTATATAGTGTCTCCCAGAGGACAGTGTGTCCTGTGCATTCTAAGCAAATTGCAGCAATTGAGAATAATGGATATAACAGTAATGCTGCTTGGATTTCTCAATCATTTACCTAATTATCCATCCAGTTTTGATTTGCCAAATCTCTTAACACACAGTCTAATAATCATCTTTATTAGAAATGACTGGCAATGAGTCAAGGCAGGAAAAACTAGGTAGGTAGAGTTTTACAGCTGTAATAACAATTATGCCACCGGGAATTAGCCTTGGAAACGAAGACAGCAGATGCAGCGGCTGGTCAGAGACTAAGCTAAGCCAGGTTCTTTGCTCTTACCCACCACTTTCTAGAAACACAACAAACGAGGGCAGAGTCAGGAAGATCTGAGCTATACTGGTCAGAGAGGTAAGTTCTCCTAAGTTCCTTTCCATTTCGTTCTCCCTCCTCTCTAGCCACCTGCACAGGAACTATCTGAAGGTTAAAGGAAGCAAAAAAGAGAGAAAGGTGGGAATCCAAATGACCTGATGGACAGTAATCATCTTCTAATATGTAACAGGCAAGGATGCTTTCCAGATCAAAGGGAGCTAGGACTAGCTGCGCATACTTTCCCAGGTGGTTCTGGTGAGGCTCAAGGGTGGGGTGCCTCTAGGATGTCCTATGTTCTGGGCATGGTGTCTGGGAGGGAAGGGAGGTCATAGAATCGGTGAAGTAACCTCTGCAGCTGGTCATGGGACCGTAACTGGCATTCACAGGAGGAACCAGGACTGGAAGCCCCTGGGGATAAGCTGGACTGGGTGGGAGTCCATGGGAGTGGGTTGAAGAAAAATTTAAATAGGGTACAAAGAACTTTGAACAAATAAAAGGGATGAATATCGTTGCAAAGCAAAGTTAAACCAGTTACTTCCTACAAAAAATTCATAAAAGAAATGTTTGAATGAATGGGGCTTTTCACAAGGAAATCTTCTTGAGGCAAATTTCTGAAGCCAGAGATGAAGCATTTCTTCCCTAAGTGTCAACATGACCACCTGACCTTTCCAGATGCTCAGTCTCCGTGGACATGCCACGTCCAACGCAGAGGCAGTCTGTATTTAAAGGGACACGGTTGCAGGCTTTGATCCCCAAATAGTTCCTGGCTTAAAAATATTCTTACAAGTGCAAACTGTGAGTAGATATAACCGCAAACACTGGAAATGGGTGTTCTCAGCGTGCTGTGCCACACCCGCGCCCTGCAGTACGTACACTGGGCACGTCTGGCACTACCCAGATTTAATATTCCTTTCAGATAAAAGGTCCAGTGGCACCCAGTCTGAACCGTGAGGTCGTCTTTGCTCCTGAAACTTGTGGGGGGGGGGTGCAAATTTACTGCCTGTGCCTGGGTAATCCTGGCATTCCAGACCGCTCCACATTCCGACCGTATCCCTGCCAGACGGGGCCCGAGAAAATATGAAGACAGGAAAACCCAGGGAGGCTTTGTCCTCATAGTCACCATTTTTCCAGGAAAAATGACACCATCTCCTACTATAGACCAATTTTTCCATCTCCAGCAAGTAGTTTGATTTCGCAAACCAACACTGTTAACGCTCAAATGAAAAACGTTGACTCGACATGGAAAACCTCCCTTGTGTGAAGGCAGGTGGCTAGTGCCACAGATGCCAACGGTAAAAATTGTTTTGAGAGTTCCACCTATCCGCCTGACCTTTCCCTTTAAAGCTGGCTGACAGATCACACATTCCTTAAATTTCTCCTAGCACACGTTACTTTAACTGGTTAGAGTCTGTCATATTGTTGGTCTCAGCTGGTTGGTATTCATGTTTTGCATTTCTAACAGGGCAGTGGCTCTAGCAGAGAGCACTGGGGCTGTTCGCATCAGGCCGCTGGCTTCCCGTTGGGTGTCAGAGGCTCCTCCTACTTGCGTGTGTGTGACTTGCCTCCTGCAAACGTGGGACGGTGGGAAGGTGTGAAAGCGTCCAGAGAGAACTTAGGCAGGCAAGGGGGTCAATTTTTCTGGATTTAGATCTGTCGGGATGCCACAACCCTTCAGAAGATTTAAAACCATATGCTTTACAAAGCCAGCCTGGCTCATGCTCCTGTGGGATAATACACAGCAGGGCACACGACTAAATGTATCAGGCTGACTTTCAACTCTCTTGACTGAAGGACAGAACTATGTAGTGGCAAATCTAAAACTCTATTTGATACAATTCATTATGAGATTTTTATGAGATTTTTTTCTTTCCCAGTGTAATTTGCCTTTTATATTATTTTAGTTAAACTAATATTAAGATGGTTTGCATTTCTTGACCTCATGTTAACTGGAAGAGAAGAGGGTATGAGAAAGTGAGATATGGTTAAAAACAACAAAAAACCCCTGCACATGCTACCGGTAGCCTGCACACCTGGATACACAGCATCTGGAGTTGGTGACTGTCATTTCGAACTGTTCTATATCAACCCCAGAAGGCTAGTTCCTGCACAAGCAATCCCCAAAACCCAAGGCAGGGACTAAGTGCAGGGCCATGGGCTGGAGTAAAGCAGCTGAGGACAATGGTGCTTCCAGGCCCAGACTCTATGCTTAAAGCACTAAATTTTAGTCTTCTGCTGACAGTTCCCCAGCCACACAGGCTCTGCAGCTTGCTGTGAGGTGCTACTGGATAATGGAGAGGGCGGTAAAAAGCAAGTGGGGGGACTGGCTGTATGGTCCCTTCTGAAGAAATCATTATCTCACAGGACCCTCCTGCTGCTCTCATTCGTCACCACTGTAGGCGGACTCCAGACAAAGGGACCTCAAAACAGGCTTTCGTGGAGTGGTGGACTTACGACACTGCGTCTCCACATGCCTGGGGGAAGAGTCCTCTGCACCTGTTGTGCGTGTTTAAAAAATCTACAGTGGTCACAACCGAGAGTAAAGAGAAAGTTGAAAAAATGAATAGAGTTTCACATATCTTCTATTTTAAACAATCTCTGATTTTTACAAACAGAAAAAACCCTTTTTTTTAACACGAGTATTATTAAAGCTGTGTCCTCTTTAAAATTCACAACTTTGTAAAGTAAAACTATTCTATTTCTTTACAGAATACCACGTTTTAAAGTCAAAATATTTTGACAAAAACAGTTTGGAATTACGGGGTGAGGGTAAAGGAGAAGAGAAAGAAATCAAGCAAAACTCTTCAACAGCATGTCTCCATTCTAGCTTCTTATCCCATGTTCTTAACAAGTCAGAGAGGGAATAAAACCCATGTTGAAAATTCTGCTTTAAAGCAACTTCAATTCAGGAAGAAGAAGCCAAAGGAAGAGAGAAAAGGAGACAAACTCTCCCTATTTTGACTAGCTCATTAACTATTTTATAATTAGCTTTAATTTATTCTGAACTTTAACTTCCTGACGTTCATTTTGCTTTTCTGCCAGAGAAGCAGTGCCATCAATCACTTATTTGCTGCTCCCCAGAAGGTCCCCAGTTAAAGACCGAGTCAATCCTAAAGGTGGATTTTATCATTAACCTGGAAGCCACCGCCTGCTAAGAGGCAGGCTACACTGTCACAGCCCGGTGTGGGCGCTGAGCACCCTGGGACTGGCTGGACAGAGTGCTTCACCCACCGGGGCGGGATGCTTCATCCCTCCCACTGAGGAGGAGCTGTGTGTAAGGGGAGAAATAATGCTGATTTGGGAGAAAGAGGGGGTTCCTGGGAATTTTTTGATGGCAGCAATTACTAAGCAATTGTGTATAAACACATAGTGGGTGAGAAATCCATCTTAAGAGGTAGCTGAAAAATTAAAAGATAAAAGAAATATAATTCTGAACAGGAAAGAAGATAGAATCAAATGGTTTAAGATTATCAGGTTTCTCGAATGAAAAAACCACGAATACTAGGAATAAAACAATTGCTTTCTAGCTCAGTCTAGGTGTTATGAAAAGTAGCTCTGAAGGCGAAAGTTGCCCGTCGGGCCGGCCACACCAGGAGCGCCGGGCCGATGGCGGCACATACCTTCCTTCTGGCTGCCCGCCGCACTCTGCTGCTGCAGCAAGCTCTGGCTGTACAGAGTGGGCAGTGCCGCTGCCGCGTACTGCTGAATCCCTGAGTAGGCCTGCGTGAGGGCGTCCATGGTGCCCGCTGTGCCATTCGTCAAGCCCGTGGCGCCAAGTCCTCCATTCAGAGCCGCCATACCTGAGAGCATTTGAGCAACTTTACAAAAAACCCAACAATAGAGAAGAGAAACAGCACTTTTCATTAGTGCTTTCCAAAGGAAGTTAGAGAATCATTTGACACAAGTACAACAGATAGCAAGTGCATGCAGCCAGCATACCAGTGAAAGCGACACGAACTTAAAATGAAGCTATGAAGTCATACTGACAATCATGGTAAAAACGCAAACGGCAGCAAACCGAAGACCCCCTTGAGCGATGAGAACCCTCACTTCCTAGGCCAGCGACCAACACTCACTGAGGCGCTACACTGACACAGTGCGTCCTCATCCCATGCAGCGTGCTCCTGGCAAGTACTGGGGTTAGCCTTTCGAAATGAAAGCCTTCTGTTGCTTCTTAGAGTTTAGAAGCAGGTAAAAAACATTCCTGGCAGAGGCCTGTAACATCTGTACACTTAAATCCATTTACTGGGTTCTTGGAGGACCCGAGAGGTTGAGGTGGAAAGGAAAACATAAAACTTGTCTCCTGTAAGCTGTCTGATGAGGAAATGGCAGAGACGCCATGCTCTGCACTCAATGGCCCAGTGAATGAGCAGTCCCACTAACCGGCTCTCCTAAACAGAAGAAAGTTGCCAGCACTAGGAGCTTGGGAATAGCCTTTAGCTGATGAAGAGTTAAGGCACAGGAAAAAATGTGGACCCTTCCCCTAACTGCAGAGACCGAAGTTGCTTATTCAGTATGAAAGGCTACACATGGAATGGGGCCATGTGTTTCAGCAGCAAATAGATGCCCAGACACACACACACACACACACACACACACGAATATTAATCAGTGCCCATGTAACTGGGGTTTTTGCCAACAGAAGAGCTCCGTGTCGTGTTTTTCAGTTAACCGAAGCTGACACCCGTTTTGGTGAGCTGGGTCTTGGCTCTTCACTGATGTGAACTGGATGTTGGCCAGCATACTTTTTTGATTTTTTCTGCTTGTATCCTGGCTGCTCTTCTGCTCTATTACGGTTGTTGATTGTGTCATATTTTCCCTGAATACTAAGTCAAAACGAGCAAGACTTTATAGAGTGTTAACTTTCATATGAGCTCAGGAAATGGAAGAGGTGACATCATAATTGTCTTCTGTTCCTTTTATGATTAAGCTTTTTTTTAAAGCTGTTTCTGGGAGAACTTACTGAAAACATTAGTGAAAATCTTGAAGGGGCTTGGGCTATTGACCAGAGCTAATAGCAAAAATGACTGACTGAAAAAAGTCAGTAAGGAGTGTGAAGGAAACAGGGAACTACTGAGATAAGGATGCTTAGGAATTATGCCAGAATCACCTTAACACTCCTGTCAATGTTTTTCTCCTTGCCATCCTCAGGACGCAGAGGTGGGGAATGTTCTGCTTTCTCCACAGTGCTTGTTATTTTGACAACTTCATCTTTTTGATTTAAAAAAAAAAACTACATACAAGATATGAATCAGATCACTGCTTTACAACAGAGCACTCTCACAGTGTCTCAGGTCTGGTATTGTTCCTGGGGGCTTAAGGAGACAGAACTGGGCCCTGGGTGATGTTCCCAACTGCTGACAGAGGCCTGAGGTGGGTGGAGTGAGTGCAAGGAGAGCCCGAAGGACAGGAGAATGGAACAGGCCTACTGAAAATGGAATGAGACACACCCAGAAATAAAAGTAAAAAAGGGGTTACCCAGCAGAGGTCCTGCTGACTCTGCTTTAAGTTTCTTCTTATGAAGGAGTCTAGTCTCGAATTTTTTTGGTCAGGCAAATAAGTGCTGTTAAAGAGCTTGGACACAGTTTGTCCTCCTAATTAAACAATCCCCCAGATGACTAACCACATTTACCTCACTGCCTCTTTTGTCCTCCATCCCCATTATTCTACACAGCTGCTGAAGGGGTGGGGAGTAACTTCTCTTTTCCTCTTTTGGTCTTCTTATTTCATCCTCACCTCCCAATAGTTGTGTGAGTGCAGAGAAACATCAGTGTTTCTTTTCTGAGAGAGGTGAGAGGAGGTTGTAAAACAACTCGGGAAGAGCAGAGCACAGTTGCTAAGTGCTGCTGCTTTCATTTTTGTCAGGCTGTTAATAGGCGCCAGGGATACGGATGGTCATGCCATGGGCTCCCCTCTGGAAAGTGAGGTTTCTGTGTGGGAAGAAATTCTAGGAGGAAAGTGAGCAGTGACTTGTCACTCCACTTACGTGGAGTGTATGGTTCCAGGTGTGCTTTGTGGCCTACAGAGCTACGGGGAACACAGCGGCCTGACAAGCAGGGGCTGAAGCCAGAAGCTCCACTTACAAAGAATGTCTCCGAATTTCCCAGACAGCAATGGGATGGTTGGAAGCACTACATCTCCTTGACGCCGTGTCTGCTAAGGGCCTCAGAGCTTTCAGGCCCTTCTGGGTAAGACTGTGAAGGACAGCCGTCCTGTGATTTGTAGCCTCTGCTACCTGGCTTCTCCAGAGGGCTCACACACTGGTGGTATTTAATTGTCACAGTTGCTGGTGGCCCTGACTCCCTTCCCCTCTGGGGCAGGCCCTTTTCACTGTCCAGGATAGGTGAATAATCTTCTCTTTCTCCCTTTTTGCCATTTTTTTTCCTTTTGAAACACAGAAGCAGAATGAACTTCATGCTCCTGAGAGATTGGATAGGTGTTCCAGGAGTAGAGTCCTGTGTGGCTTGCAGCTCAGCCAGAGACGTTTCAGCCACCTCCTCACACTTGTCCCACTTACACTTCATAGTGGTTGCCTGTGATTTTGGACTCTTTCTCAGGGCAAACCTGCTCTCTGAAGTGTTCTGCTTGATTCAGCTGGTTCCATGTGTGTGAGAGGTAGTCAGGCTGGCCTTACCTGCCTGGGGCTGGGAGGGAGAAGGAAGATGAAGCACCAAGTAAAGGGGGTGTCTCCCGCTCACACTTTCCTCCAAGGTATAACCATCCTTTTGACAAAAAATAGGGATAAAAATTCTAACAAGTACAAGTGTATTGAGAGTATTTAAAACCAAACCTATCCTGTAAATTCTGGGGTATTTGTGAAAAACCAAGCCAGAATAGGTAACTGATTACCTGGTAGAATTTGAAGGAGCTTCAAAGGAAGATTTCAATCTCTGAGAGTTATTCCTGTGGATTAACTAATGTTATTCTATACTAAAAAATCATATCAAAGATAACGTGTCAATTCAGCTGCTATTATGTCATTACATCTAAAAACTTGGCACAACAGAAACAGGCTTGAAGAAGGTTGAGTAAAATGCTTTACCCCTTAAACAAATAGGGCTTTGCTTTGAAAAGGCCAAATGGATTGGTCATTTCAACCCATTTAACACAGGTTCCCATGAAAGCCACTTGGACGCGGAAGGCTGGGACAAAGTGTCAGGTGTGACAAACCTCCACAAGGGAAGGTCCTTGCAAATGGCCTGTCCATAAAGTTAGTGTGTATCTTGACTGCTAAGCACTGTAAACTTAATCGCTCTCCAGAAGTTCTCATCTGATAGAGACCCGAGGAACTGTGAGATTACTGACTAGATCTGTTAAAATGACACAGAAGACCCCCCATAAACATGAGCTTGACATTTTTTTCTGGCAGCTATGAAGACAGTACTGAAATGCAGAATCAGAGGCCAAGCACCACAAGCAAACTACAGTTGTTTTCAAGCCACTCTGCTAAGTTGTCTACCAAATAAAAATAAAGAGAAGAATGTATGAATGCATTCACACAGATTTGAAATCTGTTTACTGAGATAAGTTTCCCTGGTGCAGGTGAAGCATACCCTTCTAAGCTGCAAGCTGACAATGAGAACTTACATATAAAATGTCTAGAACCAGGGCAGGTGAGTAAGAACAGTACAATTAGTGACCTTCATATGTATGCTGGTGTTACTATGGTCACAAGTGTGTGTGAGGTTGTCTGTGCTTATGTATACACCTAACTGTATAATCTTTGTATATTCCAATGATACAGACTAAAAGTAATTTCACACTGTAAATAGAGTGACAAGCCACAACAATATGCCCAAAGCATCTTTTCTTTTTCCTCCTTTACAAAAAATATTTTTATTCACTAGGCATTTGTGGCTGGTTATATCCATCCAGACCATCATAATTTTAAGCACCATATGGGTAAGCCACTTAAACAAGGAAAAATACACCTAAATACACAAAATCAGATTTATACTCTTGGGTGGACACATCTGCAAAAAAAAATTTTCACTTAAGCTCAGATATGAATATAAAAAACATGCCTGAAGAACCATCAAATGATCTAAGCGAAAGCCCCATTAGTGATTCACCCACATTCCTTCTGATCTGGACAATTTCCGCTTTTAGCTTTAGTGTGCTATACTATTTTTTTTTAGCCTCCCCCATTTATGAACGTATGAAGGAAGGAAAAGGAGATCAGATTCAGTTAAATTTAGCCAATTGTCTACTAACCAAAACCTTAGGGGAGCAGGAAGAGGGTAAACTTTACACTGAGATGAGTTGAGAATTAACTGTGGATTCCATCCACCTACTTTCTTCTTGGCTCCTTTGTCCATGGAAAGGAGTCGGCTCTATACAGTAAACCAGAAAACTCTCCTTATGGGAGCAAGTAGTGGTTCCTGGGAGGGAGGGGTAGGAAACAGCAATGGTTTGGAAGCTGAGGCCAACTACTTTAGGAGCTGCCTCTGTCCAGGTAACTTTCTTGACTACCTGTTTTGAGAATTAGTCGGTGGGACAGGTAGCATCGCCATATATGCTGAAGGAGAATGGTCTGCCAAGAGGCTGCCCTGTGTTAGCTTTTCTCTTTGTGTTTGAGAAAGAAGCAAATATTAGCTGCTAGCCACTGCTGGCATTGTTAAACAGCCCCGAACTGGAAACATTCACCAAATCAGAAAGAATATATATTTTTTAGCATGATTTTTGACTTAATCAAACATTTTCCTGGTTCATACTCTCTGGTAGTAGTAATTTGAAACTGGAAACATTCTTAATTCCCCACAAACTACACAAACTTATGTTAATCCAATGGCAAAGAATTTTAAAAAACAGAACAACTTAAGCCTGTTGTCCTTGCCAGAAGCAAAATTTGTATAACACGGATCTCACACAAGACCTAGACACAGCGTCTCTGCCATTCAACAAGTGGCCCCTCTCTAGCCCCTCATAACGACGGACAATGCCAGCAAAGTACAATGTGACAGGATGTAGACAGGCAGACACACAGACAAGAGGACGACACGCAGCAGTCAGGAGCACGTGCTGAGGAGGACAGCCACTCCCACTGGCCTGTTACTTTGCAGACCAAGGACAGGCAGGCGATCAAATCAAAGTCCTTGTTTTAGGGGAACTAGGTCCTGGGGCAAGAGAGCAGCATGAAGGGCTGTGTGCAAACATGCACACCTGCAACCGAGGGCAAGGACAAGTGGGCTGGAGCGTCTGCAGAACAAGGTCAGAAACAGGAGTCAAGGCACTGAGGGCTCTCGGCAAGGGGGCGCTGGAGGCGGTTTTCCTGGAGAAAACATCTCGCTGTGGCATGATTACCACTTCATACACTATCGCTAATGAAGAGCCATCATACATGGAAGGACAAACGTTTTTATTTTCTTCTTTTTGGCTCCTGGTCAGTAAAACTCAGTTCAAGTTTTTGTTTTTTCTAGAGCATCTGAATGAAAGGATTTAATGAAACCTGAATTTTTTCTAACTCTAAATATATGATTTATTTTCTTACCAGGATTATAAGTGTTAGGCTTCATTTGGATGAGTTCTAGGTTCTTTTTCACCAAATAAATAGCAAGGTATTATTTTTGAGTTTTTAAAGTATAAAATTACTGGGATTTTTTTTTCTTTTTAAGAAAATTATACTGTCTGATCAATAAGTTCACTTACTGATCATGGCTTAAAACAGGGCAACTCGCCAAGAACCCCTTTCTTAGTGCTTAAAATGGGTGGTGTTGAGTTGCTTGGGCTGCATGGTAGGTAACTGGACCCTCAAATCGGAATCTCTTTGGGCTGTCACAGACCTGAGGGGCTGAGCCGCTCTCAGGCCCCTGGGGAACCAAGATGAGGGCAAGACGGATGAGGTGCCCGCCCTGTGGGCTGAGGACCTACCCCAGTGCAGGAGCCAAGGCCAAGCATGAACCTCCAATATACTTATCTGCTGGCTGGGTACTGTCCCTCCCATAGATCTAAAGTGCCAGACGTGGGCACGCTACATAGGACAGAACCTAGAGTGCTTCAGCGAGTCCCCATGTTTCCCAGCTGGGTGACTCGGTAAGCAGTCTGCCTCACCTTGTGGCGGCAGAATGGCATTCTTTTGGAGCTGCTCTGAGCAGTGACCCACACCTGCCGTGCTTCATATAGACTCCAGACCATGTTCCCTTCGGCAATGGCTCCGATCTGCTCAGCTGGATTTCCTTCGTTTCAAGGCCTCGTTCACCCCTCTTCCCCCGTAAAACTGTCATGAATCTTTGGGTTTTTAGAGCTGGAGGGCACCTCTAAGATCATCTGACCCAGAACTTTCAATTTCCAAATGGGAAAATGAAGCTCAGAGCAGGGCAGTGATTTGCCTAAGATCCTACAAGGAACTGCTCGCAGACTGGGGGCTGGATCCATGTGTCCTGATTTCCGGTCCATCAATTTTTCTATTATTAGCACACTGCCTCTTAGAAGAACAGAACAAATCTGAAATCCAACCAAACCCCTCAAAACCTGCAAATACCTGCCAACCACAGAAATGTGTGGATGAGTATGCACACGCTATGTATTAGAAAAAGATGGGTGGTGAGTGGTTGGGTGTTTTTGGAGGCAGAAGGAACCTAGACAGTGTCTGACCCTATCAAAGCATGCGCTCCTCCATCCCAAGTATCAGTTCTCCCTGTTATGCACCCTTTTTTAGGCCATGTCTGGCCGACCATTTTTCTGTGGAGAATTTGGGGGGAGGCTGTCCACCAGAGCAGCAAATACTCACTGTTTACGGTACCTGCAAGCGCATTAATATTGTTCAGTCCCACAGTAGCTCCCGCCAGTCCTTGCAGAGTCCCGAGAGAGGTCAAAGAGTTCATGGCCGCACCAGCAGTGGAGTTGGGGGTCGAAGCAGCCACTGAAGAACAAAAAGAGGGGGGGAAAATGGGGAGAGAAAGCACAAAATGAGGGAAAGCCAACTGGCCCAGTGAGTGATCCGTCCTCACCGTAGCAGGTGGAGCCCGGGAGTCGTGCCTATGTGGTGGGTGAGAAAGACATATGGGATGGTGCTCGTGGCGCTTCTGGCCATTAGGTTTGCTGATTAAGAATGATCACAGCTCTGTCTGCCAGTACAATGACCACCCCCCACTGCCGGCCGGGAGCAGAAAATTTGAGACCTGTCCTGGGCAGGCCCATCTCTCGTTAGCCCCACTTTAGCCCCATGTGTCCTGGGGTGCAGCCCACCGATTTTTGGAGGCCTCCGTCCTCTAAGCCTCCTTCTCATCCAGGTTAATAAATTAAGGAGTGGGGGAGTAAAATGCACTGTTTGGCTTTTTTATTGTTTCTGCTTCAGAGCTGTCATTTTCTCAATGAAGTTTTGGAAAAAAAAAAATACGTTTTCCTGAATTTGACAGAAGCCTCCAGGACCCTGGGAGCCGTGGTAATAGATGGGGTGGAATATAGGAGATAAAATCATTTTGGTCCAAACTCTCCTCCCCCTGTCCTCCCCACCACCTCTTATCAAATGACATTTCACTGGAATACGGTTCCCAGACCATAAAACTTCCCCCTGCAGTGCACACAGTTCAGTGGTTTTTCGTGTATGCACAGAGTTGTACAACCAGCACCACTGTCTAACTTCAGAACATTGTTACTACTCCCAAAGCAACCCATACCCGCTGACTCTGGCAGCCACTGGTCCATGTACTTCCTCTATGGACTTGCCCATTCTGGACATTTCACCTAAATGGAATCTTAAAATATGTGATTTTTGTGATTGTCTTCTTTCACTTAGCAAACTGTTTTCAAGGTTCACCCACGTTGTAGTGGTAAGTGGACCAGGAAATGCCGGCACTCGTCTGACAAACACGTGGGAGCTACTGTTATTACCAGAAAGGCCCCAAGACTCGCTGCCGTTCAGGCTGGCGGCAGTGAAGTGTGGGTGCCAGAGCACTGAAGGCAGCCACCTGGAGAAAGCCGCTTGTCAGAAGGAACACCCCACATTCCTAGGAAGTGTCACGATGGACCTGTGGTCCTGATGATGTTGCGGGGTATTCAGTGTGACTGCTGGAGACACGAAGCCTGTGACAGGGTCTGGTTTCCGTGGTCTCCGCAGCTTAAAATGTCCAGACCTCATTCACAGCACAGGCCCCATCAGTCCCTAATCCTCCAGGGGTCACCCTCCATCTAACCTCCGGTGGCAGGAGGAGGACAGGGAAACGTGTCTGAGGTTGGGCACAGAGGTACTGAGAAATGAGGCGATGTCTCTAAATAAATGACACAACATTACAATTTCGCCACCCTCTTCTAAAAACAAAGCTGGAGGCAAAATGGGACTGTAGTTAAAACTGAGTGCTTTGGACTCACACTGTTTGTTTCTCTCCTCAGGCTTCAGTTCTGTCATTTTTAAATGGAGAAAACAAATACCCAACTTCAAACAGCTGTGAGGGTTCCATGAGGTGAGCTGTGTCATGACCTCCGCGTGGAGTCTGGCGCCAGTGGGGGATTTTTAGATCGTCAATTATTGGGTACAGATTGAACTGAGGAGACAAGCTTATACAGAATATATTTCATAAAAGAACAAAAAATTACATAAGATTTTCTCTACTTTCAGTCTCAACACCCTCTCTTCTTGATGACTAGACACCATTGGTGGTGTTCCTGTTGGATGACCCTCTTTGCCTCACATGAAATTCTAGAGGGGACCCCACGGGCCAGCCCACGAGGCCCCTTTGACAAAGGCGTGGTGGGCACTGCTGGCCTTCTCACTGAGAGAAGTCAAAGCAGCAGGAAGCAGGCTTGCTCAGTCACCTACTTCTAGCTAGAGTTTCACTCAGGGTTGAGAGGGAAAAGGGACTGGATGGATTCGAACTGGCTGAT
The DNA here is from genome assembly GCF_022682495.2 of Desmodus rotundus. Classification (NCBI taxonomy): domain Eukaryota; kingdom Metazoa; phylum Chordata; class Mammalia; order Chiroptera; family Phyllostomidae; genus Desmodus; species Desmodus rotundus. Next base: position 109,684,877 of record NC_071390.1, read on the forward strand.
CTCATGCCTCATGGGTGATTTTTCACATCCTTTAAGTCTCAGATGGTCTGAGGAAGAGGTGGGTTAAAGTCACACTCTGCTTGTGTGGTAATTCACAATTCTGATGGTGAACAGTGAGTTGGGAGAGATAACTCATAACAGACACATATAACAGAGGAAGCCTGGGCTTGGGGGCTATGGGAAAGGTGGGGAGTCTGGGTAACACACTGGGCCCAGTTTGTGACTGATAATGTCATGACTGATAAACACAAAATATGCAGAAGTCTCTACATCTTGGTTTTCTATTTATTAAAAAGCCCAGGAGATCTGCTGCAGTGAACTAGACTGAACATAGTTTCCTGACGTGTTACGCTGCTGTTCTTGGGTCGTCCCGGCAGAAAGATGGGGACACGGTGAAGAACAGGAAAGAGAGGAATCAAGCAGGAGACAAAGAAAAAAGAAGGAAATAATTTGCCTTAAAGTGTGAAGATGCATCTGTGGCTGCTGTGGCTCGGTGGATTAAGTGCCAGACTGCGAACCAAACGGTCACTGGTTCAATTCCCCGTCTAGGGCACGTGCCTGGGCTGCAGCCAGGTCCCCAGTGGGTGTGTGTGAGAGGCAACCACACATTGATGTTTCTCTCCCTCTCTCCCTCCCTTGCCCTGTCTAGAATAAAAAAAAAATCTTAAAAAAAATTGAGAAGATGCTGTGTGTGTCCCCTTTGGACAATACATTTGCCCCAATTGAGTCTAAGACAGAAAAGATACCTTGACTGCATATCCAGCTGCCTTTATGAATCTAGTAAATAGTCTACTTAAAGCAAAAGAAAAGCTCGAATTTGTCACACAGCCAACCTCAATCAGATGCTTCAAAACTAAATATTCAACACATGCATAATAGAGAAAGAGACCCTAGACACAATAGACAGAGACAAATTAAATGCCAACAACACACACATTTTCCTATTTCTGTGTTGGCAGACTTCAAGATGCTGCCTTGGGTAATTGCCTTCTGCCCACCTAAAATTCCCTTCAGTCTCCACTGAGAACTGTATCCTTTGCTTCCTCAATTAAATTGTTTACAGAAACCAAAGGAACACTTTGGGGAAAGGGAGGTAAATAAATGTCAGGTCACAATTGCCCACAGCACCTCCTTCTATGGAATGCTGCTCCTCGCAAGGAGAAGGTTACAAAACACAGCCAAGAGGAATGCCCGCGGGGCAGCTCCGCCTGCCTGTCCCTGCTCACTTAGCGGCAGGCGTAACTTGTCACATATCCCACTTTGTGCCTCTTTCACTACTGGTTAAAAGTCCCCAACCGGCCCAAAGTGTTATGACCAGCTGGCTAACTAGGAAATAAAATGTCTTGTGATGGCTGAAAGCCATGTTTTTATGACCTCACATGGCAACACAGTTCTGTCTCTTTTTATGGAAAAAAAAATGTGTGTGTGGGGGGAGGGGGCAGTAGGGTATTAGTGAGGGGAGTTGGCAGGTGAAAAAGGGACACTGCTGGTAAGGATGTGTCAGCTGTCCTGGTTACCGAGTTTCTTTGCTGCTTTGGCCAGGTAGCTTATTGTTGGAAAGACTGCAAGCTGAGTAGTCTGCAAACACCTATCCCAGTCTCGGGGGCAAGCTCTTTCTCCTCAGGGCTGTGCGGTGTCTTGGATGGACAACATATCTGGAAGAGTTTCTTGGCCCAGGTAAAAACTATAGGTCACAGACAGAGTGCCTAGGTCACTAGATCCCTTGCTATAAAAGGTGGAAAGGAAGAAAGTAGGGCCCTGACTGGTATGGCTCAGTGGATTGAGTGCTGGCCTGCGAACTAATGCGTTGCTGGTTTGATTCCCAGTCAGGGCACATGCCTGGGTTGCAGGCCAGGTCCTCAGTGTGGGGCACGTAAGAGGCAAACACATGTTTTGATGTTTCTCTCCCTTCCTCCCTCCCTCCCTTCCCCTCTCTCCAAAAATAAATAAATAAAATCTTTAAGAAAAGGAAGGGAGGGAGGGACGGAAAAGGAAAGAAAGGAAAAGGTGAGGAAAGGACAAAGAGAGAAAATAGTGCTGCTAGGGCCCTTGGAATAACTGCCTGACAGAACAGAGCTGAGATCTGGACTTGCCCACTCAGAAAAACAGAAATGTTTGTTTCTCTTCCTTCCCCTCCAGCAAGAACAACAAAGGATGCTAAGTCTTTTGTGTGTATTCATTTTAGGCGGGCTCCTCCCAGGGAACCTGTGATCCGGATACGGAGTTGTCCCCACTTGGGAGACCAGGACAAGGAGATTTGCCCAGCGCACATGGTGAGTGGGCGCAGCACCGAGCCGCATGGGTGAGTCCGCGATGAGGTGGCCACCCTGTGCCAGCCACCAAGACGTATCATGGTTGTGGAAGCGGGGCAATTAAGAAACTTTCTTAAACCAGCCCAAATAATAAGCAGGCCCAATCTTACCAAAATTTAAAAAATGTTTCCTTTGTTTTATTTTTAGGTTTATTTGTGCCAGAGATAAATGCTTACTCGTTTTTCCTCAGCTTCCTTAAGAAAAAGACCTCAGCTCCACTTCTCAGGTAAAAACTCCTATCTCTCCTGTGGGAATGAACTGGAGCACCCACCCCCTCTCAGCCTGCTCCAGTCTTGATTCCCCTTGCAGGAGGATGAGGAACTAATCTAACCGGAGAGACCTGAAGGGCTGACACCCAGTGGCCAGGGAATGGGCGGCTGAACTGAAACCACACACAGACTGGCGCTTGACAAAAGCCCTCCTGTTCTCTGTTCCTTTTCTGTCCTGACTTCTGCATCACTGGGTAGGCAGCTTAAGTTTATGTGGGTCCCCGGGGCTATGCTTGGAGAGAGAGGCAGGAATTACTACTGTGTTCTCTGTGGCAGGCAGAATAATGGTTCCTTTTCTGAAAGACGTCCATGTCATAATTCCTAGAACCTTCTGTTAGGTTACGGGACCAGGAGGGATTCAGAGTTGCTGTTCAGCTGACCGAGAGGTGGGGAGATTTTCCTGGATTATCTGGGAGGGCCCCATGCCATCACGACATGGTGGAAGAGGGAACGGAAAGAGGGAAGCAGAGATATGACAGCGTGAGATGTGTTGACCAGACAATCCTGACTATGAAGATGGAAAAAGGGGCCCCAAGTCAAGGAAAGTCAGTGGCCTCTAGAAGTTGTAAAAGGAAATGGATTCTCCTCTGGAGCTTCCAGGAAGGAGTGCACCTTGCTGATACCTTGGTTTCGGCCTGGTGAGTACTCTGGGCTTCTGACCTAGAGAACTGTAATAAAGTAAATTTGGGAGCCTGGCCAGTGTGGCTCAGTTGGTTGGAGCATCATCCCCTAGACCAAAGGGTCATGGGTTCGATTCCCGGCCAGGGCACATACCCAGGTTGTGGGTTCAATCCCTGGTTGGGGTGTGTATGACAAGGCAACCAAATCACTGTTTCACACATTGATGTTTCGCCCTCCCTCTCTCTCTACAATGAAAAAATATCCTTGGGTAAGGATAAAAATAAAATAAATGTGTGTTGTTTCAAGCCAATAAACTTGTGGTAGTATTTCACAGCAGTAATAGAAAATTAATATACTCTCTAGTTCATTTGTGCCAGGAATAAAGCTAATGATGATGATAGTTTATATTCACCGAGTGCTTACCATGTGTTAGATTGCCTTAAAGACTGAATATTAGTTCATTTAATCATTTATAACTATCCTATGAGGTGGAAAGTCACAAAGCTGTAAGTGGTACAGCCAGGATCTAACCCAGCCGTCTGGCTCCAAAGAGTTGACACGATGCTGATACTGAACTTAAATTCCTATTTGGCATCTTGCACTTATCTTGTGGTTACTGTGGAGATTTACTGACAGAAACAGTGAATTTGAAGTCATTCAGATTCACCCTTAATTTTCTGGCTCTGTCCCCTTCATTTGTAAAACCTCAGGCTCTACTTAGCTGAGGTGAGGATTTATCTGCCAAACTGGAATGTGACTGAGCTCTGAGAAGTGACATGATAATGAAATAATCAAATGAAGTGGCATTAATGTCTGATAGCTAGTAGATGATCGATAAACATTTGTTGGGTGTGTATCTGAGGGATGAGAATCTGGTTATTCTGTCCTCAAAAGGAGGAGTTACATTCTTTTCACATCCTTTTACAAAACTTGAAGATTCGACATTCCCCCCTTAGTGAGGCAACTGCATGCGTGATGGCGCACTTGGCAGCCTTTATCATTAGTCTGAGCTCGGGCTGTGTGTGTCGACTTGAGAAAGTCCAGAAGAGGGTGACCAGACCTGAAAGTCAAGTCGAGAATGACAGAGAAACAGTCATAAAAAAAAAAAAAAGGTACAATTTAGCCTAGAGAGAAGACAACTCAGGGAAGATGGTTTTAGGTCTTGACATCAAGAAGATATTCATTCTTTGTAGCTCAAGAGACCAAAATGAGGATCAGGCGGTGATAGCCAGAAGGAGGCAGATTCAGTACAAAGGAAGAGCCAATGAATCTGAATTCTTCCAAAGTGAGCCCCGCTGCCTGAGAGGCACGTCCTCCCTGCCGGAGAAGTACGAAAGCTTAGGCCTCAGATGGTCATGTATCAGGGGGTTTCTGAAGGCCCTGAGGCTATGCTTGATAACCTCTCAAAGATCCAATAAACTCAATTTTGAAAAGCTCTTATTGTTTCTGCCAGTGCCAAACACACGCTGGCTGCATCTCCTGGCGGGAAAAGCAAGGATTACAAGACGGCACAATTCTACTGGTTCAAGGCTGAACTTTGGTAAAGGTCCCAATTTCCATTTCTCACACACCCCTAAACAATGGGAAAACCGCAGGTCTGTTTGGACACTGCAGAATGAAGGGATCTGTATAAAAACAAATCCAATCAAGCTCAATATATAACCTAGTTTCTCCCTTTCTCGTTTTCTACACATATAGCAGCTGCTGCACTGAGAACACCCAACGCAAATCCCAAGTGACCAAATCACGGGGAAAATGATCACCGAGAGAAAGACCAGACTTCCATGGGCGAGCTCCTCTGACCTGTGGCCCAGGGCGGCTGAGACGCTCTGACAGCCACTCGGTCAGAATCGTTCCATCTGCTGGAGGCAGGAAACACATGGGGGGCACGGTAACCACACACACTTTTAATGGACAGTGGTCACATTTTAGAAGTTTATAGTCTAGGACTTGCTGGCAGCAGAATCACCTGGAGGTAACGTCAGACCCGCTGAACCCAAATCTCTGACGGTGGGACCCAGGAATCTGGTTTCAACAAGCCCTCTTAGTGCATCTGGCTCAATAAAGCTTGAGAACCAGCGGCCTCAGGACTGTCCGAGCACAGTACCATCAAATTCCATCAGGGCTGGGTATGAAGTTTAGTTTGCGGCGTGACACGAGAATATGAAAGGTTGTGGGGCGGGGGGAGGTTTGGTTTGTGATAAGAAAGGGAAACTTGCTGGGAGGTAGAACACCAAGAGTAAAATACTATGTAAGGGTAGAAAGTTATGATTCTAGCTTCTACATGAGAAAACCCCACCAGGAGGCAAGCTTGCTAAGAGCAGGAGTCCTCCCTGTCTTATTTTCCATAACCTACAAGAGTAACTGACACAACATAGGCACTAAATAAACACCTGCTGAGTGAAAAGTTTAAACTTCTACTGCAGACTCCGTGTCCAGTTTCTCTTATGACAAGGCCAATCTGTGGGCCTGAATGAGCTGGAAGAAGGGGATCCCACCCCACGTCATGGCCTCACAGAGGTCTCCTAACGACACAACTGAGGCTGTGGGGCAGAGTGCAAGACTCATCAAATCATCCCCTCTTGCTTATATGCCAGACGAAGAGTGGATATTTAAAAAAATAGAATCGATGAAGCCAGTAGCTGCCTTGTCACCAGGATGGGAGCAGAGACACTCTTCATTCCATGGACATAATTCATGCAAGAGGAACCAGGAGCATGCACAGGGCCAAGTTCAAAGACCAGCCCGAAAACCTATCCTCCCTTTTGCTTTAACTGGAATCGGGGACATACAACGTAAACACCAGGTGCTTCCTCATTCTTTGTGGAAGGTGGGGTGTTGAAGAAGATCCCCACTTTGGGGCAAGACTGACTGCTGACTGTAGGGAACTCAGCTACTCCTCCACCCTTTCAGATTCCAGATGCACAAAGAAGAGTAGGAAAACGGCCATTTGGGGCTGGTCAGCCTTTCACATTTACCACTTCTCCATATATATCTCTCTTCCTACATGAATGTTGCCCTTTCCTCCTTGTCTTTTATTCCAGGACGTGTCTAGCATTAAGTCCAATCCAGAAATGACTGCTTTCTAGGAATTAAGTGCATTAATTTTCTCACATTAACCCCTTCCCACTTTTCTCGGAGAGCAAGAGATTTTATTTATTTATTTATTTTTAAGCGACAAGGAAACAGCATTAACGGAAACAGCGAGAATCTGCTTTCAGGGCACTCACTAAACACTTCCCATGGAAAAATTACGTGGTGAAAGCACGGTGGCTTTGTGGTTTAGGAAACAGAATAGTTGTAAACACAGAAAATTCAGGACACCAGAGCCTGCGGTCGTGTTCGGCCTCAAACAAGTCTGGGTGCTGGAGTCCGACAGTGCAGTGAAGCCTGTGGGGTGTGGAGCAAAGAAGCAGTGGCACAGGCACTATGATGATTAGCTAAGCACAACCGTAGGGTATTAACAAAACACACAGGGTCTCTTCTCCCCTGGGGTCTAATTATTGCACAATAACTACACTGCAATTTATTCCCTAGGAGACTTTTTTAAGGGGGTGGTGGGTGGGAAGGGAGGCTGTTTGCATTAGAGAGTGGTGTTGATAGGTTCTGAGGTGTTCTCATCTCACTACTTGAGTCTCTGTAACAGGCCCACCTTCTACCCCATGAACAACGGTAGCACCTTCTTGCATTATACTGCTTCCAACCCACGGGGAGACTGGTAAGCAGAGGTAACACAGGGACAGACAAGCCATTACTGGTCTTCTAGAATAAGGGTAAGTGGGGGAAAAAACCTCAGAGTGTGAAGGCTGGATGAAGACAATTCCTGGTTTGGACTCGGAATTACTTTTAAGGCATTATTCTATGATGATACCATTTTGGAAGGCGAGAAAGTGCTACAGAAGTGGATATGGTCAGCATTATACTTTTAATGTCCAAAGCAGTCCCACTGTTTTCTTCACTTTTTCATTTCCATGTGCTTGTTGGAGCTTTTACTCATTATTTTTCTAAGACAGAAATCTACTTTATTAGTTGTTGCTAAACCTGGGTACCTCCTTAATATACCTCATTTTTAGTATTTCCTGCTCCCCCTCTCCCCAGTCCCATAAAAAGCAGATACTTAAAGAATTAAGAATTAAGAAATAATTTGGCTCATAAACTTGAAAAAGTCAGCTTATATAAATTCAGTATATATATAGATCTAACATGAATGGAAGAAAAGACACATCAAACCTATTTTCTCTTCCAATGGTATTTTGTGTAAAATTTTCCAAAATAAGTAAGAGCACAAACCTTCCCTTAGCTGACCTCAGATGTTTGTTTTACGGATGGTCATGGACTCAGACTGAAAACAATGTTAGTGATTTCCTCACGGGGGTGAGAACATGTGAGCTGAAAGGTCCAGGAATACAACTGCGGTTCCCCAGGAGCTCCTGCTGCGGAGTCTTTTGTGGGGTGGGAGAACCGCTCAGTATCTCTTCTGGATCACGAACCTGGGCGGATTGTGTGATGATCCTTTACTACTCTAAGATTTGATGAGCTGACCAGGCTCTGGACCCTGGAGAGAGAGTGAGGAGGACACACTGCTGTGGAAAGCAAGCGCGTGTCTGTAGGAGTCACTGAAAACCTGTGTGAATCCTGGTCTTCAGATGTCCTAGAAAGAGGGCGGTTTGCCCAGAGGGGTAACAGACTCCTTTCTGGGAGACAGATCTTCCTTTGGATATAATATGACACCCAGGTTGGCAAAGGGTCAAGAGACTGTCCAGCAAAGTTCTAGATCTGAAAAGCTGTGGCCTGTAGGCGCAGGCTAAGTAAGCCTGCACCCCAGCAGGGCGGCTACTCTGCTGCTGGCCCACCTCAGAGCGTAAATCCGGTCGGCTGAAGTAAAACCAAACACCTCTCCACCAGCCTCTGGGCCTGACTCTCAGTGGTGACAGCTGCGAGGAACCCTGCCTGGACATGGCCTCTCACTTTATTTAATCCAATTATGCCATTTTGTCTTTAGTAAGTAGGGTGTGTTGGCTCTATAACCTCAGGTCAAATTTCCCACGATTGTGGGAAGTTCATTGCCAACTCATTTAGCTGAGTCCAACAGAAGGGTAGGCTCTATAGCCAGCGTTCGTATTCTACACTCGATCTTAGCCAAAGGGTGAAAAGCAATCCGCATTTATATTCTCGTAGTTTTAGGAAGCGTGGGGAGATATTTGTTTGCCAAAGGCGAGAAATTCAGAGAAGTTATTGCTGGCTCTTATACTTTTAACATACTTTCTTGTGGTCCAGAGAATTTCATATGACCCCCGAATAATGACATCTTTTCCATATTATACTTAATGTTGTCATAAAAAAACCCCAATAGTGTGTATTATATACACTTATTAACCTTAATTTTTCAAGAAGAAAAGTAAAAGCAAACAATTTCATTTCACAACTGAGAAAATGAAATAAAGATGAAATAATTTGCTCTAAATCACTGTCTTTCAGATCTTGGTCATGATGCCCATATCCTCTAGCAAGAAAATGAAACTGAAATTCCTTTATTACATTCTTTAGGTTAACTATTTTTTAAACCTCTGCCTGGGGCACGAACATTTTTTGGTTGTTGGTAGATATTTAAATTCATGATGTAAATATGCATGATATTTATGCATATTTACATGCGTGATGTAAATAACTTTATCTTACATTCTTTACATGCTCATCATTCCTGACCTCCTCCTGCTCATGCCTCAGAGGCAAAGGCATTCGTTCCCTCTTCTAAGGCCACATCATCATTTGCTCAGCACTTATGAAGGGTTTATGATGCGTCACATGTGTTAACGTGCGTGCACATTGGTGGGGAGTGCTGCAAAGGCAAGGCAAGGGGCTGCTGGCTAGGAGCTTGGTGGCAGAGCCTGACGAGGCCCTGTTCCATGGGAGAGTTTCATTCCATCCCTTCAACCCCCTTCTGACTTTAGTCCATCAATTTTCATCTCTCATCAGCCTCTTCCTTTTCTCCTTTGTTCTGGCTTCTCTTTACCGTAGAGATATTTTTACATTTTATCCATCTTTTAAAAAAAGTATTTTATTTATTTATTTTTAGAGAGAGGGGAAGGAAAGGAGAATGAGAGGGAGAGAAACATCAATGTGTGATTGCCTCTTGCATGCCCCCTACTGGGGACCTGGCCTGAAACCCAAGCATGTGCCCTGACTGGGAATCAAACTGATGACTCTTTGGTTCTCAGGCTGGCACTCCATCCGCTAAGCACACCAGCCAGGGCCCTTTTGTCCATCTTAAATGTTCTCCTTTTCTTGACCCTGCTACTTTTATAGACTTTAAAAAAGAAAAATCACTAAATTTCATGAAAATGCCATCTATAAATATGTGATTCTCGCCTCCAGTCTCACTGCCTACAGGACTGACATCTGGCCCAAGTGGGGTGAACTGGCCCCTTGTCAGAGTAAACAGATGACCCTGAGAGTCCAGTTCAAATACAGTCATCCCTTGTCTCTAGGGGGTACTTTCTAAGACCCCCAGTGGATGCCTGAGAAACCCTATATATATATTATGTTTTTTTCTACATATGCACACTGTATAGCTTGTCTCTGGCATATCCAAACTGCCACTACTCTTGTGCTTTGAGACCACTGTTAGGTAAAATAAGGGTGACTGGAACACAAGCACTGGGACCCCAGGGCAGTTGATCTGGTAACTGAGGTGCCTCCTCCGTGACTGACGGGAGGGGAGCATCTGTGGCAGAGACACACCAGGCAAAGGGATGAGTCGGGTCCCAGGCAGGATGGAGTGGGACAGTGAGACATTTCGTCTCACTACTCAGAATGCTGCACGATTTAAACTTATGAATTGTTTCTGGAATTTTCCATTTAATATTTTCAGACCGAAGCTGACTGGATACCTGAAACTGTGGAAAGTGAAACTGCAAATGAGGGGGGACTACTGAACCTCTTTTCGGCTCTCACCTTCTCACATTGCTGCTCGAAGTTTCCCCCGACACCCTGCTTCCTCAGCAGCTCCCTTCCACCACCTGTGCTCAGCCATACCGCACGCTCAGCCCTCTTCTCTGCTTGCTTCGATGACTCCAGCTTAACGATCTCGTCCAGCCCCCAAAGCAACTGAGCCTGCGTCACCTCTGCAGTTCATTCTCAAGCCACTATTTTATTAAATAGCTCCGACCTCTGCAGTAAACTCGAGGGTCAGGTATCCCACTGCTGGCTGCATGTGCTTAAACGAAAGGCCCGTTCACGTGTGCCTCAGCCCAACACGTGCAAAATCAAACCAGCTTCTACTGCAAACCTTTTCTTCACACTTCCTTTCTCTACTAATGAAAACGCCGTGCCGCTGGTCCCTTGAACTAAAGATGCCCTGTCTTCTTCAACTCCTCCTTCCTCTTGCTCTCAACCCGTCTCCATTGGAAGTCCTATCACTGACGTTCTTGTGCTCCAAGTCCAGAAACAGCTCTTGGCTGCCTACGACAGCGCGTCCTGTAGGCTTTCAGAGTCTTCCACGGCGGGTGTTTTCCATAAAGCTCACCCTCGTGAAAAATGACATAGATTTCCATTTCCCAACTAAATTCTTCGTCTGCCTTTTTTCATCTTGGATACATTTCCTGTATCTTCCATTCCATTTCTACCTTTCGAGAGCCTACCTCATGCTAAAATTTTGGCTCCAGTGTCAGCTTTTCTATTAAAAATGTCCCCCATTTCCTGAAGATGGACTCTCTCCTGCCACTGATACCTTGTGCTTTAGCTGCCTCTCCACCCTCCAACTGGACTGGCCAGGTTCATGCGATTTGCTTATTTTTTGTTCGTGGCCACTGCATCACGTTTACAGAAATTCACGGGATTAGGCCACATCTGAACGAAACACTTCTATTTGGTTGCTTTTGAGTCTTCACATGTGGACCCTGGATCATGCACCTTCAGGGAGTTGTGACTAGAATAAAGTTTTGTTGCTTTTCTCATCTAAAATGCACTTAAGCAATGGACACATGCTTTGTGTTAGTGTGAGCAAGTGACGAGCTGTTCACCAGGCAGCCCCACAGACACTCAGTGGGAGAAAACGCTGGGTGGTGGTCGTGGACGGAAGACCCACCTCCGAGCCCACACACCCAGCATGGGGCCAGCGGCCTGGCCCTCCCCCAGGGAGCCACTCGCACACACACGGCACAGACCCCGCAGCCGCCAAGTGCACACGCGTGAAGAATCAGAGCCCATATCTAAAAATACGGAAAGGCACACCCAAAACAAAGCATGAGCGAGGGACAGCCCTCAGCGTGTGACAGGGATCTGTCTGCCCGCTGGATGCGGGACAAGCCGAGTCAGGCACAGGTGGAATAGGCTCACAGAAATCTGAGCGTGTGCTGTGAGGTGAAGTGACAAATCATAAATATCTGCCCCTCTTGGCGGGGCAGCTGTAGTCAGCTGTCAATTAGCTCAGGGCTGTTGAGAGACTCTTGGTCAGGGGCATCTCATGGACTGTGGGCAGCCCAGCCACTGGGCAACACTGTTCTGATGGAGGAGGCTGGGGACCCTCTGGCAGATCAGGACGCCAGAATGAACCGGAGAATCAGCTGCTTTTCCATTTGCACCAATAAATGTCTCATTTTCTTGATAATAAGGGAAATTTAAAGGTAATTCCACACCAAAATGCCCAGCCCATGAAGGGGCCATCAAAACAACTCTGGTTGGGAGATATTTGCATTTTTTTTTAAACCTGAAGCATAATGACCGATATCAAATAAAGAACCATTTACTAGAGAGGCAGACCACTGTCAACTATTTTTCTTAAATATGTTTTAAATGCGGAAGAACTTTTGAAATATTTGATTTTCACGAAATGCTTCTCTTGTGAAGCCACAGAGCAGAGTGCAAGGACACTTCTCTCCTTTCCCCGGCTCCCCGACTTACCACGTCCACCCTCATGGCTCGTACTCTCAGAGCTCCTCGCTGCACAAAACGTATAGAAAAACGGTACAGTTTACAGAGGAGGAAGAACACAGAGAAGGAAGGTTCCCTCCTCTCCCCACTGTGGTCTAATTCGCAACATTTTAACGTAAAGTACACAAAAATATTGGTTATGAAGTTTTTTCAAAGGGTGAAGGAGTTATAGTTTATGCTTAAAGGCTAACCAAGTCATTTTACTATGGTGGGAATTTAGTGAAATAATGGCTTTTAGAAAGCTGATGCTAGAATATAATCTATACAAGGATAGGGATTTTTGTCAGCTTTGTCCACTGATATGTTTTGAGTGTCTTAGAATAGCCCCAGGTACACAGTAGATGCTCAACAAATATTGTTGAATGAATGTTATGTGATAGGAAATTAAAATCACTACAGTGACATTTTATTTATGGAACATTTTGCATAATGTCAAACCTCCATTAACACTGAGGAAAATAAAGTGAGCCCCATAATGTCAAGAACAAGAACGAGTTATTGTAACATGTGGAAACCTTCAAAAAAATAAAAAGCACCAACTGTTAGAACTTTCAGGAAATGAACAGAAGAACAGCTGTCAGTTCTCTTTCAGCAGCAGTAAGGGTATAAAGCTGTTTAACTGATTCGACCCCACAAATAAACCACTGATTTTAACAATGGACTTGACTAGGCCTGACCGAGACATGTAACCACCTGCTAGTGAAAGGGAAGGTGGACTGCTTTGAGATTTACTTCTTTTCCTTGACAATCAGCAACGAAACGAGAGGAGCCTAAGGAGGAAAATGGGAGGGCAAGAATAACTGGTCCCCGAATTGATAAAATGCTGAAGTATAGTGCAAGTAACAAACACCCCTGAAGAGTTAAAGGAGGTGTTGCGTTTCCTCACAGGGTAGGTGCGCTGAGGACCACGGGGAGCCGGTGAAGCTCATGTAAGTAAGGAATGCTCTGGGGGGATGAGCTTTCAAAAGCCCACACGTGACTAGATGATTCTTTTGAAACTAAAATGCCTTTATTTGATATGGGACTCTTCTTTATTCCGTATCATGACATCAGAACAATTTAAAAGCCAATCTTTTTTATTGGAATAAAAAAACTGCTCTATATGACTGTTCTAATGTCAATTACTACCATTTCGTTCTCCAGGAACCCGTTAGGCCTGACTCTTCCCCTGTGAAGTGTTGCTATTTTTAGATTACTCCAGAACCAAGTCAGGGGTTGTCAGGTGGGTCACTGACCCTGTCAAAGGTCACCATGACAGACTAGGGTTCCTTCGCAGAAATGCGGCCCGGTCTAGAATGCATTAAGTGTTTTTAAACATTTACCTTAGAACATGTTCACTGTGCTACTGTTGTTAATTGAATTAAACAACATTTGAGTGCCTGGGGGTGAGGCAGTGTTCCACATGCAGGGGGACCACCAGTAAATAAACTGCTCCTGCTTTGAAAGAACTTGCTACCCAGATGGTGCGAGGCAGCCGTGCGCTCCCACAGCAGGCGATGGAACCAGGCGAAGCGCAGTAGCTGAAGGGTGGAGAACACACTTTCGCAGCAGGGAGGGCAGAACACCTCCCCGTGCCCCCAACTTCAGCCTCCCCTCCGTCTCTGCCCTCAAGGAGCTTCTAATAAAGCTGCTTGTGAAGGGGTCTGCATTTGACTCAGGCTTAGAATTAGTTACGTGTTTGTTGGAAATACTCGTATATTATGAAGTACTTGCTCTGCACAAAAAGAGAAGGCTCGAAAACATGGGCTACCTCAGCCTATGGACCCACTGGGTCACATGATGTGAGCCCTGGAACGACGCACTTGCAGGCACAGGTAGTGGGATGGAAGCCTCCGGTAACCCAGGATGGTTTGGGGATAACTCCTTGTGTCCCACCGCTCTTCTGGCCATTCAGCAGGCTGCTTTGCTTACTGCTGCCCTGATGACGAGGGGGTTGGGGGTGAGGGTGGCACTGAAGGTGGCCACACCCTGGCCCTTCTCACGTGAGGGGTGCAGGAGGGGCATGAATCACGTGGAGCCACTGCCAGTCTCTGTCAACCTCAACAGTCCACAGGGCAGTTGCACTGTTTCCCTTGGGCTGTGCTGTGTCTGTCACAGCCTGGGGGTGGGGTGGGGGGGATGGGGAACATCTGGAAGATGGGGAAAAATATTGCCTAGAATTTCAAGTGAAAACTATTTGAAAAGTCAATGGTGGGAATGGAAAAATGCTTTCTTAGCATTTTAAAATGCTTTACACTATCAAAAGAAATTATCTATTATCCTGAAATGTGCGGTTGATTGAGTGCACTTACAGAGGCATTTGGAGAATTTTAAAACATCTTTTTGTTTTTTAAAGAAAGGAAATAGAAGGTCAGTGGAATAATGTGGTACAGGAATGCAATATTGTATTTTTGACAGAAAATGCCAAAGACATGTTCCTATGTGGCAATAACGATGCTGAGTTCTCAGAAGTACCAAGGGAAAGCACCACATGTACAAACTGGGCAGAAGACAAATCTTACCTTGAAGACCTAGCTGCACACCTTAGAGACAATTTGCCTCTTTATATCAACAGAGATAATTCCTCAAAACAGGTTCAAAGTTGGGTAAGAAGAAATGACCCAAGAATTAACTAAATAGGAGGTTAAAGTAAACAAAGGAAAAATTATCATATCAAAATAAAAGACAAGAAGCATGATTAAATTGGGCTTCAAAAGACCTGGGAGAAACTTATAAAAGGCATATATGCATTTACCTGGTTTTTATTCTTTCATGATTTAATTTCTAATTTTATTCACTACCATCTGATAATTGCATGAAACACTTATTCTAACCATGGGCAATTTAGACCATTTTAATTTTTATTTCAAGGCCATAAGACAAAGGAACCTATTTATTGCCTAAGGGGATTTTTTTAAACAAAAATTAAAGCTTAATCTTTCACGTTTTAAAGCATAGACAGCTTAAAATCATTTATAATAATGCTGCAGGGAGGCTGTTCCTGGGCATGCAAAATTGAAATGATAAATTTACAATTATTAAAAGAATTAATAGTTTAGGGGATTGAATTGTCCCTTCCCTTTCTGGATAAATTTGTCTGAAGCATTAAGAGGCAGCTTTAAAAACAGGGTAAAACCAAGCTTTTGCAGGAGTGATGCATTTCACAGTTTGACTGGGTTGTTAATGGAACAATAATAAGCCCAGCTTTTTGTTATTTAAAAATAATAAGCAAAGGCACTGGCCTTGGGAACTGCTCCCCACCCCCACCAGGAAACTGCTCTGATGAAGTGGAGAGTCCTGAATTCTACTAACCACGTTTTCTGTGACTTTGAAAGAGTCCCTGATGGAAATTAGACAAATAATTTACTTTCACTTAAATGCCAGATTTTTTAGTTATACTTAAGAAATATAATTGAAATGTAGATTTAAATCGTTTCTGCTGCTACACTTCAGGATTCTAATGAAATACTTTCAGCTATTATGCAAAGCATTCCTCAATAGAGAAGAGAAAAACCACTCTCAATGATACCTCAGTGAGCAGAATCTACGGAGGAGCAGACGCAGCGTTAAGAGCGGAGGGAAGGACACCTTGCCAGTGGTGGGTTGTACTGAGCAGGAAGGAAGGGGATAATCTCAGGACACACTGTCCCTTTCATAAAGCCCCAGGAAAAAACTGAAAATGGTCAAATATGTCTGAAGTTCCTTAAATACTTCAGCCACCTTCCTGGGCTAAGTACTGCATGTTAAGAAGGCTATGACATATCTGTGCTCCTGACCACACTGGAGGGAATGGACATGGATCCACAGCGTAGACCTCGCCTCTCCCCCTCTCAGCACCAGAGGCGGCTGTCTTGCTAGTTCGGGGCCACGCCAAGCTTCCTCCTGTCTCGCTGCCTTTGCACTTGCTCTGTCCTCTGCCTGAGTGGCCCTTTCTGTAGACAGCAACATGGCTCCTCCCCTTGATTCAGGTTTCTGCTCTGATGTCACCTTTTCAGAGAGATAAAGCCTCCTTCGACCCTCTTTACTCTCTCCACCTTCCTGCCCGGTGTCTCTTCACGGCGCTTGTCCATCACGTCCAGGGGACAACCTTATTTGCTTCTTGTCCGAGTTACCGTGACAGACTGGAAGGCTGTCAGGCAGAAGGGACTGTCCCATCCCTTTCGTTCACTGCCGTGTCCCCACTCCCAGGGTAGCGCCTACCACTGTACCAGCATTTAAGAAGCACCGTCTATCAATCACATTATCACAGCAATCAGCCCAAATCTGCTTTTGCACTTGGCTTCTTAAACTGACAAGTCCTCTTTTAAAGAATGAACTTTTCTAATATTAATTTTGATTCCCTGGAACCACAGCACAGTCCAGCACAAAGGTCACAACCGAAGAATATATTTTAATCAAGTCAAATGAACCCTTACAAACAAACAACAGGCCACATACCGTTAATGCAACTGTCAGAACGGTGGAACATTTTAATGTAACTACAGTATTAAATACGTCAAAGTTAGAGTTAAGGACTTATGGTCCAAACTGTGGGCTATATGGATCCTTGCCATAGAAGGAAGAGAGTTTTCATAATAAAAAGTTTTCTTTTTTCTACCTCTTAACAAGGACTTGATCAATTTCTGCTATTTTCAACAGCAGGGAGAGAAGGCAAAGGCCAAGGTTGGAGGAATCAGAAAAATTTACTTTAGACAAAAAAGTTGATATTGCTTTCTCTTAAAAAAAAAAAAAAGAGAGCGAGCAAATCCTCTTCCTTTTTATAGAAACAAAAAAGTGTTCAGGTTTTGAGTGACTTTTAGTTCTTTTTCTCCAAATAAAATATAGTTAAAAATATCAGCTTCTGACTAAAGACACAATAAAATGTGTGACGTTTTAATGGAATCATAGCATGGTCTTCATAGGGGAGGTAAAAATTCATATTTGAGAAAATACTTTTAAACCCAATTTATAAAAAGTTACATCACAGAGATTAATTTTTCAATTTGTTTTTAAGATAAATCACTATTATTTTCATAAGTGGGGATTTATTTCTCAAGATGTTTATTTCCTGCAAGGGCCACTATAGGCCTTGTTTAAATAACAAACATACCACACACTGTGTTAGCACTGCAACTTGCTGAAATCACTAAGTTGTTTTTAGGAAGACTGTTTGCTGCGTGAGCAATGGTGCATCTTTGAAGGCATTTTAGAGAATGAAATCAACGCCTCTATGGGTTCTGCTATGAGATTACAGTAGTATATTAAGGATAACCCCCCAGATTTGCCTAGAAGTCCCCTGGATTTCTCCCTCCAAAGTGCACGCACAGGGAAATGTACGTCTCAGATCCACAACGTTTTATACACGGACCAATGGCCCTTGCCCTTGAACCTGCCAGAGGGTTCATTGCTTCCTAATGTCAAAAGCCGTACGAAAGCTGGTCCGCAGTGTGCTGCAGCTTTCATTCTCTATTTTTCTGAAAGAAAACCTCATGCTATTACATAAAAGTCCTTTTCAACACTTAGCTAATCTTTTTGGCATAACCGATTGAGGGGCACGAGGTTTGAAAGTTGGAGGAAGCTTGGAGCCTGTACAGGCCAGCTCCTCCACGCCCCGGAGGAGGTGGCGAGATCATTTATCAAGGTCTAGGAAATTCAGGGAGAAAGAGAAGCCAGAGAAACATTTCTTAACAAACAAGTCATGGTATCCAAGCAACCGCATTATGTCTGGCTTGTATGAAAGAAAAATGGCATCTGCTTTTGAATAAGGCAACAGAATTTCTGAGGAAAAAGACTTCAAATGACAGAGTCCAGAACATGGCCATAAACAAACAACAAAGACGGTCCCTCTGGACTGTGGGTTTTAAAATCAAATGTGAATAATGGTGAGGGTGTAAAATCACACTGGAATGATTAGAGATTTTGAGCTTTAGCACAGAATTCTTAAATTGCTAAAAAAAGAAAAAGGATTAAAAGCATGACTACGAGACTGAGGCTCTTCATGATGGTGAAGACTTAGTGAGGACTGAATAGACAACATACTTTTGAAGCAAAATAAATGTGTGAAAAGTGCCAGCATGGTGGATTCTCCTAGTGAAAACATTGTTTTCATTGGGAAATGAAACACATGCAGTTTGAAAGTTTGGTTCTTTAAAAATAATGAAACGAGCTAGCCCTGACGCCCAGTCAAGTTCCCTGGCTGTCCGGACACATGTACCCTGCACCTGGCACCCAGGTGCGTGCAGACCTGGGTGTCCTCTTCACCGCGTCCTCTTACCAGGGCTGGTGAGGGCTCCCAGGGCGCTGCTTGTGGTGGACAGAGGGTTTGCATTGGTGGTGGTGGCTGAGGTCTGCGCCGCGGCTGCGGCTGCCGCCAGCGTGGCCAGGTTCTGTAACTGTAAAGCATTCATTCCTGCGGAAGGAAGAGAAAGGTGCGGCTTTAGCAACAGGCCCACTTTGCCAGGCAGATGACGACAGCAGAGGCCCTGGGCAGTAAGCCCTGCGAAGCGTGCCTCAGTGACTCGTGTGTCACCTAACTTCTCAGCAGTCACCTCCCTGTGGTGCTGCCTGTCCTAACCCAGGATACCCTTCCCAGCTGCATCAGCTCAGGGCTGGAGAGATCGCCAGAAAATACAAGTAGAGATCGCTGTGTGGGGACTGGCCCCAGCGGGGTCTTCCACCAAGAGGCTGTCAAGAAACAGTAAGGTCTGGGTTTGGGCACGGGGAGGACGGGTTTAGGGGTAAACTCTCAGTCTCTAAGCTTGACAGCTGCACGTGGAAGGTATCTGAGAGAAGGAGACAGTGTATTGGTGAAAAGTTCTTGCTTTGAAGTGGAACTGATGGGGCTTTGGGCTCTGCTACTTTACCTGCTGTGTGACTCTGGGCAAATTACTTAACTTCTCTGGTTTCCTGTTTAGTGAGTGGTAATAGTAATTGTAGTTTACATCAAAGGGTTGTTGTGCAGATTAAATAGATGAATGAAAATTATTCAGCACAGTAACTGGCGCAATGTAAGCACCCAATAATGTCAGGGACCGTTGTTGTTATTGTCACTGAACTCCTCTCTTCAGACTTATCTTACATGTGGCCACGCCTGGCGTGGGGCTTGGGGTCTGGAGTCTTTGTCAAAAGCCCTTCTGGTATCTTTCCTCCTCTTCTCTTCTACTGCTCAATTCAAAGCTTCTCTGAACATTCAAAGTCTTTCTCCATGATTCACTTCACACTAACGCACATTTGAGAAGCAGGGAACAATGGCTCTCTCTTCAAACAGGGGAATTTTCTATAGAAAGATGCTGGAGTTAAGTAATCAGCTTAATTTTGCCTTCTCTTCATGTCTCAAACACAGATACTTAATATATGTCTATTGAGCAAATTAAGTCTGCTGTGGAGAGATGCCTAATGACAGCTTCCACATGTGCTGGGGAAGGGGTGTGGATCGAGGGGCGACAGAATGTTCTAGCAACATACCTGCCACGGCCCCGTGCCACCGTTGTGGTGCCCTCAGCCTCAGGCTCACCGACCCCGCTCCTCCAGCCTGACCCCCTCTACCAGGGTTTACTTCTACTCAGTTCTTGACATCTTTGCTGCAATTAAATGGGTGCTCATTTTCCTCAAAATGATACCCTATCTTCTTCCAGGAAATGTCCAGCTCTCTTGGCTTAGCGTGAAAGCCACACACCTGTCTTCCCAAACCCACTTAGTTTCTGGGGGTTCCCAGAAGCAGGACAGCAGCATTTGTGGAATCCTGTGAGCCCAACCCCATTCTCGAGCCCAGGCAACCCGGAACAAAGCTCTTCAAGGTCGTACTGTTGAGAATGCGAGTCGAGAAAGCACTGCTCTCACTGTTCAGGCATCCTTGAGGGAAATGGAACTGGGGGAAATACAGGAGCTGCCTGGCTTCAGTGCAGCCCCCCTGGACCTGAGGGGCCCACTCCTGAAAGCTGCTTGAATGCACTTCACACCTGAGTGTGACGTGAGTGTGGTCTCTGAGTCAGTTGCCAGGAACAATCTGTTCCCTCTTGGCCCTCCAGTGACAAGTGTTCCCTCTAATGTTTCAATGATGCAAACCTATGACCGGACTGCATGACCCACAGCTGGCTGCATGGACAGGTGCAGGGGTTGGTCCTGGAAGTGAAACCCACAATGCACATCTGGCACTGATCAATGGCACAAAGAGCCATTCTCCCAGGCCCAGGCCACAGAGTCCTCGCCAGGGGTGTCTCCCCTGAGCTTGCCCAGGTGGGAGCCGTGGTATTCGGATGGCAGAGTCCCAGAGCTGGAGGAAGCCTGGCCCCTCACTTCGGTTAGAGGCTCAGGTTAGAGGTCACAGAGCCTGTGGTGGCAGAACCTCCTGGTCAGGGCAGCAATCCACTCACAGCTCACACCACCCTCAGGGGAAGCCTGGGAGTTCGCATTTAATGCACACACTTTCTGGCTGTTACCTGAGAGCTCCCTTATCTCCTTGTTTCTAACTCAGGGGTCATGCATTAATCATATCCCCCTTTGATGCTATTTTTGTGCATATTCCTTAACTTTATAACTAGACACTCAGCTCCTTGAGGACAAAGATGTTGTGTTATTCATTTCAAGTCCACCTGAACACACACACACACAGCTGTCTACACAGGAGGTAATGGGTGAATACAGGAAGGATGAATGGAGAGAATAACAAATAGCGTGGAATTTTCATAAATTTCTCTAAAGAGTACTGTCCATGGACCCAACCAAGTTCTTAGTTTTCTCCATGTTTCGTCAGCTCTTTAGTATCCATAACACGCTGAGTATTGACTATTTCCCTCAATCATCAGTGAACCACTCTACACATATTTATTAGAAGCACAGGTTTTCCTCACCTCGCCCGCCTGCACTCATTACAGGGTTCTCCACCCCACTGCCCTCTGCGCTTGGGAACGCCGGCTGAGCCCTGTGTGCCCAACTCAGTGTCCCCTCTGCCTCCCCTCCCATACTCCACCCCCAAGAGCACGTGCCACCCGGTTCATCCTTTCCCTGCCTCCAGCTAGAAAGGCCAGGCAGAGGGCTTTCAGCTCCAGAACACCACGCTGGGGGCGAGGGGGGCACTCTGTTCACCAATCACACTGCGTGGAAAGGAACAAGGTACGGGCCACTGTGATTCCTAGCACCAGAGGAATCTAGGGGAGAAGGAGGTAGGGGTTAGGTAGAGAGGACCAGCAGAGTAGGCCCTGCATTTACCTGCCCCTCTATATATCTGTCCATCCATCCATCTGTCTGTCTGTCTGTTACTGAGTGGCCACAATGGGTCAGACCCTGGGTACCTCATTGAGAATTAAGCAGAAAACAAGACAGTCCCTGCCCTCGAAGAGGGTGTTGTATATTGGGGCAGGGAGAAGCCAGGAACTGGGGAATAGTCCTACATCAGTTTCTGGAAACAGACCCAGACTCAGGAACTCTTCTGTCACTAGTCTCTAGTTTGATGGCATGAGACAGAAACACAGGAAAACTGAATGGGGGGCGGGGGGCAGCATCCTGGTGGAGGATCATGCCCCTCCTTCTATCCTAGTCATTTCGGGGTCCTGTTGGGCAGACCTCGGCAGATCCCACAGTGCCCCCTTCCCACTCATCCCAGACAGAAGCCCTCAGTACACTACAGATGGGCAGAACAGCTTCCCCGCCACCTGTTCTGGGTGGGGGCCTGGTCCCAGCCGGGTACCCACCCTCCCACTTCTGCTTTTCTCAATGCAGAGGCACCTCTTCTTTACCCTGTCCTGAGCTCCTAGGTTGTGACAATGTGACAAGTGCCATTTACTGGAGATAGCCTGGCTGGTCAAGAAGAGTGTAGGCCCTGTTCTCAGACCCCTGGGTTTCGGTCAGGGCTCCACCTCTCCTCCCGCCCACCTACCTCACCCTGAGCAAATGTGCTCAACTGCTTGTGCCTCAGACTCCTCAGTGGTGAAGTGGAGTCCATGCCCATAGCCCGTGTCCTTGGCGACTGATGTCTTGGCTCCTCCTGCCACCCACGACCAGGTAGCCATCATCTACAGTGTGGCCATCCCACCTAGGAAGGGGACTTGGGGGCCATGCCATTTCCAGAAAAGGCATCTGCCCTGCATCAGGAAGCGGCTTGGGAAGCTCCACACAGACATGTTCGCAGTTTCATCCTCTACCTCCTCGATTGCCCCCACTCTCTGGCACGCTGACTGCACCGTTGTCTCTCCAGACGGCCTGCTCCTGGCTGGAACGAGGTCTCCCTTCAACTCTGCGCTGGGCCAACACTGGGGTCCCAGAGGCCATTAACAGGTTTCTGCTTCTGTGCACTTCAAATTCACACATCTGGTTCTTTTCTTTTTTTCTTTTGGGGTGTCTGAGCGCACCCTGTCCTCTCTTCTGTCTCAGCTCCTTTCACAGGCGCCTCCTGGTTCCCTGCCTGCCCAGGCCCACTTCCCCTTTCTTGGCTGCTCCCACAGAATGATCCAGAAAGGGCACCAGACGGACAGTGGGTGGCCTCCCCAGGAACGCTGGGTCTGGTTTGGCACACAGCTCCTTTCTAAGAAGGAAAACCACCATTTGGAATGTCTTGAAGAACTCTGCTCAGACGGGCATCCCTCAAAACAGGGGTGATAATCTGGGTAACTAGAAATACAAACATTTAAATAAGTTTTATGAAGTCCAATAGTGTGCCAAGAGCAAGATGGCAGGGGGGAAAAAAAAAGAAAAAGTTGGGAATACAGGGATTCCATGTTTTTGATTCGTTACTTTGGAAAAGAGGGTCCTTCTCAAAATGAAGAAATGATGCGGAAAACAGATGTGTAATACGCCTACTTGAAACTTAAGATTTAAAAAAATTATTTATAAGGAGAAGGGCATGAAAATTTAATTTAATGTTCACCCTAGGTAATTTTGTGTCTTATTGTTCATAGCAATTACCATAAATCTGCATATCAATAAGCGAGAACAGATGTCAGTTGTTACAAGTGCTTGCCAATCAGGTCTGTTAGAAAGTGACAGATGGGTGGTTATAAAACGTTCTCGTAAGGCCCATTAGCACATTCGCAGGAAGTGTCTGTGGTGCAGGGTGGGAGCCAGTCCTTGGGAAGCACAGGAATCCTTGTGGGTCCAGGATGCACACCTCGCACCTCGGAGGCTCTCCCATGCCGGCTTCTCAGCCTCCAATGCAGTTTTTAAAATGCCTTTCCTCTTGCCACTCAGCACAGATATTTTAAGACAGTCTTCTGTGGGAATGGGTCTCAAACTGACGAAAGCATCGCCATGTTTGTGTTGGAAGCGAATATTCACACTCTAATTTTCCTGCTACTTTTAAAATGTGGACTAGATATTCTGAAAGGGAATTATTAGCAGCTGTATTGAGTATCAGAAGTATCGTGGATGTTTTCTCTTGCTCATCAAAACATACTCTTCTTCGGCCACTGCTTCATAATCTCTGTCATTTCCTAACAACGGCCCTTTGCCCTAGGAAAAAAATTCCCCTAACGGACAGCAAACCACTCTTACACTCTTCAAAAGTAGTTCAAAATGAAGGGAGACAGTGTCTCTGAATCGCTTCTTTCTGAGCGAATTTGGGGCTCTCCCTGCATTTTTTATGTACAGCTTGGACTTGGCCTGTTATGTGGCCTGGCAAACCCTCTGTGCAGGTGAGCCGCTGCACCTCCAGTGTCGCAGCAAATCCAGGTGTGTTTGCACACGGGCAAACACACCTGGATTTGCTGAGACACTGAGCCCTGCTGCATGGGCTTGGGGGCAAGAGAGCTCAGGTTTCAGCAACAGGCTGAAGTGGATGTCAAATTGGGGCCAGCTACTTGCCAGGGCAGTAATTTTGGGCAAGTTTCTTAAATTAATCTCCCTAAGCCTCAGTTGTCTCATCTGTAAAACAGGATACTAACGGTCCCTACCTCATAAAGCTGTCTGATATTTGGGAATTCTGTATCCTAGTCCACATTATGCCCCTAACTGGTGCTGTGGTCTCACGCTACTTATTTCACTTTCATACTTCAGTTTTTCCAATTGTAATGCAGTAACGAAGGGGGGCTTTTGTTTTGGCGTGCTATGAAGGTAAATGGCAAGGTTATTTCAAGGAGCTCTGTTAAAAGCAAAACTGTAACATACCACCCTTGTTTTGCTAAAATGATCCTCTTTTGAGATGACAGTTGTTATAAAGAAATTAACGACCAAAAAGCCACTTGTCCTTCCTCCCTCCTTCTTCAGGAAAAATCTATACTCTGAGCCCAAATTCAGACCCAAGTTTCTGAGATTTCAAAAATTCATGTAACAAAAACAACTGTTGAGTGAAAAAATGGACAAGTTTTTACTATAGGTTTTAAGAGGGAAAAATCAATTTCAAAGATGCAAAAAAAGTCCACATAAAAGCATTCAGATCATCAAGATTTGATCCCATTCTATTTTTTGCTTTCAAAATCCATATTTAATAAAGGTGTCCTTTTATAAAATCATGGAACACATTTAGAGTTACTTTTAGTTTGACAGAAAAGTATAGTTGATGTGTCATTCAATTTTATTAATGCAACTGCTTAGTACCTTGTCATCTAAAATTTCTCTTTCTGCTTTTTTTTTGGATTTATTTTATTTTCTCTTCAAACAGCAAGTGTTTTACTCATTCGAATGGATACATTTTAGACTCTGGTGATAAACCTGAATCTCCTGAAGGATAGACCATTATGTTTCGAGAGCTGTTCACAACAAAATATTATTAGTTTCCGAGATGATATTTCACTCGCTTTGGCGAGTGTTCCACACCGGAGTACTTGAATTTTATACGTGAGTTTATTCCATGGCGCTGTAGACACAAAACCGGAGTCTGAATTGTGTAGGTGGCCACGTGCACGGCGCCACAGTCTGAACCACTTGATGAGCATTTTAACAAACTCAGGTGGGGGTTTGGGATCTATGACCTCTGGGCTCCTTCATGTCCCTCCCACCGTATGTGCTATGGACCACGTGTGCCGTAACACGTGTGATGTCGTATGAACCCTCTAATTTCAAATCCCCAGTAACTTACCTATGAACATATTGTCCTTAGCTTACATAATGTTTTTGGGTTTTTTTTTTTTTTTTTTTTGGCTTAGATGTAAGACTAATGCCAAATTTCTTAATTAAGAAACCAGGCATTTAACTTAAGCACCATTGGGAACATACCCAAAACATAAATTTGAGTTTGTCATTTTATATATTTGTTTCCTCATTTACTCAAAAACAGGCACAAGCCCCTCTTAGAGGAGTGAGGGCTAGTATCAGCCTGGGCCAACTCCTCGGGCATGGACGATTCAGCAGTGTCAGAGGGCAGGAAGGAGGGGAAGGAGGTGAGGGCTCTGGGGAACCCCTTCCATATCTGGAGAGTTGGGGACACTGCCTCCAGAAAGTGGCCTCTATTACCAGTTCACTTTGTAATGACTGGCCAAGACAAAAGTTAATAAGCCTTTTGGGAGACCAAAGAGAAGGATGTCATTTAATTTCACCTCATTGAAAAAAAACCAAAAAGAAATCCCAAACCATGATCCTTCAAACACTTGGGAAGGTGAGACTTGATTATGTTTATGAATGAAGGGCACCCTTTATAGAAAAATCACCCAGCAGACAAAGCCCTAACATCTACATCCTTAATACTCTTATGCTTAAGGCCATGGCCCATATGGACTGCTCAGCACTTGCTCTCCCAGCTTGTGCAGATGCAGGGTGCTGGATTTAATATACTGAAGATTCAAGAAAGGGGTACTTTGGAAAGCCCAGCACACTCAGAGTGCCTTAAATCAGCCACCTGCTCCATGTACCTTCTAAGGTGATTCCCAGATGCCCTCAGTCTTCAAATGAGTGCGCAAAGCATGTGAGTGCTGACATCCCGACCCAGGGCCGGTGAGGCTAGTGCACAGTCTAATGAAAAGTGACAGGGCGCACGGACTGCCCAGGAGGACGTGTTTGGCAGTAGCCTGAGCACCCGGTGACCTTCTCTGCATAATTCAGCTGTGAGGACTGGGGAGCCTGAGGCTTCCTTGAGGCAAAGACCCTAATTTTGGATCTGGGTGGGTCCATACTACTAGAAGAGAAACAAATCTTGCATCGGCTGAAAATGTGACACATCTTACCATTTATTTGGAGCTTGCAATCTGGAGGTTTTCTCTTTTTAAAACACAGAAAACTTCCCAAATATTTTGCTCATGTCTTTTCAATATGAGTCTTAGCTCTAAGGCCAGCTTCCTCAACTGTATCCATAAAGATATTGATGAATGATTTAACTACTTATCATATGAACACATACATATTTTTTCCAATAATCCAAAAGCTGTGATTACAACAGAACAAGCTGGCAGTGCCAATATACTGAAAGCCCAGAGAATAATTCTGCAGTATTTTTACTGTAGGCCAACATGTCCCATCAGACGACAAGTCACCATTAGCCCGTGAGGCCGCCAATGCAAGGCTGGGCTGATGATCACAGCCCACAAACAAGGAGAAGCCTACGTCCGTGCATCGCAAGTCTTTCCAAATCCATTCAAAGTGAAACAGGAAAAAAACCAAGGACGTGTATTTGTGAAAAAAAAGAGAAACAGGAAAAAAGGAGTTTTCATAGTGACAGATAAAGAAATCTGGTTTTATTCTGCATATTGACTCAGGGTGTCCTTGATTAAAACAAACTGCCTTATTTTAATGTGCCAAAAATCTGTTCTTCTCCTTGCCCTCACTCCCCACCTCTCTGGCAAGAAATAAGGAAAAGCTTTCTCACTGTTCCTCACGGCAGGTTAATGGCACCTGTGTTCTGATTTATTGCACAAGCTGCCGTCCCTGGCCCCGCGGTAAGTTAGGATATCAGCCTGGAAGGTGACACAGCGGGAGTGACCTTTCACTAATCACTGCACCTCGGTTACTACTGACACAGCTCATTAGAAACAGAAACCCTTCATGAGCCGGCTTTCAAATCCAGCCATGCTTTGATTTTCTCGAGAACAAAGATGATACTTTTGCATAAAAGCTTCTGATGCCCAATTCTGTCAACTGGGGTACGAAAGTGAAAAAGGCACCCTGATAATTGTCTGTGGATATCAGGGGACTGCGAACCATAGCAAAGATAGGCCTGCAATCTTGGCTTTCATTATGGAGGTCAGACCATTTTTATTGACTGCCTGTTATTAAAATTTTAGAAGGATGTTAATCATTTTGGCTGCCCTGGATATAAGAATCTTGCTGGAAATTCCCCAGCAGCCAATCCCATTTTTAAAAATAAGAAAATGAGTATACTATGCAGGAATTCTCTGTCCCTCCATGTTGTAAGTGTTGGAAATGCCAGAGGTAGGAGAGCAACTTTCCACCAGCTGTTCTAATTTTAACACCTAAACCAGAAAGGGAAGAGCAGTGGTAATTGCTCTTTGTTCCCTTTTCCCTGCTGCTTTTCTTTGCCCTCTGAACCCCCTCAAATTCAGACAACAGCACCTGTCAAAAGGAAAGGCAGGGCCTGTGACTTACCAGCCATTTGCTGAATGCCACTGAATGCACCCAGGTTGCTGGAGGAGGTGGCCTGCTGCAGAAGCTGCAAAGGAAGGGAAAAGTGTGCCGTCAATACAATGTGGAGAGGGGGGCAAAGTAACCTCCGAGTTAAACTGGGGACACATCTTGTTTCCTTTACATTTGTTGAGCTGGCTGCTGCTGTCTCTTAATGGACTGAAGGTTCCCAGAGTTGGGGCTGTAAATCCATAGTAATGTCTAATCTCTATTACAAAACACAGACACTGCGGAAACTCAATAGCACTGCTGCCTTAAAACATTTAATCAATTCACTCTTTAACGACCAGGTGTTACGTCTATTGAAACCAACACGGCATGACTAATACTATCTCTCTGTAATCTGGTAGTTACTGTAACTCATCTCTGTCAATCGCGGTCTGTCTGTTCTACTTGCTTTCATAGCTGTTTCCTTCACCCCGGATTAGATGGGCCAACAGAGAAACCACGGTAACTACAGACATTATGTATCTGTGTGCAGCCACAACTGCATGACCAAGACGCTGCTCACCCATTTTAAGATGGTCTTCCCGGGCAGAGGGAAACACACTCTTTGTCAGAACTTAGGAGTACGTGGTGTGATGCTGTACTGTGCGTTATAAATATGTCAGCATCTTTTTTAAAATTAATACATCTGTGAAAAGGTGTCTGCATTTCTCCCTAGAGATTTCAAAAACACATTTTCCTCCACGTAGAATCACAGTGGCTACCACACGGCAAAGGCAGGTGGTTACCGCCCTAAAATGCTCCTATATTTGCTCCACTGGCTTGAACTATAGGTTAACACTCGGGTGCTATATTAAGTGTTTGACTCAATTTATTGATTATCTTCTTTCTATTAAGTTTGAGCAATACAGTTTGTACATAGAAACAAGCATATAGTTACCTCCTCTACTCAAATGTACATAAACACCAAAAGGCATATGTTCACTCCAAAGTTAGTACTGAAAATTGCTATGTGCTTTGGAGGAAAAGATGAATTCACTATTTTAAAAAGGGCTTTCAGACTTTATTTGGAGCTCTGCAAAACATAATGTAAAGGACCACAATTCCTCTGAGTAAGTGAAGGGCTCTTTAGTTACCAAGAAAAAATACTCCATGATAAATATGACTCAAAAATGGGGATGTATCAATTGACGTGAAGGCGCCGAGCAGAGTGGAGTATCAGTGGCTAATTACACCAAAGACTTGGTGACAGTGATGTCAGGGGATTAACATGAACAGTCACAGAACAAGGTCTCTGACGTTCACCTCCCGCCCCTTGCTGGAATACAGGGGTGAGGACCCGAAACAGTTTATTCTTGTGTTGTCATTTAATTATTGTATTTATTTGTATTATTTTTCTTCTTATAATTTTTTTATCCTTACTTATGATTTATCTTTTAGGTAACGGTGGCTGGTAATTTAATGTACTTTTGCCCACACTTGTTTATTACCTAGACATCGCAGGGAGAAAGAAAAAGACAGATACACACATACACACACGGGAAGAGGGAAGAAGGGGGAGGAGCCAGGGATTACCCATTGTGATGAAAACTCCCTTATTTTCATTTGATTGCTTGGGTCTTCCATTGTTTTGTGATTATGACCCCTTACTCCCTCCTCCTATTAGATAGCTTTAAAAATTAAAGTAAAAGTAAAATACGCTTTGAAGGTATTTTGAGGAATTAAAAGCTACTGAGGTAAGTAGACCGGAGTGTCATTAAACTATTACTGAGCGTTCTTCCCACTGCAATACACTGCCTGGTGAGCCAGAGTCGGGCCCCACCATGAACACAGGCAGGGGATGCCTTAAAGGCCAGGGGCCCTCACAGAAACGGACCTTCAATTCAAAGTAGGAGAAAACACAGGAAAGCGTGTATAGAAATGTGTTTTGTGAGTGAGGATGAGACTGATTTTCTTTCAGAATACAGAAATCTTTTGCATTTGTGACCAAAGAAACATGGCCAGAGATTTCGGTAAACTGTGGGGCACGGGACGGGCATGTGCCGCAGACCAGGGCCAGGCTCGTGCGCCTTGGCTTTGCGAGACGGTGGAGCGTGAAGCTGGATTCTCAGAAATCATGAAAAGAAAAGGTGAGCTTGCCTTCAATCTCTGATAAAAATTCTCATATACACTATTAAACATGGTCTGTGAACATCTGAAAAGCACCAGTTTATGAAAAATAAATTAAGTTATACTCATTTCTTTTTTTCCCCCCATATAATTTCTAGACTGATAGACCAAGAAAAACGCGGCAGAGTGTACAGAGACTTAGCAAGGCACTGGCAAAACCTCCCGCGGCGTCTTTGTGGGTCGGACGGAGAAAGGGTGTGAAAGGGAAGGAAATTCGGTCAATGGTTTTAGCGAGGACTCAGGTACAGAGAGGAGAAGCACGATCCTTATTTATTAGTCAAGCGTGTGTCGCGTAGCTATTCCATGCAGGACCCCAGTAGGCAAAAAGTTACAGGAGACATTCTGGTCTCTGAGAGGCAGCCTGGCCAGACGGAGAGGACACATGGAAGGCTGGAAGGCTGAGTCCCGCCAGACCGTCCCCGGTGTGACTTCAGGTCCAGTGAGGGAACCTTTCGGAGTCTCCCTTTTCTCACCGGTACAGGTGAGCAGGCCAACTTCTCAAAACCACGGGGAGGACTATTTTGCAGAACAGGACAGGCTGTGACAAAATAAGTCTAGTGGGTCCTATGGTCCTGGGAGGGACTGCGTTAGGACGCAGACACATAAACGTCTGCACAAACACACTGGCAGAGGCTGGGAAGAAAGCCCAATCTCACAACATGAAATTACATTAACGAAGGTGGAGTCCAGCCTTTAGGTTTCAAATGGAAAAAAGGAGTACAGTAGCATGGTGTGGCAGGGGTTCAAGGAAAGATAGATAAAGACTTGGAGGCATATTAGCTGCCTTCAGTGCAGCATGTGCCATGGTTACCGCAAACGCCCCTCTCAAACCACATTAAGAGATTTTTGAGTCTGCACTAGGGTCACCACTCGGTGCTGCTGACGTCTTACAAGGGGAACTGTCTTAAATTCAGGCGACTGTATGTTAATAAAGACACTGACAGAGTGAAATACAATAGGTGGCTCAAGGAAAAAAAATCAAGAAACCAAAAAGTTTAGAGACAATGAAATGTGATGGATGACTGAAAGAACTGCATCTATTTGGCCTGAAAGCAGATCTAAATTTTTGGTATCAAATAGATAAAGCAAGAAATATTTAATCTAGTTGACAGAGTTTCACGGGAAGACCCGGGATCAGGGAAGGAAGAGCTCCATGTGGATTTCATCTGAGTGCTGACATGGAATGGACTGACCTCCGCGGCAGTAAGCCCTCCGACCACACTGCCTCAGCACCCTGAAATAACCGCCTGTTGAGAAATTTAGCCTTGTGGGACTCTGCTCAGCCTATATCAAGCAAGAATTAAATTAGTCATGTGCTATGCTAACCCACTTAGCTTGAAAAAATATTCGCATCAATGCTGATTTCAATAATCTCTCGAGACTCAAAGTGCTCCCTAAATGAATTCTTTGGCATACTTAGGGGACAAGTAGGTTGTAAGAGTTGCAGTGGGTTTGCTCCCCTCTCTCCTGGGGGCCACACACTGACCAGCCTGCAGCACTTACCGCCAGGTACTGCGGGGTGAGTCCGCCCAGTCCCGTCAGGTTCCCCCAGGTGGCAGTGTTGAGCTGTTGCATCTGCTGTGCGAGCTGCTGTTGGAGGCGTCTTTGCTCTTTGTCCTTCTGAGTGTCAGCAAACTTCACCACAATAGGTGAAGAGCAGCCCTGTGGTCAGACACAGCGGAAAGTGAAGAGGGAGTTACAGCCTGGTCGAATCCGCTCATGAAACTCAGCACTGGATCTAGCTTTCTGAACTATCTTGGAGCAACATGGAAGGGTCTGGAATGGTTTTAAAATGGTTTGATATTCCTTCTTCTTCTCTGAATTGCACCATCAACAGAAATTTCCAGATACTGTCATTGGTTTCTTTGGGGATCTGCTGGTTGGTGGAGCCATTTGCTTTCTTGTTCTCGTTATTAAACTGCCTCTCCTTCCATCCTTCTTCGTGTGTCTTCCTTCAACCTTCTGAGGACCTCCTCAGAGATGAGAGACCTCATCAGTTTCTTTAAGCTTCATGGTTTACCTGTCTGAGAGATAGGCCTGTTTTGTGTGTCTGCGTCTTTCCACATGTGAGCAGGGGACAAGCTTGGGGGCGGGAGTTGTGATGGGAATAAAAACATCTCTCACTCGTTCGTTTTTTCACTCTCTCCAATTTTCAGTTATGTATTTTTAAACTGGAACTGTGGGGATCATATTGATCCAGCAACATAATCAGGAAAAGTGGATTTGTTTTTAGAAACACAGATGAATGAAGGAAATATTCACAGAACATAGGCAATGACCAATGTAATTGTTCCCATGTTTTCAGAAAGATCTCTCTTCCTTCCGTATCATATCTACATTATCCACAGCCCCAGAGCTACTGTGAATCAAAAAAAAAAAAAAAAAAAGGATAGTTTAATCAAAGGAGATATAGCATGAATGGTAGAGGGAGGAGTCTACTTGAATTCTTTTTCTAACTAATCTCAGCCTTCTAGGTGCTTCTTTCAGGTTTCATTTCCTTCAAAAGGAAAGGAGTTGGGTGGTGAGAAATGGCCAAGGGTTATATAGTAGTGCGAATTCATGTTTGATACAGATGGAATCATTGGGGAGAAGAAGGTCCCAACTCCTCAAGGCCTGGAGAAGACCTCCTTGTGGAAGCACCTTTTAAACAGCTGTACTGGGTAAACACTCAGGAGAAACAGTTCCTGCTCCCTCCCCGTCTCTTCTCCTTCTCAGTGTAGGTTGCCTTCACTTTTCAGCACAATTAAAGCGGTTAAAATTTTGCTGAGGTAAAAAGTAGTAATTCTACCCAAGTGATTAAAAAAAACTTTTATTGAAACTCAGCATGATAATAGACCTCTCTCACTCCTCTCAGAAATTTTATATTCCTATTTAAATGAGCTTTTCCTTTCTCTTCCCTTTGGGTCACTTTTCTTTCTCCTAGAAAACAAACTTGCATTTCCTTATCACCTTGGGTAGTTACTGGGGAGGCAGCTATGAAGATGTGAGACTATCATGTCTGTTGTTACCAAAGAATGTGAAAGAGTGAGGTGACTTTGTTGAATTCCCAGCGTGTCGGTCTTCAGCTCTGGTAGCCAGAGTCACAGTGCAGAATGTTAAATGTCAGAAAAGTGCACAAAAGTGGTATTTCCACCATTTAAAAAAAAAGCTATGCTTCATTTTTCTTCATCTGCTCCGTATTTCAGCACTTCATTCCTTAAAGAGGGCAAAATACTCTGAAGAGGAAAATTATATAGAGAAAGGGTTTTGCATGGAAAAGGGTTATTATGGCTGTACCAAACCGTTCCATAACAAATGATAGCATCTCCTCCTAACAGTACATTTACTGTTGTTTTTCTTCTTCCTTAAATATGAAAAGATGATATAAAAGCAGAAAATCAGGCCAATGATTATAGCTCAAATAGTACTTGTTTAAACCATGAAACGGAAAAATGGGATAGGAATAGATTGGAGGAAAGTAGAAAAATAAAAGGTACAATATTATAAATTAATTATTTTAGAAAACGTGTTCTCTCAAACTTTGACATTCACATCATTTTCAATTCGAATCTCTTAGATAATACATCTTGATTAAAGATGTGAGCCAGAGTCCTGAAAATAATGTAATTTGTTAAAAAAAAACCATACTTCAGTTGTACCACTATAATGTAACTGCATAATGTATCATTTTCCATTCGAATGTCAATATTTTTGAACAAGACATTTAAGTGTCTGAGGGCCCCATTCTTTAAGCATGGATGTCCAGATTTCAAACATGTGCACCAAATTTGATTTTTTTATAGTAGGTATTAATAACAAAGGATCAAGGACTTCTTAAGAATCAGTACACCCCATCCTCTACAGCAGAAC